>NW_006383017.1:343829-425798 GCF_000327345.1 Myotis davidii
GGACAAAAAGGAGAAGCTCAGCTCCTACTCTGCGTTTTCAGATGAGAAACCGAGGCCCCAGGGGGAGGGGGGGAGGGCGGGGACCGGCCCTGGGGCCGTCTGTGTGAAGGAGAATGGCCACAGCTGTTCCGCCTGGACTGACTATTCACTTCTAAACAACCATGTGAGTTTTCCTAATTACAAAAGTATAATAATGGCCAGATGTCCTGCTGCCCTAGCTGTATGGTGGCTACAAGGCTGATTGTTTTCATTTTCTCTGTACTTTTAAGTATGTTTAAAGTATTTCCCAAGCAAAAAGGAAGGGGAGTGTAATATTCTCACTGTAGAAAATTTTGGAAAGTAAAGAAAAAATGTAGAAGAAATCCCATTTAAATTCCTTACAAATTTGTACTCTAAGATAGCCACTGTCAACATGTTGGTTCACTGCTTTTGAATCTTTTATATGTTTTTTTGTTCTGTTTTATTTTATTTTATTTTATTTACATAATTGAACTACTTGGCACATATTGTATACTTGAGTTTGTTTGATTTTATCATGTGTCTACAAAGAAACATTCTATTAGAAGTTTTTATCAGGATGCATCAGAACCATCTGGGAACCTTATTGAAATAAAGATGCCCCTCTCACAGAAATTCTCATTCCATAGACCTGAGGCTCTTGAATACGCACTTTTAATTCACTCTGTGGTGATTTTCAGGTGGGTGGGTCTGCTGATTATTCTTTGAGAAAGAATATAAATTATAAATATAATCCAATGTTATGTAAAACTATTTGAGGACATTATTTTTGTAATTTTTAGCTTGTAAAATCGATTCAGGCTTTTTGTAAAATGTTCAAATAATATAGAACTATCCTATATAATAAAAGGTTAATTGCAAATCGACCGAATGGCAGAACGACCGATTATTATGACATGCACTGACCACCAGGGGGCAGATGCTCAACGCAGGAGCTACCCCTGATGGTCAGTGCGCTCCCACAGGGGGAGTGCCTCTCAGCCAGAAGCCAGGCTGATGGCTGGCAAGTGCAGTGGCAGTGGTGGCAGGAGCCTCTCCCAATTCCGCAGTAGCGCTAAGGATGTCCAACTGCTGGCTTAGGCCTGCTTTCCACAGGGAGCGGGCCTAAGCCATCAGTCAGACACCCTCTGAGGGTTCCCGGACTGCAAGAGGGCGCAGGCCAGGCTGAGGGATCCCCTGAGTGCACGACATTCGGGCCTCTAGTATAAAATAAAAAGCAAATGTTCCCCATTCCTTCACTGGCCTCCTACACAATGATCCTCCAGTCACAGCCCCCCAGCCCCCCAAAGTAAGCACAATTAACAGGTTGGAGCATATCCTTCCAGTTTTTCTTCTATGCCCATGCAAACTCAAACATACTCTTATTCCTCTATAATGTGATGTGATTAATAAACTGGGTTGCTCTACCTACAATTCTGGACTTGTTCTGTTCAATTGCAGCCATCTTTCCATGCTGGCCTGTTTAGGTCTAACCTGTTCTGCAGTAAACATGATTTATAATGGCTGCATAACATCCTGGCCTGTGGTCATTTCATATTTCCTACTGGCACCTGATCTTTCTTGAGAACAGCACTTCTCATCTCAGCCTCTTGTCTGTTTCTTTCATTTCTCTGTCTCTGTTCTGGCTCCCCATCTGTTGCCCTTATTTTGTTTCACCATATTAAAGCTAGCTGGTTGAATGTTCTTAGAACCGTGGCTAACCGAGTTGGAAGCCACATGAACTGGTGGTCAGAGTGAGTGCTTGCTCTCACGCTAAGTCAGTTCCCTGGGGCTTTACCGGTGCCTTTGCACTTGACCTTGAACCCACAGAGGGTCTGGGCCCCATCTTTACCCATTCAGCCTCTCCATCAGCGAGGGACAGATCTGGTTGGCGTTGTCCTTGATTTCCATCAGGAGTATGATGTCACAGCGTTTGATGACCTGCAGAGAGAGAATTCCCACGGGGTTGAGAGCACTTACTACAAACAGTAAAAAACCTTTTGGGGGGCACTTACTATGTTTTAAGTATCAAATTGGGTGCATTGTTAAATTAATTAAATTCTTGCCTAAAATATATGAAGGGCTCCCTGAGGGAGGTGCTGTTACCGTGTCCATTTTAAAGACAAGGAGCCTGAGGCTCTGGAAAGGTGAGGAGTGTATCCAGAGTCACCCAGCCAGTGGCTGAGGCAGAATGTGAACCTAGGCAATCCAAATCCACAGCCTCTGATCAGACCCGACTTCCCACCTCTCGGCTTTGCTTGAATAATTACTATAATAATCACCAATATTCATTAAACCCGTAGTAAATGAAAAGAACTCAGGCTGGATACTGAGGTATAACCACAACGATAATGACTGTAAGAGCTGACATTATTGTGAGCCTACGCCGAGCCTCATCAACCCTGTGAATGACCGTTAGTCCCTGACGCGCAGGAGGGAACCAGCTCAGAGGCCTGAGTGAGTAGCTGAAAGGCACAGCCAGCAGAGGTGGTGCAGCCAGGATTTGAACTCTGGTCGGTGTGACTGTAAAGGCCACCATGCCAACCTGTTAAAACACAGCCCTGCCCTGAAAGACTGATTGATGGTCCAGTGAGAGGGACAAATGGAAACAACTAGCTACCATGAGAGGGACATGACATTTGGACTAAACAAGGCACAGCTGTAGGAATGTTGAGGAATAACTAATTCCTTCTGCCCAGGCACCAAGGAAAGCTCCGAGAGGAGAGGGCATTTGAAGGCCCTGACAGGTGAGAAGGAGCTTAGTAGGTAAAGAAAGCAGGAGAAGTTCCTTTCCCACACGATTTCTCCATTATATCTATTGACAAAAGTGGCAGCACAATGACTAGCCCATTGGTTCAAAGTATGGACTCTGAGTCAGATGGCCTTGGGTTCATGTCGTTTTTAAAGGTATATTTTTATTGATTTCAGAGAGGCAGAGAGAGGGAGAGAGACATGGAAACATCAGGGATAAGAGAGAACCATCCACCAGCTGTCTCATGCATTCCCTTAAGTCAATGCTTGACCACTGAGCCACACTGGCCGGGCCTTGGATTCATGTCTTGACTCTGTCACTCACCAGCTGTGTGACCTTGAACAAGCCACGTAAGCTCCCTGAATGCCAGCTTCTTTATCTGGGAACTGGGACAATTCCCCCTCATAAGGATTCGGTGATATAGTAGATATAAAATTCTGTCCAGTCCACGGCACAGAACAGATGCTCAGCAAACAATGGCAATACTTATCATACAGTTTTCATCTTTTTTTTCAACCTAATATTACATTGTGTTTCCCTCACAGTCAAGATTCAGTTTTCAAATTCATTCATGACACATTTTTTCCTGCCCCAACTTCAGGCCAGAAAAAATATATTTCAGACAAGGAAAAATATATTTCCCCTGGTTGCATTTCCTCAGGAGGAGGACCTCAAGAGGAGGGGGGTCCCCGGAAGGCCTTCTCAGCCCTGAAACCCAGTGAGACTGTCCTGACTCTTCACAGAGGGGAGTTGAGGGGAGAAGGGGCAGTGCATGGCTAGTGGTGAGGGCATCCCAGCAGGGGGTGTCATGGGTGAGCCTGGGGAGAGGGGAAGGGGCAGCCTGGAGAACTCTAGAAAAATCTGGGCAGAAGGCAGCCTATGAAAGCCTCTTTCATGCCCCTAAACAGAGCAGCCGGCATGGTGGGGAAGAGCCCGGATAGGGGCAGTCAGGCCTCAGTTCTGCTCCATGACCTGGGGCAACACTCTCCACCTCTCTGAGCTCCAGCTGCTCATCCGTAAAAGGGGTCTACTACTCAGAGGGGTTGTCAGGCTGAGCTTGGGTGCCTATGAAGGGCCCAGGACAGTCAGCACTCCTAAATTAAGTGATCAGGTGCTGTAATTCTGTGGAGAGTTCTCCCACATCCACGGCCTCACTCCCAGTGCCTCGGAGCGTCTGGCACATGGCCTACCTTCAATGAGTATTTGTTGGGTGGACAAGCTCGACTCTTTAAGGACACAAACTGACGAAGTCACAGGCGGAGGGAGCCTTTCCCGGGCAGGATTTGGCATCTGGAGAATTGCCTGTGGTGCCGGCCAGCAAACCCAAGGACAAGGCCCGCCTCCCTCACTCCCCAGCCTTCCCAACGAAGGCCATAACAACGACAGCATGATGAAGCTGGGCTCGTCTCCGACATGATAAACCCCATATGGAAGAGTGGAAAAGGCATTTCCACTTATGTGGTTGGATCTGAAC
The DNA here is from genome assembly GCF_000327345.1 of Myotis davidii. Lineage (NCBI taxonomy): Eukaryota > Metazoa > Chordata > Mammalia > Chiroptera > Vespertilionidae > Myotis > Myotis davidii. The sequence goes on from NW_006383017.1 coordinate 348,053, forward strand.
CTGGTTCTCCTCCTTACTAGCTAGGGAAGCCTGAATAAGTCACTTCACCATTTTGAGTCTCAGTAATGAAGTGAGGACAATGCCACCTACACCACAGTATTAAATAAGATATAAAGTTCCTGGCCTCTAGGAGGTGCCTAGACAAGGGCCCCTGTACATACTACTACCCCAGGAGCCTGGGATTTGAGTCTCACGGTAAGTGCTCTGGGTGGCTCTGTTTTCCGATGGCCTCTGTTTACAGGATGGTTTTGCAATAATGGAGAAGGTCAGGGGCCTTGACAAAGGCTTCAGACCTGGGTGGTGTCTGGTGTGATGGGCTGTCCACCAGTCAGCCCTCCAGGACACAGTGGTTTAAGGGAGATGCCGACTGTAGGCCCCCTCCATGGAATCACCAAAGAACAAAATGTCAGCCTCTTAAGCCTGTGGTGACATTTCCCGGGTGGAGTAAGCGAGGAGGATGACAGGAATTCAGTCGGCACCCACTCTCCCGGGGCCCTGAGGAGGATGACAGGAATTCAGTCGGCACCCACTCTCCAGGGGCCCTGAGGAGGGTGACAGGAATTCAGTCGGCACCCACTCTCCAGGGGCCCTGAGGAGGGTGACAGGAATTCAGTCGGCACCCACTCTCCAGGGGCCCGTCCCCACGGGGAAGTGGGGAAATCGTTTGCTCGCATGTCAGTTTCCAGTTGAGCCAGGGAGTCACGGTTCTCATAGGCTTGGCATGGCTGCCCTGGCTAAAAACCGACATCCGCCAGGCCTTGGGTACCATCCAAAGGGCAGGGATGAGCAGGTCTGCAAGGACCGTCTGAGCCAGAACAGAGTGTGCTAGTCCTCACTCTAATCCACTTTGCCGACCGACAGGGCAGCAGCTCCTGTTTGCGATCACCTGCCTTGTTGCCTTACTCACCTTGACTTTGCTCGGCCGCACTCTGCTCCAGGTTGTGTAAGGCCCATGATCCTGAAAGGCCTGGCGGCTCAGGGAGCAGAAGGGACTTTCCCAGCTCACTTAACCTGCTGCCAGGTGGGAGCTGAACCCAGGCTCCCGGCATTCCCACCACAGCATGGTCGGTGCCTCCGGAGTTTTCTAAAGTAATAACACCCAGTCCTAGTCCTGGGAAAGTTTTCAGCAACCATCCCTCCCTCACTTCCACTCTCTCTGAAAAGCAATGGGAAAAATATCCTCAGCCCTAGCCAGATTGGCTCAATGGATAGAGCATCAGCCTGCAGACTGGAAGGTCCCAGGTTCAATTCCTGGTCAGGGCACATGCCTGGGTTGCGGGCTTGATCCCCAGTAGCAGGCGTGCAGAAGGCAGCCAATCAATGATTCTCTGTCATTGTTGATGTTTCTCTCTCTCTCCCTCTCCCTTCCTCTCTGGTATATATATATATATATTAGATATATGTATATGTATATATATGTATATATTCATATTCTCAGGTGAGGATTAACCAAAAAATAATTAATTATTAATTAATTAACCTGTAGGATAAAGAGAGTCAACTGACTCCAGAGAAGTGTGGGCAGAGTTCCCAGGCATCCTATATAATAAAAGCCTAATATGCTAAGTGTCTGGTCATCCGGTCGGCCATTTGACCAATCAAAGCATAATATGCTAATGATATGCTAAGGCTGCTCAACCGCTCACTATGATGTGCGCTGATCACCAGGGTACAGACAGTCAACCGGTCAACCAGTCGCTATGATATGCACTGGCTACCAGGAGGGCAGACACTCCCACCAGAAGGTTAGCTTGCTGCTGGGGTCTGGCCAATTGGCACTGAGTGAGATGGGCCGGACACGTCCTGGAGCCCTTCCGCAGTCCCTCCCTGGCTGGCCAACCTCCCACATCCCTCCCCAGCCTGCACCCTCTCACAATCTGGGATCCCTTGGGAAATGTCGGAAAGCCAGTTTTGGCCCGATCCTGCAGGCCAGGCCAAGGGACCCCACTGGTGCATGAATTCGTGCACCGGGCCTCTAGTTGGTTATATTATCCAAGAAAAGTCTTATCTAAGTGGAGAAAAAGATTAGAATTGGGAGTGGGGAAAAGGTTGATGGGGTGGGGGGCAGGGAAGGAGGAGGAAAGGAAGAAGGGGAAGGGGGAGAAAAAAAGAAGAAAGAGAGAAAGAAAGAAAAAGGAAAAGAGAAAGGGAAAAGGCAGGCAGGAAGGAGGAAAGGAAGAAAGAAAGGTAGAAAGCAAGTAAAAATCTGTGCTGCAGTGATGGTTAAAGGACCAGGCTGGCTGGCACCCCAGCTCCCCACCCGCCCACAAGCTGTACGGAATTACTTCACCTTTCATTGTTCGTCATCTCTACATGGGGGATAAGTATCCTCCTTCCTGGGGGTTATGAAATGAAATCTTGTACTTAGCGTGCTGACACGGCATTCGATAAATGGTGATAAGAATTATAGTAGTAGCCCACCCTTACCTGAGCTTAGTGGGAGCCAGGTATTGCTTTAGGAGCTTTATATTTATCAGCTAATGTGTTCTTCAAAACAGTCCTACATGGCCCTGACCGGGTAGCTCAGTTGGTTAGAGCATCGTCCTGATATGTCAAGGTTGTAGGTTTAATCCCAGGTCAGGGCACATACAAAAATCAACCAATGAATGCATCAATGAGTGAAACAACAAATCAATGCCTCTCTCTCTCTCGTCAATAAATAATGAAAACAACAACAACACAGTCCTATAGGGAGGTGATAATGACACAGAGAGGTGAAGTGACTCTTATAATTGCTGCTGTTGTTATTGTTATAAAATTTCAAGCCAGCTGCTACCTTCCCCAAGGAGCTAACTTCAGTTCAACTCCTCCTGAGTCTCTTCCAGTCTGAAAGCAGTGGGCAGGGTCCGGCGATCCTTCCCACAGACAGGGGCTCACCTTCACAATGACGTCCATGACCTTCTGGTTTTCCCTCTTGGTTTCCCCAAAGGACCTGATGTTGAAGGAGCAGATCCTGAGGGCAAGGGCGCCGTTGACGGCGAGGAGGAGAAGCAGGGCGGCCAGCGGCTGAGACATCCTGGCGCTGCTCTGGGCTCAGGGCTGGGTCGGGGACAGCAGTGTCCTGAGAACAGCAGTGCGTGAAGTCCCAGCACGTCTTCAGGCCGCCTCCTGGCACTCAGCAGACTTATAAAGCCTGCAGACAACAGGAATTACTGGATTCCTGGTTGCTACTTTCACTTCTCTGAGGAACTGAAGATCATGGGTTTCATTCCCTAAGGAAATGGGCTTGTCTTTTAGGATCCCCTGTTTCTGTCACTCTGGTAAGGAAATTGGTTTGCCTCATTTAGGCACCGTCCCCGGCAAAGTCACTTGTACCTCCACCCGAGCCAACTCTGACATCTGGGAGCCAGCTGTGGCATCTGGTCATCTCTCCTGTGGTCCCAAAAGACCTTGTGCCTTTTCCTGAAAATGGATAAACTCAGAAGTGGCGCGCCCCAGAGGGCACCTGGGTGATGGAGCCTCTGGTGGGGGGTAGGGGGGCAGGGGCAGGGGGAAATTCTACTGTTTTCTGCCAGCACCGGGATTTGGCAGCCAGCTGTCCCTTGGCGCACCCGGGCTCTGATTCTGCAACCACTCTGATGGGCGTCATTAAGGTCGAGTCGAGTTCAAATGACATAATTTTTAAAGGCCCTTTTACTGTGTATACTTTTTTTTTTTTAATATATTTTATTGATTTTTTACAGAGAGGAAGGGAGAGAGATAGAGAGTTAGAAACATCGATGAGAGAGAAACATCGATCAGCTGCCTCCTGCACATCTCCAACTGGGGATGTGCCCGCAACCCAGGTACATGCCTTTGACCGGAATCGAACCTGGGACCTTTCAGTCCGCAAGCCGACGCTCTATCCACCGAGCCAAACCGGTTTCGGCTACTGTGTATACTTTTAACACACCAAATGCTAGCAGTGTGCTGCCAGGGCGAGCGGTCCCTGGTCTGCTAGGATGGGTCAGAGAAATGTCCTTGGGCTTTTAAGGACATTTAAAGCCCCTGGAGGGATCCAGGATCCAAACGGATGTGACGTTAAAACCTGTGAGAGCCATGTGGCCCCGAGAAAGAAAGTTTTGCAAGAATTGGAGGGTTTCAGCTCAAGTAAATGGACTCTTAGAGATTTGGGCAGGAAGATCCGAAGATTTGCAAATTATAAGAAACATAAAGTTCAGTCAAGTTGTAAACCCAGGTGAGATTTCCAGACTTTGGCAAAGCAAATCCTTCTGTGAAGAAGGCAGATGATGAGCATAACTGGAAACCAGCGTTGGGATCTCTGGACCACCTCCTCTTGAAGTGATGGGCATGTGGCCGTAGCCCAGGGGAAGTATGTATATTGCCAACATACGTCCAGTCAACAGCCTGGCCAAAATCTCTGGTCAGAACACCCAGGCATTCTAAGAAGATAACCCCAAATAGTACATGGAAGGATGTAAGGGTTTCCCGGGCTCCTGGTGAGCTGAATCCCCTGTTACCTATGGCCCAGACCTTGGGCCTGGATGCATCTCTGGTGAGTGAAGCTCTGGCCAATGGGATGGTGATTGTCAGCCTTGACAATTGGCATCTCCCAACTGGAGGAAGAATTAAGTGAGGCACACATTTTTTGTGTCTTTTAAGAAGGGATTTGTATATATGTGGTATTTTATAAACTTGTAACATTTTGGCCTATTAAATTGACAATCTTATAATGCCAACATAAAATGTGCAATTGCTGGGGGGGGTGGGCATCAACTTAGATTTGTGACTTTAATTTGAAACCTGAGTTAACGTACAGTTCTGGAACATTTATAAAAATTTTAGGTTGAGGCCTGGTAGCTCAGTTGGTTAGAGCATTGACCCAAAATACCAAGGTTTAGGGTTCAATCCCCGGCCCAGGCTTATACAAGACTTAAGCAATGACTGCATAATTAACTGGAACAACAAATCCATGTTTCTCTCTCTCTCCTTCTCTCCCCCCTCCTCCCTCCCTTCCTCTTTCTCTCTAAAATCAAGCAATAAAATTTAAAAAAAAATTTAGGTTAACAGTGTTTTATAAGTTCAATTTATTAGAGCTAGAATTATTTAGTATTAAAAAGATAGCTTTTTGTTAGTTCAGACAGTTAAAAAACTTTACAAGAAAATAGGGTACAATTTAAACATTAAAAGAAGTTTTAATATTTTGTAAATGGGCCCATAAGCCCTTAAAAGTAATCATTTACATTTGCTAGATGCAGGGTTGATAGATGTAGCAAATAAAAATACAGAGCACAAAGTACATCTGACCTTTAGATAATTCGAATTTAATTTGGCATCCTATACCTGGCATCCTAGCTGGCCTTATAAAAAGAATAAGAACTTTCATAAGCCGAACTGAAAAGCATGACATTTTCCAAGGCAATCGCCACCTTGTCAAGGTCCTGGGGAAGGTTTTATTTTCGTTCCCAGTGTGAAAAATCAGCTAACCTCTAAGATGATCGAATGAATCTGTTTTTGCATTATTGACTTCGATAATTTAAATATTAATTTGAAAAATAAAATAAACCTCTGAAGAGTGGTTTCTGCATATAGCTATTGCCCTTGAGGACTTAAAAAAAAAAAGTCACATGAACAGACCGAAGAGACTGGCCCCATTCTGTAATTAGCACACTCACTGCATGGAATTGGGCTTTAAAAAGTAGCTGGGTTCTGGAAGAAAGGCCCTATGCTTCAAAAATTCCTGTGCTTCATCTCACTCACTACTCCCCCAACCTCTTCCCGTGGCGCCTCCATTTCACAGATGAGCAAACCGAGGCTTGTGCCCAAGGATACACAGCTAGCACCTGGCAGAGCTGGAATTCAAACCCAGTCACTGACTCCAGACCAGCCTTCTCCCCGCCAAACCAGGCAGAGTCTCAATAAGGAACTCAACGGCTAGAAGGACTTCCACTTTTTACTGCATGCACTTTGGTATTTGATATTTTTTTTAAAAAAATGCACTTATTTAGTAATTAAAAAAGAAAAGTGCTAAAAGCTTTTTATGTTTAAAGCTGATTAAACAATGTCCATGCCAACGTGTCTCTGTGCAGCTAAGCTGTGGCAGCTTTCACCCGGTTCCAGGAGTCATCGGCAAAGGAGGGCCGGTGACAAGGTTGTGCTGGCCAGCTCGGCTGGGCAAAGCCGAAACCTTCCCTCATCCCCTGCTGGGCTGGTGTTGGGAACTGGAGAGTGTGAGGCAGTTCCCTTAGGAGCCTGGGGCCTGGAAGGAAGGGCAGCCACTGGCCTGACCATGCTGAACACTGAGGGGTCCTTTCTTCTGCCGCCCAGTGGCTACGGATGGCATTTCCTGGGGCATGTACTTCCAACACTCGTCTACAGGATGCTCCTGAAAAATGGATAAATGTATATTGCTTCTTTCTGGAGATTTATAATCCACATCCGCATATTAAATGTTCTGAAAAGTCCTGAATTTATTGTCAATGGAACCCTTTTCTTCATAGAATCCCATTTCATATCTTGAGCAACGTCCACCTTGACAACTACAGGAATAGTCAGACCGTCAAGGCCGTAAGCCCAAGTTCTTGTCTTGCCAATCAGTCCCTACCAAGGAGTCCCATGCAAGTCACATGAATGGGCAGAAGTGCGGTCCAAGAGTTCAGACACATGGCAGCCACGGCCATGCACCCCGGGCCCTGGTGGGCAGGAGTCAGGGGGGGCCCATACACTGAGGTGCAGGACACCTCAGAATTTCAGGAAGGCAAGATGGAGATTCCAGAGGGAGTAAAGGTGCCACGAGCTGAGTCACCCAGAGCAGCAACAAGAAACAAGGGGCCTGTGGGAAAGTCCCCGATACCGGCAGGCGATGAGTCCCGTGACCCAAACAGGTGTTTCCATGCGTGATGCTACCCTTCGTCTAACCAGGACTGCCCCAGCAACACGCCTATAATGTATGCCGGTCGCTCCAGTCATCTCGTTTCACAACCAGCTGGGGTTTGGCGCAGGGGAGGTGTGTTACGTAAGGCTGCCTGAGGGAGACAGACCTCACCTTTGTCTGATGGTTTCCAGCCAATGAAGCAGGCCCGGGGTTTATTTATTTTTTTAAAAAAAAATACATTTTATTGATTTTTTACAGAGAGGAAGGGAGAAGGATAGAGAGTTAGAAATATCGATGAGAGAGAAACATCGATCAGCTGCCTCCTGCACACTCCCTACTGGGGATGTGCCCGCAACAAAGGTACATGCCTTTGACCGGAATTGAACCTGGGACCCTTGAGTCTGCAGGCCAACGCTCTATCCACTGAGCCACACCGGTTAGGGCCAGGCCCTGAGTTTAGACCTCATGCAGCATCTTCCACACAGGCCTTGCCTGGACCTCAAGCAGGTCCTTTCTGGAGGGCAGGCCTTGGTGTGGCACTGCTCTGATGAGAACCCTTGAAACGATCTTTATCTGCCAAAAAGGCCAAGCTCCTTGCTGAGGTCTTTACCTATGCACCTCTTCAAGGTCACATGGCTCTACTCTCCTCTTCCTCCCCCACTGGGCTCCCCTCACATGGCCTAGCTTTCAGTTCCCACCTCAGGGCCTTTGCACAGCTGTCTCTTCCACCTTCAATGATCTCGCTTCCTCCCATCTCGAGGTCTCAGCTAAAATGCCACTTTCAGAGAAGCCTTGCTGGGCCCCTCAGCCCATCAGGCTCTTTCCTCCTACTGTCTTCCATGGCCTAGTTCTTCTGTTTTGTTGTCTAATGTCTGTCTGCCTCCCGGACAGCTCTGTGGGGCAGGGACACCTATGTGTGTGCACCGCTTAGAACAGGTCTGGCATGTAGCAGGTGCTCCATAAGTCATTGTTGAATTCCTGATATGATGCTCTGACTGACTCCAGAACCCAGCTTCTCCACCACCTCGTGAGAGTGCTTACATGGTAGAGCTGTGACAATTTATTGAATTTCTAACTGAAGGGCAGACCCAGCACAGTGTCTCAATCAGGGTGATATTCTGTCTTCAGTATGAACTGTGCACAGAATGGATTGCTGTCACTATTTTACAGATGAGAACATCAAGAGATAAAGAAGTCAGGCCCCAGCCGCTGACTGTGAAGTGATATCAAAGGCAGGAATTCAGGTTCTCAGGATTGATTCTTTTGCTAACCCTTTCTTTATAGACTCAAAAGGGCACATTAATTTGGACCTGTCTGGCCAATCGAAAACTCCGTGCTGATGCGGTTGCAATGAATGGTTTAGATCTTCCAGGGGGACTAGAGAGAGGCGAATGGCACACTGGCCTCTGATGCAAAATGTGAGCGGGAGCTAAACAACTCAATGACCGAGACAAATAATAATTTAATGCCATATTTTGAATAACCAACATTAATGCAGAAACATCCATGATGAACAAAGTATCAACATCTTTAATAATGACAGAACCCAGCCCTGAGCTTCCACGACCCTGCCTCATCCACCTCACCCTACTCCTGCCCCGGGATCTGCGGATCTGTGGAACCATTCTGGGCACCCCGAGGGGAAAGCCTGTCGGTCAAAGGATGACACGGGAGAAAACAGAGCCCTCTTCTGGCTGGTAGTCAGCACTGTTCCTCTCCTGGGGAGCCAAGTTCACCATCTGTGCCTCTCAGTGCTCGGACAGACCCTGTGGGCACCGCCATGCTTCTCACCCTGACCTCTCCATGAGACACCTGGGTGGAGAGGCTGAGGCAGGTCACCCGCTGCCATTGAAGCCCCAGGCCACCTCTTCGTCCTGGCCACCGCACTCACGGCACTGGGCCCGCTGCCTTTCTCTCATTACCACCAGAGCAAACATGCCCCTGACGTGTCCTTGCCTCTGGCCGATCCTAAAGCTGCCTGTTAATACTCAGTAGGCCTTTCCAAGCCGACCATGAGAGGGACCCGTGAGGAAACAGGTCCAAGAGGTGGAGGGAGGGCTTCTCACAGCTGCTGACGCGTGGGCCTTGAGCAGGGAGCTGGCTGCCTGCCTAACTGCACAGTGTCTTATTCTTCGTAAGGGTTTGGTAGTTTCTCAGCTTTATTCTATTCATGTTGTATTTTTCAATTATTTTAAATGTGCATAAAAGTTGCTAATATAGCCCCAAACGCTTGTGTACTCTTTACCCAGGCTCATCAATGAATATTTAGCCCCATTTGCTTTTTCATTAGTTTTCTATATATAAGGATGTCTCTCTTTTTTTTTTTTTTTCTGAACTGTTACAGAATTAGTTGGAGACATTCTGACCCTTTGCCCCTAAACACTTCAGGGTAATTTCTCAAGGACAAGTACATTCTCTTATATAACCACAGGACAATATGAAAAGTTTAGCAATTATAAGATATTATCTAATTTATGAACCTTATTCAAATTTTAACAGTTACACTAAATAATGTCCTTGACAGCAATTTTTCTTTCTGGCCCAGGATCCGATCCAAGATTGTGCATTGCCCCAAGCAGTCCTGTCTCCTTGTCTCCTCTAACCTGAGCTGTTCCCTAGCTTCTCTGTTTTCTATGTCCTTGATGCTTTTGAAATGTACAGGCCAGTCATGTTGTTGCATCTCCCTCAGTTTAGGTTTGTCTGAGGTTTCCTCATGATTAGATTCGGGGAATGCATTTGGGGCAGGAATACCACTTACGCATCTCACGGAATTTCTTAAAGGAGCTTCCCCTGGTGTTCACAGGGCAGCCGGTGACTGAAAACCAGGACGCAGATTATGATTTAAAAGCTCCTAACCTCAGCACCTAACTTTTAGTACGTGCTGCTATTTGAGACTGCATTTGTTGATTTGGGGGGTGTTCTCCCCTTGGAACAATGTTGTTGGGGTGCTAATGTTGGATCACAGCAATAATAAAACAGTAATAGCAACTACAGGTATCGAGCTGTATTAGGCCCCATATTACACATCGTCTTTTCATGTACTAGGCCTTTAAACCTCACTACCACCCGGGTACTACTCTTTTTTTAAAAATTATATATATATTATTGATTTTTTTAACAGAGAGGAAAGGAGAGGAATAGAGAGTTAGAAACATCGACGAGAGAGAAACATCAATCAGCTACCTCCTGCACCCTCCCTACTGGGGATGTCAATCAGCTACCTCCTGCACCCTCCCTACTGGGGATGTGCCCGCAACCAAGGTACATGCCCTTGATGGGAATCAAACCTGGGACCCTTGAGTCGCAGGCTGATGCTCTATCCACTGAGCCAAACTGGTTAGGGCCACCCGGGTACTACTTTATCTTCATCTTATGGGTGAGGAAACTGAGCCTCAGGGAGGGTCCATCTCTTTGCCTCAGGTCTTCCAGCTAGGAAAGGCACTGCCAGGACCGTTTGACCCCTGAGTACAAGTACCTGGTCTGTCTCCTACACCATGTTGTCTCTGGCACTTACTGGTGACAGGGACCCACGAGTATTCCAGCTTGGAACACTGAGATAACCCACGTCCCCACCCACTGCCCCCAGACTCCCAGCAAATGGGGACATTTTCTCTCCATATTCTGGAACCCCCTGCTTACCCAGCACATAAGGGGCATGAGAGCTTGGGAGACACCCAAGCTGTGACTAGTGGACCTCAATAGGTTGTGTGATGTCCTCTAGGAGTCATCATCATGCATTGGGCAATTATTTAGAAATCCAACTGTTAAAGTAAAAACAATTGAAACCTGTAAAGAATGTTTGTGAGTTTATTTGAGCCAAACTGTCGACATATGCCGGGAAGCAGAACCTCAAGGAATTGAGATAATGCTCCAGAAAATGGTGGGGTTACATCTGTATTTATACATGTGCAATCAAAGGAGGGACGTAGGTGGGTTACATGAAATTCATTGGTGATAGATTAAGGAGGAGGGATAAAGCAAAGCAGGGGAAACCCCTGGGATTGGATAAAAAGTAAAATGATGGACACATAGTTAGGTGGGTGCAGGATCAATTAACATGATAATGAAAGAATTTGTGGTATCTGTCCTGGCGCCCAGCACATCTGTCCTGGCGTCCTGGCGCCCAGCACATTTGGTTGTGCCCTGGGGGCTCCAGAAAAAGGGAAGTTACAAGTTACCCAGACATTTCAAGGGTATGTTATCATAGATGCAAAAAGACAGATAGGCTCAGTTAAGGTAAAGGTTGACCTTGTCAGTGAAGGTACTGGCCTAGGACGTAACTGCTCACCATAACTGCTTTTAGTTAAAGTTTAATTTCAGACCATCCTTTGTGGTTACTTTAGGTCTCCGAGTTTGCAAGACTGCCATGCAGGCCCCCCCTGAGCTTGTCAGGTCAGCATGTGGCCCCTTTTGTCCACACAACGAAAACTACATCTATCCCAAAGACAAGGTGACATGAGCAACTATGAGCAGAGGATGTCAATCCTTATCAAACAGTGACTCCTGAATGAGTCTCAAGGCAGGAACCACACTCCAAAAGGAGAGTCCCTGCTACAGGCAGAACCTGCTCCAAAGTCATCTCAGAACCTGATTAGGTGCAGGCCAGTGACATTCATAATGCACGACTTTAAGAAATCAGCCCTGGAGACTTGTTGACACAAACCTGGAACTAGGGATCATCTTGCACTGTGGGTGTTTTGGAGGATTTCACTATTCACTCATTTAACAATTCACCCTCCTAAGTGTGTGTATGTGTGTTTGGGGGGGGGGGCGTGGTACAAAGATAAGTAAGACAGTTCCTGCCCTTGGGGACTCAGTAGGATGTGGGATCTAATTGAACTAAAATTAGTTCATTGGACTTACCTTCGGATTCATAAGTTTCCTGCATCCCTGAGCTATCAGTCCACATCCACTGGCCACAGAATGGTCATGATTTTGCATGACCAATGTAAATCTTGGACTCAAACCTTATGGACCCTCATCGGCCACCATATTATCTGGACTACTGTGACTTATCTGTGGAGTTGGGGAGGGTGACCAAGCATCTCATTTGCCTTGAGGAGGAAACTGGTCTTTGCAAGGCCTGTCAGGCCATAAAAACTGAACAATGCACTGCCCTGGGGTGGGGGGTGGGGGGGAGGTCGTTATCGCAGGCCCCAGGACAGATCATCCCATACGACCTGGGAACCCCCAACACCTCGGGGCCTTCCTGTAAACCCACAAAAGGGGCGGAACCATATCTGCAAGACAAAGACCCCAGCGGGGTATATATAGAAAGGCTCTCTGCATGTTACTTCACTCTGATTTGGAAATTATTCCCTGAGTCCATAATTAAAACAGTGTTCCTCCACTTCTTTAAAGCTTCGCTTGGTTTTTCTGGGGTCTTCTGCAACAGCCTGAGACTGAGGGGGTGCTTTCAGTGTACAGGCAGGGAAAGCCCTGAGCAAATCTGGATGAATTTGTCACCATAGTGTTGGAACAGGGGCAGCCGGAGGGGAATAGGCAGGGGGGAGAGGATTAGCCAACACTCACTTGTTTACAACTTTAGTAATACTTAGAGCAAGTTCATGAAGTCAATACCATCATACTTTATAGAGGTGTAAACTTGTCGGAGTGGATTCGGTAAACGGCAGTCAGCCTCCCAGAAAGCGAATCCTGTGTTCCCAGCCCTGACTGCACAGCCTCAGAGATCACACGTGTAAATGTAGTGACATGAAGTCTCAAGACTATATTTGTAATTAATTCTCAGAGATTGGAAGCTGACTCCTCTGGAAGCAGAAGTCATTGGAACTCATGTTTCTATGGAGACCAATCATATCCAATCAGGCTCACATGTAGCTGCAATGGAGGGGAGCTGACGTCACTGAAAAGAGGTGCATTTTTCTTAAGAAAAAAGCCGCTCAGCCGCAATTTCCTGAACACCCCCCAATGCCCATTCCATCATTTGCAACGTCAGTGGAGTCTGCAAAATGTCAGTCTTACACAAGCCCTGAAGGTGCTCATGGAGCACCATGGGGAGCAGTGGGTTGAGAGCATGGATTCAGGAGACAAGTCTCTATTGCACCAATCGCTGACTATGTGACCTGGGGCAAGTCACCTAACTTCTAAGCATAGCTCCCTCACGTGTTAAACTTGTGGACATAACAACACCATATGTGTGGCTGTTGTGAAGATGAACAAGTGGGATAATGCATGAAAAGCACAATGCCCAGTACCAGTACAGAGCAGGCAATTAAGAAATGTACACCAGTGTGGCTCAATGGTTGAGCATCAATCATGAACCAAGAGGTCCCCGTTTCAATTCCAGATCAGGGCACATGCCTAGGTTGTAGCTCTCTATCCCTCTCCCTTCCTCTCTCTAAAATCAATAAAAACATATTTTTAAAAGAGGAAAAAAGAAATGTACACTAGCTACTAATTGCCATCTGCCCACCTTACAGCTTGAAATAAAAATAACCCACTTTGGAACTAACAGGAAGGAGCAGATGATATCTATACCTCACGACTGGCTTCTCCTAGCTTCACCTGCCCCATCCTTCTCCGCTCTGTCCCAATACCCATCCTGCTTCTGACTCTTTGGCCTGTTCATGACCGAACTTGGTTCCTCCTGCTCCTGGCCCCTTTGGGTACCCAGGACTCCCAGTTCCCAGAACCCCAACCTGGGCACCAGGACCACAGCCTGAAAGGAGACCAGGCTGTGATCCATGCATACAGGTGTGTGCCCTGGCTCCCTGCAGGACCTCAGCAGGCCCGAGAGGAGATCTGTGGCCCTAACCGGTTTGGCTCAGTGGATAGAGCATCGGCCTGCGGACTGAAAGTTCCCAGGTTCAATTCCGGTCAAGGGCATGTACCTTGGTTGTGGTCACGTACCCAGTAGGGAGTGTGCAGGAGGCAGCTGGTCGATGTTTCTCTCTCATCAATGTTTCTAACTCTCTATCCCTCTCCCATCCTCTCTGTAAAAAATCAGTAAAATATATTTTTTTAAAAAGAGATCTTTGTTTTTAGTGTTCTGCAGTCTCACTACAATGTTTCTTGGTATTATGTATCCTGCTTTAGATATGTTATGCTTTGTGTATCCATGGATTCATGTCCTTTTTCTACCCTGGAAATTCTTAGCCGTTACTACCTCTAACATGGCCTCTCCTTTTTTATCTGTTTGTGATGCTGATTAAATGGATTTTGATCTACTCAGTCTATTCTGCGTGTTCCATATCTTTTCAAAAACATTTTCATGTCATATCACTCCATGCTGAATTCTATGTAATCTCTTCAGATATGTTTCCCAAATCACTGTTTGGTTAATCGTATCTATGAGACTCCTGGGTGCTTCCCTACAGAAAGCATCCTTGTTTTGTTTATCGTTGGAAGGGAGTGAAGGAATGCTGTCCATCTGAGACCTCTTCGGCTCATTTCAAGGGCCCTGATAAGTCTGGGACTCTAGGTTCAGCTACTCCACATTGGAGCTGGATAAGACCTCCTAATATTGCTCAGGGTCTGATATATACGTTTGGTCTCGGGAAAACCTTGCATTTCACATTTATTTGCTTTTCACTGTCCCCTACTCTTATTTTGACACACGTTCAGCCCAGCAACACATGAAAAAGTCTATTTTATCTAGGATAGAGGTGTTTTGAGAAGAAGCATGCTTCAGAATATCTGGTGTACCATATGTTGAGATGCAATTTGAATTTTAAAAGTCGAAAAGTGAGACTATTAAATTTCACCATGTTTTTTTGGGCATATTCCACATTATTGAAACAATTTGGAATCCAAATTTTCTCCCCAGCTTTTTTTAATTTAAAATTTGATGGCAAGTCTGTATTTTTGCTTATCTAAATTCTTCTTTTTTTTTAATGTCAGAGAACTAGAGCATTCAATTAGAAAATGGCTTCCACATAGATACATAGAACAGACTGACAGGTGTCAGAGTGGAGGAAGTTTGGGGGGTTGGGGAACTGGATGAAAAAAGGTGAAGGGAATAAGCAAAAAAAAGCACCTTCGTGTGTGTGTGTGTGTGTGTGTGTGTGTGTCTGTGTGTGTGTGAGTGACATAGACACGAACAACAGTATGTGATAGCCAGAGGGAAGGGGGGGGGAAGTTGGAACTGGGCAAAGGGGGGATAAATGGCGATGGAGATTTGACTTTGAATGGTGAGTGCACAATGCAGTATGCAGATGACATATAATTTAATTGTACTCTTAAAACCTGTTTGGTTTTATTAACCAATGTCACCCCAATAAATTCAACTTTAAAAAGAAAAGAAAATTGCTTCCAGTCTAATATTGTCAGATGAAAGAAAGTTGGGCCACTTGTTTAACCGATGAATTCACTGGCCTGTGTTGTTATGCAGTCTAGATTGCTTTGTCTTGCCCATAAACAGATAATAAAATGTTTTGTCCAAAGCCTACTACAATCCGGGTTCTGTATGTAATCCAAATCTACTTACGCTAGTAACTGTGAAAAATCATTCCTTTGCTGTGACTATGCACAGTGAACCCATACAAGCTGTTCTAGTTAGCTTTTGTTCTAGTTTAATAATCATGTGCAGAACTTTGCTAGAAATCAACACCAGACCACTTGTTCTCTGGATTTGTGTATTAATCTTTCTCCCTATTTGAAATGAGACCCTCACTCTAATTAGAGACTTCTGGCTTCTGAGATCATTTGTAAAAATCCTCTTAGTATTCTGCGCAGTACTTTCTCTTGACCTGACAAATGGAGCTAATTTAAACTGCTGAGTGTCCTTTCCCTGTCTTTTCTTCCTGCCCAGGGCTTGGTTACTCTCTTTGTGATATTCTAACCTGACCAAATGGAAGCTTTCCCCATGACGAAGATGAAGTAAAATAGGAAACTGGTAGCTTTGATTTCCCTCTGACATCTGTTACCATCACAGATGCTCAATTCCTTTTTTATTCATCTTCTTGATCCAAATGTGAATTAATAAATTAAAATTTTCCTGTCTTTAGCATTCCAGTCTCAACCATTCTGAGCATTACTATCCCTTGCCTCTTGTTAAAGGTCTAGGTTAATTTTTTGGAAATGTCTGACCTTCCAACTTACATATAGGTGCTTGGGCAACCTGGCTCAGAGCTCCTTGTGCAGCCCCACTGCCCTCCTGAGGTCTCCCCTTTCCTTCCCATCCTCTCTGGCTAGTGCTGTGCTTAATGGGCATTTTCAGTAATTTTAGAACCTCCTTATTATTGAGTCCTCCCTCCCATGATCATGTGCTACATTTGACATAGGCTGACTTGTTTTGTGATCTACTTTTATTAAGTCTTGCATTGATATTCCTTTTTCAGGTGCATATAACAACCTGTAATTTAGACTCTATTCCTTGGGAGAAGGATGTAGGGCCTAATCACATGCTCCTTGTTCTGCAGCCTGTGCGGATTGATGGCTTGACCAGTCTTGGCCCTGACCTCTGTACCCTGGGTTTTCCAAAGGCACTAGCTAGCCTGTCAGCCCCTCTACAGGACTTCTTATTGATCTTCCACAGCTTGGGCCCTACACATAAGCAGATGCTCGATAAACATTTAATTCATAAACAAATGAATCTCATTCCCTTCGGTGTGCCACTGAAGATTCTGATGTCGCCATGGGCTGCCAACCTACCTAGTGCTACAGGTGTTCTAAGAACAAGCAGCCAAACCCAAAGTCTCCCTCCCGCTGAGGTGTCCCTGATGCCAACGCCCACCTCTTTGACCTGGTGCGGAAGAAGACAGGAGTGAAGGAGTTCCCACCCTGTGGCCACATGGCGCCCGATGAACATGATGCCCGTTTTTGTGCCAATACGTACATGGTGAAAAGCTGCGGCAAAGATGGCTTTCACCTCTGAGTGTGGCTCCACCCCTTCCACGTCATCTGTATCAACAAGATGTCCTGTAGAGGGGCTGACAGGCTAGTGCCTTTGGAAAACCCAGGGTACAGTGGTCAAGGCCAAGATTGGTCAAGTCATCATATCCATCCGCACAAGCTGCAGAACAAGGAGCATGTGATTAGGCCTACACAGAGCCAAGTTCAAGTTCCCTGGCCACCAGAAGAAGAGGGGCTTTGCTAAGTTTAATGTGGATGAGTTTGAAGACATGGTGGCTGAGAAGCAGCTCATCCCAGAGGATTGTGGGGTCAAATGCACCCCTACTCTGGTCCCCTGGACAAATGGCAGGCCCTGCACTCGCTTGGGCGCTGATACCTCCTTACACCCCCCAATAAATCTTAATCCCTGTTCAAAAAAAGTGAAAAAGAAAGCCATGAATTAGCAATATTTTGAGTTTTTTAGAAAGAAGATGCTTTTTCTGCCTAAAAATGTTCATAGTTCATAGATTTCTAGATACAAGCTCTTTTAAGGTCAGCCTTTGTCCTATCTTTCTTATTTATTTATTTACTTGTTAATCCTCACTGGAGGATATTTTTCCATTGATTTTTAAGGAGAGTGGAAGAGAGAGGGAAAGACAGAGAGAAACATCGATGTGAGAGTGTATGGCGCGGCTACAGTGTTTTAGCCAGGTTCAAGCCTAATGAAAGGACAGGGTCTTCTCATTGCCACCTGCAAGTCACAGCTGGAAGGGCAGGGCCCTCCCAGCACAATCATAGCCATCAGCTGTGTTTGTAAGCTTGAACCTATGGTCCAAACATGTAGCCCCACGTGCCTTGGGCTAGAGTTCGGATGCATGTAGTTGAGTGAGGTTGAAACTCATGAGAATGCTGTAAACAATGTGATCACACCCCTACTTTGCCTCGTGGCATCTGCTATAAAATAAAGACAGGGCTTGTGGGCGCTGGTGCTGTCTCCTCATCAGGGAACAGTGTCCCACTGAGATCCACCTTTCATTCTCTTGTCTGTCTTTTCTCAATCCTTTCACCCCCCAACTCAGGATCACCTTTGGCCGTAACAAGTGGCGCCCGAGCAAGCCCCTTTGGCTGTAACAAATGGCGTCGTAACAGGCCTGAGTTCGGGGGAATTTAAAAAGTGGTCAGGTGAAAGGAGGCTCCAAGGCGCGCGCAGAGAGTAAGCTTAAAAAACAAAAGTAAGAAAATAAGAAGTTAAGCTTAAAAAGCAAAAGAAAGAGGCCAAAAAACCAAAATAAGAGAGGGAGCATGTGGGCACTGGCGCTGTCTCCTCATCAGGGAGCAGCGTCCCACCGAGACCCAGCTTTCATTCTCTTGTCTGTCTTTTCTCAATCTTTTCACGCCCCCCACTCAGGATCACCTTTGGCCGTAACAAGTGGCGTCCGAACAGGCCTGAGTTTGGGGGAATTTAAAAAGTGGTCAGGTGAAAGGAGGCTCCAAGGCGCGCGCAGAGAGTAAGCTTAAAAAGCAAAAGTAAGAAGGCCAAAAAACCAAAAATAAGGTAGGGAGCCGAAGTGTGGTAACATTAGCTCGGTGTAAAACTTGGGAAATTCAGGATCCCAGGAAGGGGATCACTAAAAAAAAGGCTACAAGCAGAAAGTAAGGCTAAAAGCAAAAGTAAGGTAGGGAGCCGAGGTTTGGTAATAGCTTGGTGTAAAACATGGGGCAATGCTTAATTGAAGCATTTTTAAATTTCTTAAGGAGAGAATAAGTAAAAAATAGAAAAGAAAAAGGTAGAAAAGCATAAAAAGAAGTGGATCCCTAAAAACAAACAAACAAACAAAAAAGCGGTGGAAATACGCAGTGGAGAATAAGAAATCTCTTAGGTTTTGTTAAGCTAAAGATAGGTAAGGTAGAAATAAGCTGTAGAAATAGAGAAATAAGTAGAAATAAGCTGTAGAAATAGAGAAATAAGTAGAAATAAGCAGTAGAAATAAGCTGTAGGAATAGAGAAATAAGTAGAAATAAGTGGTAGAAATAAGCTATAGAAATAAGTGGGGGTTGCAACCCAGGAAAGGTTTGGGCAAGTGCAGCCAGGCCTACCTATGGTTCTGTAAGCCGGGGTTGCAACCTAGGAAGGTTTGGGCAAGGGCAGCCAAGCCTACCTATAGTTCATAGTTAGAGGTAGAGAAATAAGTAGAAAATAAGCAGTAGGAAATAAGTGGTAGGAGAAATAAGCTCTAGAAAGTAAGCGGTAGAAATAAGCTGTAGAAGTAAGAAATAAGTAGGAATAAGTGGTAGAAATAGAGCAATAAGTAGAAATAAGCAGTAGAAATAAGCTGTAGGAATAGAGAAATAAGTAGAAATAAGTGGTAGAAAATAAGTAATTAGGAGGCTGGCCGGGTGGCTCAGTTGGTTGGAGCATCATCCTGTACACCAAAAGTTTGTGGGTTTGATCCCCAAACCAGGTGGCAACCGATCAATGTTTCTCTTTCATCTCTCTCTCTCTCTCTCTCTCTCTCTCTCTCTCTCTCTCTTTCTCTCTCTCGGCGTGGACAGGGCTGATTTGACTGGGACTGGTGTGGACTCAGTACCGAGGTCAACCGCCCAAACAGCCTGGTCCAGGGGACTGGTTTTGCATCAACGACATCTTTGCATCGGTGCCATCTTACTACGCTAGTGACCGAGATATCAGCATGGAGTCAGCTGAAGAAGATGTTGACTGAGGCCAAGCAAATGTTAAAAAAGCAAGTGGACGCTGTGCTAGCGTTGGTGAACTGTCAGTTTTTGTAAAATCTTGCGGAGCTAAATCTAAGGACTTTGAGTAAGATATCCTGAAAATGTTGACATGTTTGTAGTTTGATTTTGCATTGGTATTGCTTTGTTATTAGCCAGAGTTTTGTTCTCTCTTGTTAACATTGCTGTGTCTATAGTTTTGTTAATAACCAGAAGTCTGTTTTGATGATGCTGAATAATTTCTTTAGAGTTTTTTGGATAATGTAAATGGGTGTGTTTAAAAACAAAAGTAAAGGGGGATATGTGGGGCACGGCTACAGTGTTTTGGCCAGCTTCAAGCCTCGGACTAATGAAAGGACAGGGTCCTCTCATTGCCACCTGCAAGTCCCAGCTGGAAGGGCAGGGCCCTCCCAGCACAATCATAGCCTATGGCTGTGGCTGTAAGCTTGAACCTATGGTCTGAATCATCAGGGAGCAGCGTCCCACTGAGACCCAGCTTTCATTGTCTTGTCTGTCTTTTCTCAATCCTTTCACCCCCTCCCCCCCCACCTCAGGATCACCTTTGGCCGTAACAAGTGGTGCCCCAGCAGGCCCCTTTGGCCGTAATATGAGAGAACACATTGATTGGTTGCCTCCTGCACGAGCCCCGACCAGAGCCCAGGCAGGGAAGGAACCTGCAAGCAAGGTACATGCCCTTGACCGGAATCGAACCCGGGACCCTTTGGTCAGAGGACGATGCTCTATCCACTGAGCCAAACCGTCCAGGGCTATCTATTTTTAAAATACATTTTTATTGATTTCAGAGAGGAAGGGAGTGGAAGAGAGATAGAAACATCAATGATGAGAATCCTTGATGGGCTGCTTCCTGCACGTCCCCTACTGGGGATCAAGCCTGCATCTCGGGCATGTGCCCTGATGGGGATCAAACCATGACCTCCTGGTTCATAGGTCTACACTCAACCACTGAGCCACACCGGCTGGGCTCATATTTAATTCCATTACCAATTATGGCAGCAGGCATCTTAATGGTTAGAATGCAGACTTTGTGTTCAGACATACACAACATGGTTTGGATTCTGACAGTATCACTTACTAGTCATGTGCCCGTGGGTAGGTTAACCTCTCTGAGTCTCAATTTCCTCATCTGTAAAATGCCGCCAATAATAATACACACCTCACAGGTTCGGTGAGATAATGCATGTGACATACTGAACACAGAATGACTAATTAATACCTGCTTGCTCTGTGCCACTCATCATGCTGGTCCCTGTGGATATGGAGGTGAAAAAAGAATTCACAACTAAGTGGGGTCAAGATGAGTAAATAAATCATCATCTACAACAGGGATCCTCAAACTACGGTCCGCGGGCCACATGCAGCCCCCCGAAAACATTTATCCGACCCACCGGGTGTTTTTGCTGCCACTGCCTGTCCTACTTAGCAGCCGACTCCTCCCGGGCCCCCAGTGCGCATGTGTGGAATGTCTGAGGTACAGTGAACTGGCCCCCTGTTTAAAAAGCTTGAGGACCTCTGATCTACAATGTGCTACAGGGTATGGGTGATGGAACAACTAATTTTTCAGAGGTAATCAGGGAAGGCTGCTGCAAGGTGGAGATATCTGAATTGCACATGTGCCAGGCGCTCGGTGGTTGGCTCACAGTTGCCATGCAATAAATGCTTGGAGAATGAATCATGGAAATTGCTCACCGGCCAGGGAGGCTGCCAGCTGACATCTGAGTCCACAGAGTACCTCGTGTCTTTCATTTTTCTCCTACATGCATTTCCATGTGCTGACATGGCCTTTGTATTTGTTGTTACTCATGATTCCATCATAATTTGTGTGTGATCCCTGATGGAATAGTTTCTAATATTTTCTTATTATTAATAGACTCTAAGTTTCTGAGGGCAGCAAGTATGTCTTTGTTCACCCAAAGTGTACCTGGCATGTAGTAGGAATGTTGAGTGAATGAATAAACACCTTTGACTGCTGGCCCCACTATGTCCTGACTATGGGATTTTGAGTGAGTCACTTAACCTCGGTGCTTCAGTGTTCCCATCTGTAAAGTGGGTTAGCACATCTCATAGGTGGTGGTGAGAACTAAGTGAGATGATGCACAGTGTCCATCAGGTAACACATGTGCCTTAAACAACGGTGACCATTGGCACCACTCAGCTCTAACTGGTATGCTGACAAGTCCAGGAGACGTTCACAAATGTGATCGGGTGCAGCCTGGGGTGCTGCTGCACCTGCTGGCAGGTGAGAGGTTCCAGAACTTCTTTCTAATGCTCAGGTGAGACCTGTCAGATCATAAGGAGTGTCTATTTGGGATGCCATTAGGAATGTGAGTGGCCCCTTGGACTGCTCCCTGACCTCCACCCTCTCCTGATTCTTTAAGGACATAGCTCAGGGCATTGCTGATTCAGAAAGGGTATTACAGGTGAGTCCCCTCATCTCCTCCTGCCTCCTTGGCTTCACGGTGAATTGGGGGGGAGGGGGGCTAATTAAGGCTTCTCTCCTGTCAGTCCAACAGGTCAACAGGTGAGTAAGAGTCACAGAGAATGTGACTCCCACTGGGCTCAACTCAGTGTGTCAAATATAAAACTAGGGGCAAAATCTCTAGATTTAGAAACTCCAGACCCTAGGAGGCCTCTGAGGCCGCAGGCTATGAATTTAAAAAAGGGCAATTGCACATTTTTAAGGTTTTGGAGAGGAAAGAATTTCAAATTTAAGAACTGTTTTCAAGTTTCTAATACACCAGGTAAAGTTCATTGGTGGCTTCTGGGCAGGCCTTGTGGGAAGCCATTCATGCATTCCATTCACTATTTATTTATTCGCCCCTCCTCCCCCCAGCACCTTTTTGGTGAATGCGCCCTGAGCCTAGATTGCTAAATGGCTTGTGGGGATTAAAAGACTGGCCAGTTTTATTCCTTGCTGCCTCTCTGGGCCTGCTCTGGGTGTGCTGGGACGCAGCTGGCTGGGAGAGGTTCACAGTGGGGACAGATAAGACCCGAGAGCTGGAATTCACCGGAGCTCTGAGAACAATTCCAGGAAGGGAGTCAAATGCAGCTCCTGAAGTCCCAGTGATAAGGTGGCCAACATCTTAGAGCAGTGGTTCTCAACCTTTCTAATGCCTCGACCCTTTAATACAGTTCAATTGAACATAATTAAAGCATAGTGATTAGTCACAAAAACAATATGTAATTATATATGTGTTTTCCAATGGTCTTAGGTGACCCCTGTGAGAGGGTCGCGACTCACAGGTTGAGAACCGCTGTCTTAGAGGGAGGTGATCCAGCCCAAGCCAGAGAGATTATCCCAAACTGGGCTGGATTCTGGCAGAGGCAGATTTTATAGGGTGGTCACCAGTGGTGTCAGAGATGCCCCTTAGCCAGATCACTGGGAATTACCCATGCCCAATTCTTAAAACCCAGGATCTGCCCAACCACACTTGCCAGGCTGGAGGGCTTGAGAGTTCAGGCCGGGAAGCTGTCTTTGTGGTGGACTGAAAAACTAAGAGTTGTTCTGGGCACTGGTCCCATCTAGGTCTGGAGAGAGAAGCAGATAGCAAGCCACAGACTCAGCTCTCAGCACAGCAGGAAGACCCCCTCACACAGAGCTCAGCATGGTAAACACTTAGTAAATACTTGTTAAATGAATGCGTAAACACTGAAGGAAGAAGCCCCCATGGTAGTGTGGCCCCACAGGGATTTAAGGAAGGCTTGCTGGAGGAAGTGACATTTTAATTAAGGCACAGAAAAGAGGAAGGAGTAGCCAGGCCAAGCGGGCAAGGAAGAGAGTTCCTTGGTGGAAGCAACAGCCCAGGCAGAAGCCTAGATGGTCCAGTGCAGCCTGCGTGCCCTTGGAATACGAGGAGATGAGACGGAAGTGGTAAACTGAGGCCAGGTGTGCAAAAACCCCGCTTCGAGGCGGATAACTTGTCAGAAAGCACCTCTGAATTTAACGGGTGACAGATTTTATGCTCCCCTCCTTACCCTTTCGCCCACTGAGGTTTAATTGTCCTTAAAAGGAAGACATGACCGTCGTGGGGATTTAACCAGTGGTGTCTGAAAGGCCATTTGGAGTCAGATGATCCCTGGTTGGCATTCCTAGTTCTGTGCTTTGCAAGCTGAACCGGCTTCTTCGCCTTTCTTCTGAGAAAGGAAGCCAGCTACAGGCCTGCTTCCTGGCTTAAATGAGACAGCCCAGGCTTTGTTTGCCTGTGTACCAGCCTGTCCCTCGCTTGCTCTCAACCCTTAGGTGGCAGCCACTGCGGCAGATGGTGCCCAGCAGCACCAGGCGCACAGTAGGTGCTCAGGAAATGAACCGATGCCTCCACGAATTCTGGGGTCACGTTGTGGAACAGGGACGCCTTGGGTTCCCATCCCTCCTCCATGCCCTAGTGAGCTCTTTAGGGGCAGGGACGGGAGACTGGGTTCGGCCCTCCGCGAGTTTGACATGCTTGCGTAGGGGAACACACACAGTAGGCGCTCGTGCCCGGCCCTTGGCTCTTGGAGCCGGGTGGCTGGGGTTGGGTAGTGCGTGATACTCTCTGCCCTTGGAGTTTAACGCTCTGAGCCTGGGCGCCGAGGACCTGGAAGTTCTCACGCCCGAGCCCTCGCCCCGGGAACGCGGCGTCCGAGCAGCAGCTCTGGGGGCGGGGCGGGCGGCGCCGGCGTTTCTGTCGGAGGACGCAGGTCAGCGCGTCGCGCCTTTAAGGCGTCCGCAGAGCCGGGCGGGGGAGCGGAGAGCAGCGCGAGCACCAGCGCGGCGGCCGGACGGAGTCGCGGGCGGTGCGGGAGTCGCGGGAGTCGGGCTCGTGCGGCGGGACGCAGGCGGCGGAGGTGAGGAGAGGTGAGCGCGGGCGGCGGGGCTGCGCGCCTGGGAGGGGGTGTCCGCCAGCTCCCCGATGACCCAGTGACCTCCTGCACTTCCCGAGACCCGGCTGCTCGGCCTCCGCCCCGGCCCTCACCCCCGGGGTGAAGACGGTTCGGGGACCTGCACCCCGCTTTCCTCTCCATTTCCCCGCTCTGGCATCAGCCTCCGCGCGCTCCCTCCCGGTGCCCGGATAGGTTCGACATTCCCGAATCCCGGTTCCCCCTCTTCTTGGGACCAGGATGCCTGCCTCCCCAAAGCCCGGGGACAAGGTGAGGACGGGTCGGGGACCTGCACCCCTTTTCCATTCTCCTCCCCTCCAGTCGCCCCGGCACCAGCCTTTGCGCCCCTCCCAGCGCCCGGCTGGTGTGTAGGCTCCTGCACCACCGTTCCTCCCACTTCCTAGGGAAGGGCTGCAGCTCGCCCTTCCAGCCCAAGTCACCTCCCGTCCAGCCCCAGACATCTGCACCGCTCCCAGCCGGTACCTACCCCCGGCAGCCTTTCAGCGCCTCTTTCCGCAACCTGCCCCGGTTCCCTCGCCCTTGCGCCCTCTCCCCCTTGAAACCCTCGAGCCGGATGCTTGTTCTCACACCCTGACAGCCGGCGCCCATCCTGCAACCCCGGCATCCCTCGCCCACGCCTACGCGGGCTTCCTGCGGGTCTTGTAAATGCGGTTGTGTAACGCCGCCGCCGGCCGCAGGTCGAGCACGTGCAACATTTACATCCTGGAACCCGCAGTTCTTGGGGGGGATGCCAAGTTGACTGAGGGAGGTAGGAAGGGAGGACGAGGGTGCCAGAGGGTCTAGAGCAGCGGTTCTCAACCTGTGGGTCACGACCCCTTTGGGGGTTGAACGACCCTTTCACAGGGGTCGCCTAAGACAATCGGAAAACACATATATAATTGCATACTGTTTTTGTGATTAATCACTATGCTTTTATTATGTTCAATTTGTAACAATGAAAATACATCGTGCATATCAGATATTTACATTACGATTCATAACAGTAGCAAAATTACAGTTATGAAGTAGCAACGAAAATAATTTTATGGTTGGGGGTCACCACAACATGAGGAACTGTATTAGGAAGGTTGAGAACCACTGGTCTAGAGGTTGTGCATCCAGGGGTATGTATATTGAGCGCTTTTTATGCCCCAGGGGCTGGAGGGTTATGAGGAGATCCCAACAGGAACCAGAGGCCAACATTGGCCTCCACTCTCATCTGCTCAGAAATCCCTCATGGCTGGCTCCACCTGGCTAAGAGCTTAAAAATAACATATTGTTAGCAATAACTGACAATAAGCAAGTTCTGCATGCCGGGCCATGTTCTAAACACCTTTAAGTGATAACCTGCCTTACTCCTCCCAGCTGCCCCAAGAGGTAGGTACCAATGAGCCACCCATTTCTCAGAGGAGGAAGGTGAGACTCCCGGAGATGGTCTCTTCCCAGGACATTCAGTGAATCTGACCTCAACGGCCCCATTCTGAATCACTAGACCGATTTTTACCCAATTGTAAATAATAAATTCTTATGAACAATATTTTTATAATATGGGAAGTTAGACAGAAGAGAAATTAATAACCTGTGTTCCTAGCACCAGTTTATTTTTCTAAAATTAGGTTCTCAGATCAGCAAGGGGTTCTTGGTGCCCAAATTGCTCAAGGGACTTGCTGGAGGCCACACAGCTAGAAAGTACCAGGGGTGGGATGCAAAACAGCTCCTGGGATGGTTAATGGCTACTTTCTGGGTTCCCTGTGCTGCCCCAGCCCATCAGCGTAGGCCCCTGGAGACGCTGCCTGTTGGGGTCCTGCCCTAGCAGGTCCAGGGGTTCCCAAAGGTGTGGACGAGTCAGCGAAGAAGGAAGGACACGGAGACAGCGTTCAGTTGATCAGCATAGCCCGGTTCTCTCTTTATTCTCCTGTTACATCTGTATTTACACAAGTTGATTTTAATCCTATCCATTCTATTCCCCCGCTGCTTTCCTTCCCTGGGACTGCCCAGTGTTGGTGGGTCTCCAGGGGTATAGGCTTTGGTGCTTTCCCTTGTGGGCAGACCCCTGGGGATGTGGCCCCAACAACTCCCAAATGTATTGCCAACAGTCTTAGTCCAAGGTCTTCATAAGTAGGACATGGTATTTCTGTAACACTAGGGGATTTTGCTGATTTATGCTCTTCCTTAGTCCTGTTAATCCCTAACTCCAGGGAAAAATCCTCACCTGGGAAAAAACCTTTCTCGGGGAGGTGGTCCTGTTTAAAACATAGTGCTAAGAGGGGGAGCAAACATGCCATATACGCCAGGTCCCTTGAGACATAAGCTGTGCAGATGTTTCTTCCCTGCAGCGACTGTGTCTAGCAGCAAGGGTGGACCTCTTCCGGCACCTGTCCCCCACCCTCCCTGCTTCCTTTGCTGTAACCCAGGCAGGAGAACACACATTCTTCCTCTTTGACTTTGCTCAGTCTGTTCCCTCCTCTGGGAATGCCCTCCCTGGGATCCCTGGTGTCTAAATCTTACCTACCCCTTAGGGTCTAACTCATCTGTCCCTTCCATGAACGCTCCGCTGATTTCTCCCCTGGTCCCTACTGAAATCGGTTCCTTTCTCCCAGCTATGGGATCTCACTACCTTCCACCACTATGATGGCATTTGGAAAGTTCTGCATGTGTCTGCCTTGCCCTCGGAGGTGCAGTTGTGCTGGCAGATCAGAAGTGCTCTCCAAAGCCCCTCTTTTCACCTGCCCGGTGAAGCCTCAGGGCAGAAAGTGGCCCAGGGGGATGGGGTAGTTTCTGAAGGAAAGATAGGCTCAGAATTTCTGAACCCTGCCATGCCAAACGCTGCAGCTGGATCACCGGGAGAATGGCTCAGCGTGGTACCTAACATTAGAGTTACATGTTAGTCTTTGTTCATAACCCAAAGGGTTCCCACCAGAAAATCGGAGACTTGGGTCCAGATCCCACCTCTGTCACTTGCTAGCGGTGTGGCTGTGGGCCAGGTACCTAGCTTCCGCTTCTGGCAACAGTACCTGCTTCAGAAGGCCGTGGTAAGATTGAGATGAAAGGAAGCAGGGGGCCCTGCATGTGGTCACCACTCGATGGACACCAGCTATTGTGAAGAGGAACTACCACCTTGAATTACCCCAAAATGGTAAATCAGTACTAACATGCTCGTGCTGACTCTGCTTAGACGTGGGCCAGGGGAGTTTGGGACAAGAAGAGGTAAGCATTTTTTTGTGTGTGTGCTCAGAAAGGCCTGTAAGGCTTTCTTCAACTCTAAACCACCGTTGCCTTTGCAGTAAGAGCTAGAATTGCCTTTCTATTTTTTTGCTTTCAAACTTGATGGGCTTGAGTTCTGTGAGAATCCGCAGTTTGTGCAATTGTAAGTAATTATGAAACTTAATGATATGAGGAAATAAGAGTGTGTGTTGCTGCTTCAGGCCTAAGTCGGGGGGCAAGAAGTCTGACTCAGAGGTAATGTGTGGATTTGGAGGGAAGGAGAGCAAGCAGGAGTGTTTTCTCCTGGCAGGCTAGTAAGCAGCTTAGCGTAGAATCAACTTCCTTGTCAAAGTATTTGGAATATGCTGGGAAACTAATTCTGCAGGTTGATTAAAAAAATTATTTTAGAATTTCTCCTAAATTTATCCTTTATTAGAATAAGTTAGAATCCCATTTGAGAATTTAATAACTGGTGAGTTTAGGTATTTTAAGACATAAATGTTGTGAATTTCACAGTTCTGTGGAATTTAACAGGCTATAAGACTTTTTATTACTGTGACCCTGTAGGAACATAAACACTTATTTTGTACTGTCGAATATCTTGGCCACTGGCCACTGTGTGGCTTTTTAAATTAAAATTAATTCAAGTTAAATAAAACTAAAAATTCTTTTTATCAGTTTCACTAGCCACATGTCAGGTGCTCTGATAGCCACAGGGCCAGCAGTGCCATGTGAGGCAGAGGAGATAGAGAACAATTTTCACAGAACGTTCTGTGGGGCTGGACTGTTTAGATCAATGAGGCCACGGGGAAGCTGCTTGGTTATTAAGTTCCGTTCTTTCCGGCAAGTCATCTGCAGGCCAAGAAATGGAGTGTGGAGAGGACGTTTCATTGTCAAGAGTGGAGATGGTCATAAATCCCCATAGCCTCCTTTTGGCTGTCTGGCTCAGCTGCATTAACACTGCCAGATTCTAAGGAGGGGGCAGAGGGCGCATCAGATGAAATGCCTGGGGGCAGTATTTCTCCATCCCTGCTGCCTGTTCCAGCTGCCTAGGGAACTTTTAGAAAAGTGCTCCTGCCTGTGCTTTGCCCCGGCCAGCTAATCTGAAGCTCCCAGTGGGGCCCAGGAATTCCTATTTTTAAAAAGCTCCCTGGGGGATTCTAATGTGTAGCCAGGGCTGAAAACAACTGCCTTCAAAACTGAATTAAAAAAAAAAAAAAAGCCCTGAGGATTAGAAGACAGTGCTTCAAGGTAGATACAGTGAGTGGCTAAAAATGTTCCTCATCAATTTACTTTGGTAATAAATCCAGGGTTGGAATTGAGTGGGCTTACTTCCTCTGAAAGGGATCTCAGCTGAGTGCAGCTTTGCCTCCCAGGACCATACGGCAGCATCTGGAGACATTTTTGTTTGGCACAACTTGGGGATGGCATCCAGTGTGTAGTGTTCCTAGATGCTACTAAATATCCCACAACAAATAAGTATCTGGCCCAAAATGTCAGTTGTGCCATGGTTGAGAAACCCTTATCTAGACATAATTTTTGCAAACCAAAGCCCTCTCTGACCTTGAATGCTGTTGCCTCTTCAAAGAAGATGAAGATATTTTCCTAAACCAACCAGATCCTTGAAAATCCTCTTGATTATATTCCAAGCTTTCCAGTCCCAGAAGTCGTGTTGCTGTCTGTGGTCTGATGTATTTGGGGCAGCACCAGGAAACTGCTCATTTAGGGGAATGAGGCAGCCTTCAGAAGGTGTAGGCAGAGGTTCTTACACTACTGCAGGTTGGGCCCCTCTTCTTCTTGTTAAATAATTATCTGAAGTAATAGCAAGTGGTAAACAAAAATTAATTTTAGACTCCAATGAAGAATAAAAAGCGTTTATTTGAGCAAAAAGAGCTGCAGTTCGGAGACACAGATTCAAGTAGCAACCTAAGTTGTGTTCCACAGAGGTAAAGGGGAGGCCAACTTTTAGGAGGAAGTTCCTGCCCAAGTTCCCACTTTTATGCAAATGAATTTTCCAAGTTGTGCAGTTCTGTTTGGATGGGGCCGGTCTCCATCCTTTGGTAGAAGGAAGAAACCTGTATTTACCTGCTGTTATTGACTCTGACAATGTAAATAATCAGGGCATAGTGCTGGAAGTCAAGATGTTACTGGTAGCCTCGCTAAAGGAGGGACGCATGAGGCCAAAGTGGTAAGGGATTATAAATTTTACTAGAGGCGCCCTCGGAGGATGTCAGACTGCCAGTTTCGGCCCAATCCTTTCAGGCCAGGCTGAGGGAACACATTGGGCCTCTAGTATGCATATAAGGTCTTTGGTTAATCTCTTTGACCCGCCTCCCTCCCCCCATCCCTCTGAGATTCATCAGTCTGTTCCATGTTTCCATGCCTGTGTGTTGAGCATCTGCCCCCTGGTGGTCAGTGCATGTCATAGCTACCAGTCGAATGGTTGGACAGTTGCTTAGGCTTTTATATAGAGAGATTAGGCCATCTGGATACCAGATGGGCTGAGCCCCCAAATGGGGGCTGAGCCAGCACCCAGGGACAGGGAGTCAGAGATTTCAAAGGACTCTAAGAAGGACTTTTTCTGGGTGGAGAATTCTCTGAGCAGGTCTGAAAGGGGAAAGATAATGGACTTAGCAAGTGGAATGTGGTCTTAGCCATTGGAATGTGGTCTAAGAGAAGGGGAATGCTGGTTGTGAAGTGATCTAAAGGTCAGTTCCCAGGGGAGGGGATATGGATTCAATTATTTGATCAGACCTAATAGTTACCAGACAGCCTCCTGAGTTGGAGAGGCTGTCCCCTTCTCAGCTCTTGTCAGTCTGGTGAGAGGGTTTTCAGGGGAGTGACAGATAACAGCATTGTAGGAAAGTAAGCAAATTTATTAAGGAAACAAGGCAAGCAAATAGACTAAAAACACACGTGGCATGTAGCACAAATGGGCACCCAGCTAGTCCGAATGCCCTGCCTGGTGGAGATGTAGGATTTTATACTTTTCTGTTTACAGGTTTCAAGGTTCCTCTGCTGGATATCTTGGGCAACAGACTAGATTTCAAGGTTCCCCTTTTACTTTGTTGTAGCTTTCTCCGAATTCATGAGAACATCTGGTGATTTTACCTTGGAAAGTCCCAAGACCGCCGACTTCTTTGTTCAGTGGGTGAGATGAAACTCTCCCTTCTTACTGTATTCTTTGATTAGGGAGGAGAGGTGTTAGCCATTTGCTTTCAAGTGTCCTTGGTTGGGAAAGATACAGTCTCTGAGTTTGTAAGGCCACCATGTAGGCCTCCTCTGAGCTTGTCAGGTTTAGTATGTGGGCCCCTTTTCGTCCACACCTTGTTTGTACCCATGACAGGATTTAAGCTTTATATGTGATGAAGTCTGGACACTGAGCTACGGGCTAGACACTGGGGAAGACAAAGATAGCAACACAGACCTGCCCACAGACTCTAGCATCTGCACAGACGCAGGCACAGTGGCATTGCAGGGTGATGGACATGAGGCAGGGCTGCCTAACCCTCTCTGGTAGGAAGGCAGGGTGAGCACCTGGTATCTGCCAGTCACTGCTTTGAGCAGTCTCCATGCACCATCTCATTTTGTCCCCACACTGAGGTTCTTAAGAAGTTGAGTCACTTGCCGGAGGCACACAGCTGGTCAGTGGCAGAGCAGGGATTTGAACCCAGGCCATGGAACTGCTGTAGGTGGCAGGAAATGCAAAACTGTGAGACAGCATAAGGACCTGGGACACTGGATAAGAAAAACCGCAGAGCTGGTGCCACCCCGCCAGCCCTGGCCTGATCAAAGCCCAGATAAACCACCCACAAGAATGTTACCACCCCTCCAGTCCCTGCTCAAAAAAAATGCATAATTTTACTCCCTCCTAACAGCTTGCTTCTCCAGCGCTGCTTTGTCAGAATCAGCCCAGGAGTCGGTTCAGAGGACCTTGCTTTCCTCTGTGCTGCCTCCCTTGTGCTAAAATCTGCCTGGATATTTCCATGGGGTTTCCTCTTGATTTCTATCTTGGAGAACCCGAGAACACAAACACCAGTAACCGGAAAAGCATTTAGAGACAGGGTAATGCTGTTGTTAACCTAAAAATAAAGGGCCAAAATGAGAGGCAACAAGCCTTTATTTGAGATCCAGCTATTCGGGAAGCAATGGTTCAGGCAGAAACCCAGGTAGTGTTGTAGCTGGGAGATGAAGGCAAGGGGTATTGATGAGAAAGAGGGGCACAGTACAGGGATGGAAGGAATTTCTATAGCTGCAGATAAGCTAACATAGTGAGGCTAATTCTAAAGGATGTTTTTACTTTCAAGTGCTGTAGTCATAACAAACATTTGTTTGAAATACAGCGCTGCTTTAGGCCCAGCCCAAAGGTTATTTTGCCCAGTTTTAACATTCCAAAGTTTGAGAAATAAGATTAGCAAGGCAGTCCCTCCGGGATGGCAGCTCTGACCTTCATACTTTTCACACTGTCGTAGCCGAGACTCGTGGGATGAGCTGGAGCTCACCAGGCAAGAGGGAGAAAAGGCAAGAGAGGGAGAGGGGAGCCTGGGTGCTAAAGCCTTGGTAGATCGGTCAGGAAAAGGGGTGGGGTGGGGTGGGGTGTGACAGAAGAGGGTGACACTTGAGAGATGGCAGGCACCAGATCCTGTGTGGCCTTCCACATCATGCAGAGGGTCACCGGGAGCCCCTGGTGGGTTGGGGGCAGAGGCAGAGAAGAGCTGTGTGACATTGGGCAGCCTGCTCAATTTCTCTGGGTCCCAGCTTCCCATCTGGATGGAAAGCTCTAAAATTATATGGCTCTGATGAGGAATGCTCATTTTGTTGGTGGCCAAACATAAACAGAGAGAAGGAATGGCCTGCAGTGGTGCTGGCCCGGCAGCCCTGTTGGTTCATGACATTCTAGCTTATTGTTTGGTATTTACCAAGTGCCCACAAGGCACAGTGTGCTCAAGTGCTGTGGCTGTTGCAGAGATGTAGAAAGACTTGTCTTTGAGGAGCTTGCAGCCTAGTGGGATACAGTGTTCTCACAAGGACTATGATAAGAGGCAAAATTACAAATGCCGGGAGAGGTGTTCTTACAAAATACTCTCTAGAGCAGTGGTTCTCAACCTTCTGGCCCTTTAAATACAGTTCCTCATGTTGTGACCCAACCATAAAATTATTTTCATTGCTACTTCATAACTGTCATGTTGCTGCTGTTATGAATCGTAATGTAAATATCTGATATGCAGGATGGTCTTAGGCGACCCCTGTGAAAGGGCCGTTCGACCGCCAAAGGGGTCGCGACCCACAGGTTAGAACCGCTGCTCTAGAGCATGGAGAGTGGTTACTCATGACTAGAGGAGGAGGGAAGGTTAACTCCTAGCTCTGCCAGAAGGGTTTGAAAAGGAGAAGGCGGGGGTTGGTGGAGGGTATCTTCTAGGTAGAGAGGGTGGGGGAAATGGAGAAAAATGCCCTGTTCAGTCCCTAGAGGATCAGATTACCCGTGTCTTGGATCTGATTTCCCACAGTTTCCAGATGATAGAGGGGAAATAAAAGTTATCATAACAGGAAAATATTAATGGACTCGCCACTTACAAACTTCGATCCCACTCCATTATCTTGTTATCATCATAATTAGCCAGTTAGTGTTAATAAGAGAAAAAAAGCAAAGGAAGACCAGACATTATAAGCATGGTAACCTGGGCAGCTTCACCAGGAACCTACGGCTTCATGCTCCCCAGGGAACCACTGTCCATTCCCTGCATATCACTGGGGGAAGGGATCAAACAAAGTGGGGCGGGGTGGGGGGGGCACCTGCACAGTGAAGCCAGGGTCACGTAGGAAAGGTGCTGTCAGTGTAACCTGGGAAACAGATCAAAGGCTAGAGGATGAAGCCGCTGCAAGTGCACGAACTCTTGAAGGCTTGATTGGTTAAGCTCTGTGCCCCGCACTTGCCCCACATGCTGGCCTGCCATGTGCCCATGGCCATGCAGGTCCCATGTGCCATGGAATGCAGCTGGGAACACAAACTAAGCCAGCCAGATGCTGGACTGGATCTTAATATGGAACAGAAATGCTGGGCAGTGGCCTTAATTCTGGCCCTGAAGGCAAGACTGGACTTTTTCCCATGGCAAGACAGAGATGGGACCTTGGAGGGGAACTCCCTTAACCTGACACCATCCATAAACTTTTCCGCACAATCCCGTCCTCCCATGGGGCCTCAGGGCATTCTTTTCTCTGCAGCATCTCAACCTCTACAGAAAACATCCCTCTCTCTGTTTTCAACCCTTACGTCCAGCCACTCACATCTGGGTCCTCTGTCTCTCCCAAATCATAGATCATTTTGCAAATACAAGACAAACAGGAGAAAGTGAAATTGTAACTCTCGTGAGAGAAGAGGGATTTCATGAAATGAAAGCAAGGATGTTGGAGAACTGTTTGAATGACATGTCACGGTGTTGCCGGGAAGGGGACCTGGCCCTTAGCAGGTCTGTCTAGGGCTGGCCGAGGGTGTGGGGGTTCTTGACTTCATGCGGGAAAGATCTTATAACACAAGTCCAGGGGGTTTTTAGAGGACATTTAATAAAGCGGTGAAACAAGGAAGGGCTTAGGAGGGAAGCAGCAACAGGAGAGGGACTAGGTGGGGAAATGAGCCCAGGCCGGGTTGCTCTGGCTCACTAAGAAGTCAGAGACAAAGGGGCCGTGGGGACAGGGTCAGGGGGTTAGCCCGGGACGAGTAGCCGCTGCCCATTCCTCCCTGTTGCAAGCCTTGGGGGGTCCCTTAGAGTTTAGAAGATGCATCCGTGTGGGGCGCGGGGCGGGGAAAAGGAGGAAAAGGTGTAGGTGTGGTGTGCTCCTGGGAGGGAGAACATGTGCTGGGCCTTTGTCCTGAGGCTCTTATCTGCTCTCTTGCAGGCAGAAATCAGGGGTGTCAGCAGAATATTCATCAGAGTGTGCCTTTCAGGGTTGTGGTCTCAGTTGATTGGTCAGGAGGTTGTTAGCATGGCCGCTGGTCCTGGCATTGCCGACCTGGTTTTGCTGCTTTTCTGGGCCTGGAGCTGAAATACAACCGAGGCCTAGGTGTTCTCTCTCTTCTGTATCTGGCTGTAAATCGCTCAGTCATTTTGTTCAGCTGTTGCAAGGTAGGAGAGGGGCTTGTCTCCCCCAGTTGTCCATGGCAGTGGGAGTCTTGAGGTGTCGCTGGCGTAAGCATTTCCGGAGGCCCCCACTGGAGGATGAGGTACAGTAGAAAGTTTTGTTTTTGTGGACCAACACCCCTGGGTTTTCAGGGTCCCCTCCCCCTTAGCCCAGCTTCAGCAGAGCTAAAATCAGAGCTGGTGTCGAGTTTCCTTTCCACGTTGGAGCCCTTGGAGCCGGGTCAGCCCAGCATCAGGCCAGCTTAGCTTGTTTCCTGCTGCAGTCCATCAGTCCATTGTCTGTGGCACAGAAATGCTGGGCAGTGGCCTTAATTCTGGCCCTAATGAAGGCAAGACTGGACTTTTCCCATGGCAAGACAGAGATGGGACCTTGGAGGGGAACTCCCTTAATTGGACTCCATCCATAAAGTTTTCCACCAAATCCCATCCTCCCACGGGGGTCTCAGGACATTCTTTTCTCTGCAAGGCCACATGGTTATGGAGGAAACACAGGCAGGAGCAAATTGAGAGTTCCATGAGCCAAGAGTGGGGAGCAATGAGAGAGAGCTCCTTTGTGTAGGGGATTATGTATTCCCAAATCTTGGCCCCCTTGCATTGGCCCTGCCCATTCTGGCCATGGAATTCTGTCCCCAGGTGTGACTGACAGACACGTGTCTTTCCTACGCCATCCAGCTTGACTGGCACGTGTCTGTCTTCCTTTTGTTAGCCTCCTTCCCCCACAGTGATCGGCAGGGAATGGGCCAGCGTTCCCTGGGAGTGTGAAATTGTAGCTTCCTGGTGAAGGTGTTCAAATGACCATATAACGTTTGACCTTTCCCCTTTACTCCTTTCCTATTATTAAGTAGCTAATTATAACGATAACCACAGCTATCTGTCTCAGTTTCCTCGTTCTACTTGCCAGGGAATGTGCCTGCCTCCTTCCTATCCTGCCTCAAAGGCAATAATAGATGAAGGTCTGTTAATGGATGAAGAGAAGGGGAAAGAGACTTGAAAAACCAAAGAATTGAAAAGCCTTTGAAAAAGCAATAAGGTATTTTTGCAAAAAATGTCCTCTTTCTGATACCACTTTGATAACCAAATGTTAATAGGAAGGATGTGTTGTAATGTACCCAGAGAATCACACAAGGATGCCTCAAGAAGTCGAATTAAAGAGTCACATTTATTGCAAATCCGGGACTATGAGGGGGCATTTCGCTCTCCCAGATCTCATAGTGCCCGCCCCAGCCCCAACATCAGACTTATATAGGCAAAGATCACAAAGGTATTGATTACATCCCAAGGTTTGGAATGAGGAGCCTGGTTTGCAAAAAAGCAGTTTACAGAAGCAGAAGCAGTTTACTTAAGCATGTTATCTAAGTTACAGTTTTGAATTGACAGAAACATTATCTAGAGCCCTCAGGTCTTGGGACCCCTAAGTCAACAGGGACACGTTATCTGGAGCCCTCTGACCTTGGGGATCATTGTGCTGTCCTTCCCAGGTACAGAAGAATGTGCTTTAAGACCAGTATGACCACAACCAATGGGATATTCATATTACAATCAATAGGGTATTTAATCGAATGGGATGGTTTAGATCATTCAGAAAATCAAAATAACTTTTCTATTATTTTAGCAAGCAAATAAGTACAGAAACCAAACAGCAGGGTTAAAGTTGAACTGTAGTTTCTACCTGAGATGATTGCTACCATACTTCAGATGTATCTTACTATAGACAGTCTACCTGAGATTTACTCTTTGTCCTCAAAGTTAGCACAGGATTGCAGTTATAACCAAAATTTTGTTCAATACTTACTGTTACTTTTTAAATAGACATTTTTATGTTTTATTTATTTGGATAAAGTTCTAAACAAAACTATGTTTTAACTATGAAATTTTGCCTGTAGCTTTTTCTGGTGCTAATTTTCCTGGGTTAAAGAGATCTCCAGAAAGAAGATTCTCCCCCCAAAAAAGGTGGGGGACAGCTCACACAGGATCCTGAAGAAATCTTGTCCTGATAGAAACCTGCTGGTGGTTTATAACCGGGCTTTTCTATGTCTGACACCGGCCTTGTTCCTGCAATTAGAAACTACTGCAGGCCAACTTCGCCTCCTTTACAAATGACAAAACCCTCTTTGATTCTTGCTTTTCCTTTCACTTAGGAGTGCAGATTCGGGCACAGGGAGATGTTCTTGGGTGCCAGGATTCTATTTTAGGGCCTCTGCTGTTGTACACTCATACAGGCTATTTTAACGTCTTTCATTCACGTGGGAAATGGTCCCTTATGTGATGCTCCTCCTAGCACTTTATACCTTGGAGAGGTGACCTCGGGCAATGAAGCACATGCATTGATTTGCACTAATTCATACACTGAAAGATTGTTCTGGGTTCCCCAAGAGCCTGAAGACTTTGGGGTCCCTGTGTTAGCATTCGGACCAGGGACATTGATAAGAGCAAAGGCAGATTTATGGAGGCCCTGCAGAGGACAAGAACACTAATAGAGTCCCCGGTTCTGTTTTCCCATTGCAGGGTTTTTATTCCTTGGGAACACAGAGGTTGGTGGGGTTAACCAATCAGGGTGTAGGTTGGCTGGCTTTTTCCTTTTTAGGGACACTGGGGTCCTACTGAAGTCTGGGTGCACGTCAGTAAAGCAAGGCATTCTGGACTGTGCAAGACTTATTACATGCTGTAGGAAGGGACTTTCCCAATCAGGTAATGAGTTTGTCTCTGGGGTTTGTGGCTTGCCTTTAGATCTGAAAAATAAACTTACAGAAAGTCAGTTCAGTTCCTGGACCATTGTTTTATAGCTAGCTATTGAAAACTGCCATGGTTCTTGTAAGGACAGAAAAAAAAGGCCCTTCTTCTTTATTCTTTCTTCTTCCTTCTTTCCTGTGGCCTTCCATAATTCATGAGAAGCACCTGGTAATTAAACACCAAGATTGTTAGCTCCTTTGATCCCAACAGCCCAGCCCCTCTGTTCAAACTTCAAGATAAGTTACTTTCAAGGCTACATTCTTACATATACCTCCTCCCTGCTGGTTTTTGGTTTTTGTTTTTTTTTACAACTCAAGGGTAATTAGTAGAAAGGTCCCTTCCTCTCCACCCCCCACCCCCAGCCCCCTTCAAACAGGCCTCTTTCAAACTCTTTGTAACTTTCACTCTAAGAATGTTTTATAGGCTTCTGAAGATACTGATAAAGACACCTCCCTAGGATATCTGCCCAGACTAAAAAAGCAAACAAACTTTAAAAGACAACCCCCCTCATGTCTGCTCAATTCCAGCCCTCAAATCCCCTTCCCTTCCTTGTCACCTAGCAACAGTAACCAAGGCTTTAAAAGGGGGAGCAGCTTTTGTTCTTTGCCCCGTGTATTGATTAGCAATGCACCAGTCCTTTCCCTGCAGGGAAAGTAAAAAAATAAACTCTCTCTCTCTGCATCTCTCTCTTCTCTCAGTTCTTTCAGAGCCTGCATCACCCGTCAAAAACCCTAACAGTTCTCGCAGGGCTTAATTCGATGGAGCTATTTTGGGGAACATTTTATTCTACCTGTTCCACTTGGAGGTAACGGGTCAAGTGGCTTTTGGCTCATCGTTCCTCCGGCAGGAACAGGCGTGTGTTTCTGTAGGGCTTTCTTGTTCTAAGTGTGATTTCAAGCAGGTGGTTGTTTCAGACGATCACCACAGCCCACATCTTGAACCCAGAGGCTGATGTTTTGAAGGTGCTAGGCTAGCCCAGGGCAGGGGTTGCAAGTTTCATTGCCTCCCTTCTTGGCCAGGATGGTGTTTTGGAAGATCCACCACAGGGTAGTGAGCCACCTGTCTTCCAGCTGAGCCCCTG
This sequence comes from Myotis davidii, assembly GCF_000327345.1. Classification (NCBI taxonomy): domain Eukaryota; kingdom Metazoa; phylum Chordata; class Mammalia; order Chiroptera; family Vespertilionidae; genus Myotis; species Myotis davidii. The sequence goes on from NW_006383017.1 coordinate 386,415, forward strand.
ATTGATCTGCCTGCCTTTTGTGTGTGTGTGAAACGGGGGAGGGGGACACATACTAAACCTGACAAGCTCAGGTGAGGCCTGCATGGCGGCTTTACAAACTAAGAGATCAAAAGTAACCACATAGGATGATCCGAAATTAAAACTTTCCAACTATAAGCAGTTCATGGTGAGTAGTCATGTCCTAGGGTGGTATTTTTCCCTAACAAAGGTCAACCTTCATCTTAACTGAGCCTGTCTGTTGTCTTTTTGCATCTAAGATCACACCTTTGGAATATCCAAGTAATTTCCTGTGGTGGGCCAGCTCAGTCAAGGGTTCCATGAGGCTGAGAGGGGGTGGCGAAGGATGTAGAAAAGATGGACAAAGAGAATAAGCTGGGTCTAGGTGGATCTCCTGTGCCTGGCTGAGGCCACAGAGAGATCCAGACTGGAAGCTGAGCCTTTATTTTATAGCCAGAGGTAAACAAGGTAGTGGTCACCACAGTTACAATGTTCTTGTGAGTTTCGCTTGTTTTGACAGCACTTGCTGCACCTGCCACAGCCCATTAGCTACCCAGATAGGATTTAGGGCCTCCATGGGCAAACTACAGCCCGCAGGCGGGATCCGGCCCGTTTGAAATGAATAAAACTAAAAAAAAAAAAAAAAGACCCTACCCTTTTATGTAATGATGTTTACTTTGAATTTATATTAGTTCACACAAACACTCCATCCATGCTTTTGTTCCGGCCCTCCGGTCCAGTTTAAGAACCCATTGTGGCCCTCGAGTCAAAAAGTTTGCCCACCCCTGCTCTAGGGAGAGTCATAAGATCAAGCTTAATTATGTTAAGAGGGCTGTGTCCTCTAAGCTGGGACTTGTTGTGGCTTTGCCAACAGGTCAGTCGGAGGCTTAACCCTATAGCCGCTCCCTACAATTTCCTTTTTTCTGGACCTCTCCAAGCACAACCAGCAACAGAGCAGAGACTACAAATCCCCTCATTATTGTTATCATGTCAATAGTTAACTATTCCATACTTACCAATGTAAAAAAAGTATGTATATTAGTTTTACTTTTTATCCAATCCCAGAGATTTCCCTGCTTTGCTTTCTCCTGCCTCCCTAATCTGTTACCAAGGGATTTCATGCAAAAGTAAGCCACTGACTGACTTCCTCTTTGATTCTGACGTATAAAATAAGTGGTAAAACTGCCGATACGGGATTTTTGGACTGGAACACGCGGTGTTCCCCTGGGCGGGATGGCTTCCCCAGATTTCTTGTCCGTGGGAGTCGAAGAGTGAAACCACGGACGGAAGATGGTATAGCAAAGGTGGAAATTTATTGAAGAACAAGTACAGACTCCCACGTGGGGAGGGGACTAGAGTCCCACCGGGTTCCTTTTTCCCAGGTTTATAAAGGCTGCAGATTTTTGTGCCTTGATATCCCCTGACTGGTCACCATTCCCTCCTGATTTGGTCACTATAGCAACTCCTGAGCTCAAAGGTCAAACCTCACATGGGACATGTGAGGCCCTCCTCCCTCGTTCTCCCATTCCCTCTGGGTTCTCCCATTCCCTCTGGGCTCTCTTCCTCCTTCTTTATATCATAAACAGAGACATTTTATACTCCTCGTTCCCTTGTCCTATGGAAATGTAACTGCTGCCTCTCCCAACTTCCTTGTCTTATGGAAATGTAACTTCTGCTGGCTCCCTGCTCCCTGTCTTATGGAAATGAAACCTTTTGCAACTCTGTAGCCCTGTGTTTTTTCCATGGACCCCCTTAATTTTAAAAATTCCCTAAACCTACCTTTTTCACCCCTAAAAATTCCTATTTCACTGCCATTTTCAGGAGCATTTTATCAATCCGTTGAGATTTTGTTTCCTGGAGATGGTCAGTGTGGCTCACATAAGCTATACAAATTCTCTGCAGGTTTGAACGTTTCTTAGGTTGACTTTCCAGAGGATTGAGTTTTCTAGTTCTCTGGGTAGGCTGTTTCCTTGCCCACACGACTGTCCCAGGTGGCAAAAGCAGTGGAGGGGGCTGTGAGCTTGGCTGGCTCTTGAGCAAGAACTGCACCCCCTGTCCCCCCCAGGGGTGGGGGGGCGGGCAGTTGCTAGGGCTTTGGTACAAAGCATGCCAGAGCGAATCCTCTTATTAGCACCTCTCCGAGAACCACAAAGGAGCTATGAGCTTCTGGTTTATGGACCACGTGAGGTTCCTGCATGGGAATATTTTATTTTCTGCGTTAGAGTGCTGGACTTGGACCCTGCCGAGCTGACCTCACCTTTGGACAGTTGCACAGGGCAGGAGCTCCCAGGCTTTGTTATCTTAGTAGGCAGCCAGGCCATCTAGATTGTGTAGAGGGAGAGGGATTTTCAGATTGAATTTGTATTTCTTCTCTTAACATGAGAAAAGTTTGGTTGCTCTCTCTAATGGGCCTTTGTAGCTGGCTAGTAGAGCCTTTTGTGATAAGGAAAATGTTCTACATCAAGCATGTCAAACTCACGACCCGTGGGCCACATGCGGCCCACAACGGACGTTTTTTCAGACCAGCCAATGTAACGGTATGTAAGAAATGTTTTAATAAAAATTTTGTAACTTAATTTTTACAATATCCTGTTATATATAATCCTGTATAATAAAAGGCTAATATGCAAATCGACCAAACAGGGGAACAACTGGTCACTATGACACACACTGACCACCAAGGGGCAGATGCTCAACGCAGGAGCTGCTCCCAGGAGGAGAGCCGCTCAGCCAGAAGCCTCGGCAGCGCTAGAAAATTAAACTCCCTGGTCACCTGCGGGAGTGTCATTCTTGCGATATCTTCAGAAAATGAATATTCTAAGATGTGCACGGGAGGATGGGATGTGGAAGCAGGTTTTATTTGCGTGGAGTCCCTTTTCTTGGGTTCCAAAGCCCCCTGACCCTCAAGCCAGTCCTGGCAAAGGTGCAGCTGGGGCGGGCCTCAGCAGAGCCAGAAGCAGGGCCACTGTGCAGAGGTTCCGCACCATGTTGCAGCTGTGTGGGTGTGCTTCAGCGTCCAAGCTAACGAAAGCCTGTTAGTTCATGTGTGCGCCATGCGGGCACAGGGGAGCGCGTTCCCCTGTAGCAGGAGTCCAAAGCACTCGTGTGTGTGTGTGTGTGTGTGTGTGTGTGTGAGAGAGAGAGAGAGAGAGAGAGAGAGAGAAAGAGTGCGTGCGTGCTGAACTTTCGTTGTTTGGACGTTTAAATATTTAGGTTTCCTGAGCTGGAGTGACCATGCCCATTCTGGCCACTGGCTTGACTTCAGGTGTGATTGATGGGAAAGCACCGTCCCACATCACTCAGACCTCAGTGGGCATGTGTCCCTGCCTCCCTCCGGTCCCTTCCCCCCTCGGTCAGCAGGGAACAGCCTTGACATGTTAAGGTCAGCTTTTTGGCGAAGCTGTATAACTGGCATGCCTCTGTTACCTCGCTCTCCCCTTTACCCACTTCCTGTTAAACAATAACCAGGTTATTGCAAAGGCATCAGAACACGGAATTTTAAATTTTATTTAATTTTAATCAATTTAAATTTAAACGGCCACATGTGGCTTAGTGGCTAGGGCAGTGGTTGGCAAACTGCGGCCGCTTGAGTGTGGCTCTTCCACAAAATACCCCGTGCGGGCGCACACGTACAGTGCGATTGAAACTTCATGGCCACACGCAAGGGGCCAAAGAGCCGCATGTGGCTTGCGAGCCGCAGTTGGCCGACCACTGGACTAGGGTATTGGACAATGTAGGATAGACCATTTTATTTTAGGAGTTTATTTTTTAATTACATAGGGAAAGCCTTATATATGCACATGGTAGTGATCCAAAAGGAACAAAAGGGTATCAGTGAGAAGTCCCTCTTATCTCTGCCCTTTGCCCCTCATTTCCCTTTCCAGTGCCAGCCATAATGACAGTTTCTCGTGTATCTATCCAGAAACGTTTCACACATATACAAGCATATGTATGTACTTCTTTTTCTCTCTTGCTCAATGCAAGAGGTGTTATTCCATCCACTCTCTTCTGTTCCTTGCTTTTTTTAGTTAACAGTGTACTTTGGAGGTTATTATTGATAGAGACAAATAGAACTGCCTCATTATTTTAATAGCTTAAATTTAATTTTACGTGTATTTAATGGCTATTCATTATACTTCTTTATAAAGTTATACCATCATTTACTTAATAGGTTTCCTATAAGTGGACATTTGAATTATTTCCAATCTTTTGCCATAATAAATAATACTGTAACAAATAATACGGCATGTTTTCAGACATGTTTAGTTAGTTATAAACATAAATTCTTAGGTGAGATTGTTAGCTCAAGTGTATGGGCATATAACATTGCTTCAGATTTTGCCAAATTGCCATCTATAAAGTTGTTGATAGAAATGTAAATTGGCACATTGTATGAGAGCCTCTATTTCCCCACAGCCTCAGCAATATAGTCTATTATTAAACTTTTTGTTCTTTGCCAGTGTGATAAACATTAGCATTACCTTATAGATTTAATTTGCATATCTCTTAAAATATGTTTTTATTGATTTTTTTTTAGACAAAGGAAGGTAGAGGAAGAGAGATAGAAACATTGATGAGAGAGAAACATCGATCAGCTACCTTCCACACATCCCCAACTGGGATCAAGCCCACAACCTGAGCATGTGCCCTGACTGGGAATCGAACCAGGGACCTTTCGGTTCATGGGTCAGTGCTCAACCACTGAGCCACACCAGCTGGGCACATGTCTCTTATTTTAAATGTGATTGAGCATCTTTGTATATTTTTAAAGAGTCATTTGTATTACTTCCTGGTAAATTATTCAGATCCTTTGCCCATTTTTCTGTTGTATTTTATTGATATTTACAATGATTTGTAGGAGCCCTTTGTACATTAAGGAAATTACTCTGTTGCCTCTGATATGTAGCAACAAAAGTTAGCTTTTTTCCATGTGGCCATTTAAGAACATTTTTATGCACTGGTGGGGCGGCTCAGTTGGTTGGAGAATCGTTCCAAACTCCAAAGGGTTGCGGGTTCCACCCCAGGTCAGGGTACATACCCAGGTTTTGGCTCGATCCCCAGTTGGGGTGCATACGGGAGGCAACCAATTGATGTTTCTCTCTCACATCAATGTTTCTCTTTCTCTCTCTCAACTTCCTCTCTCTCTGAAATCAATAAACGTATTCTGGGGTAAGGATGAATGAATGAATGAATGAATGAATGAATGAATGAATAACATTGTTATGCCCTGGCCGGATAGATCCGTTGGCTAGACTCACTGGTGGTTCATGAGGTCCGAAAGGTTGGCGACCGCTGGGCTAGAGGATCTTCCTGATAGGTGTAGGGCTGGATCCCTGTTGGGGGCATGCAGGAGGCAGCCTATCAATGTTTTGCTTTCACATTGATGTTTCTCTCTCCCTCTCCCTTCCTCTCTCTATAAAGATCAATAAAAATAAAAAGAATCAACCAATGAATGCATAAGTAGAAGAAATTGTTTCTCTCTGCGTGTGTGTATGCATCCCTTCCTCTTTAAAAACAATTAATTTAAAAAAATGTTTATGATGTCAACTTATTCATCTTTTTGTTATGGCCTCTGGTTGTATATTTTACTTAGAAAGACTTTGCCCATGAAGATACTTTAAAAGAGTTCTCGTGTCTTCCCCCGGAACTTTTATCGTTTTATTTCTTTATGTGTAACTCTTTGATCCTCTTGTTGGTGGCAGGAGGAACAGCCCTGGGTGTTAGACCAGCCCGCTTGAGTTCTGGCTAGGAAGAATTCAGAGCCAAGACTCTAACGATAAGAGAACATGTATTTAGAAAATTTCAGAGGAAAGAAGTGAGTGGTAGAGGAAACGGGTCAGTGAGTTACAGAGGCAGAGGAAGAGCCCTCGGAGCTTGGGAGTGAGGGAGGTAATGGTAAGGGGGTGGGGATAGGTTCGGGCACGGTCCTCCATCAAAACGCTTTTAATGGCAGAGATCCTAGGGGAGGACCCAGGTTAGAATCCAGTAGAATATTCATCAGCTTCCAGGTGTCATGGTCTCCACTAACGGGTCAGAGCCAGGGCAGGGGGTCAGTATTCAGTGCAGCGGGTCCTGAGGTCAGCCATGGTGTCGCTTGTCTGGTTTTGCTGCTTCTCTGGGCCTGGAGCTAAAACACAGCTGAGGCCTGGATGTCATGCAGAGGGAGGAAAGGTCGGGGGTCTCCACCACGTCAGGATGCACGGGGAGGAAAGGTCGCCTGGGAACGAGTCCCACCCTACAGATTGTCCATGGCTACGTGCTTGCTAGGCACTTGGGGCTTCCCGCCCTGGTGACTTTCTGTCACTGGCCCTTTGTCCTCGCCCTGCTCATGTCTGTCTAACTGCCCACCATATTCTGAAATAATTCGGGGTTTGTGCATTGGCCCTCCCTTACCCTTCCCTCTGTCCTCCTACTGCGGTGCCCTTCCCAGCTCCTGTGCTCTGTCTAGCCCTGAATCGGAGCTAGTTACTCTATGGCAGTGGTTCTCAACCTTCCTAATGCCGCGACCCTTTAATACAGTTCCTCATGTTGTGGTGACCCCCAATTTCATTGTTACAAATTGAACATAATTAAAGCATAGTGATTCATCACAAAAACAATATGTAATTATATATGTGTTTTCCGATGGTCTTAGGTGACCCCTGTGAAAGGGTCGTTCGACCCCCAAAGGGTCGCGACCCACAGGTTGAGAGCCGCTGCTCTAGGAGAAATAGTATTCCCACGTGCACGGTGTTGCCACCTTCCTCTAGTTTCTTTCCGAGGACAGCTTTTAGGTAAATCCTGTTCCCCGATGGAGAAGGAGAGTTTTGGTTTTTATTGGAGGGTCTCAGTTAAGTTGATCCTCCAGTAGACAGCCAGGTTCCTCCTCTCACTCCCATGCTTCTCCTCTCACCTCAGCTGGTCTTTGGCCTCCTTCTTGCCCTCCCGGGACCTGGCACGCCCTGCCCTTTGTGCAGGTTGCTCAACCGGGGGAGGCGACTTGGACGGAGGCGACTATAAAGCCACCGGGCGTTTATGCTTGGCCTGCGCCTCCCGCAAAGCCAGCAGTTTGCTGGCTGTTATCACTTAGTTCATATTTCCTAACGCGTCCTTGCTTTCGCTTTTTGTAATTTCAGAATCTCATTTTCATCTTCTACCAGAGCCAGCAGCCGTTGGGAAAGAAGGCCGTGCTCTTTGAACAGTGAGTATGGCTTTTTTAAACCATAGATTAAAAGGGGGCCGGTGGGGGGCAGTTAGTGAGGAGCCTGGGACTCCTCTGTAAGCTCCCTGGAAACCACCCTCTGGTGAGTGGTTTCAGAAGGACTGGAGGGAAGGGTGTGGGCACCTGGAGGTTTTCAGAGCTCAGATACAAGCAGTTCGCAGAGACTTTGCCGGGAGGAGGGCTCTGACTTGGAAGGGAGGCTGAAGTCCTGGGCCTGTGGGGACCGGGATGTTTTCCTGGGCAGCGTGACACTGGAATCAGCCATGAAGGCAGAGAGGAGTTCATCGGGCAGCCGGGACGTGAGCGTGCTTGTGAAGGGGACACTCGAGGCAAGACAATGCGGGGCTGTGCAGGGCTTGCAGGGGCAGGTTGGTTATCTGGGACGCGGGTGGAGCTGTGGAGCTCAGCGTTGGAGGTAGAGCTGGAGTCCTGTGGAGCTTTAGAGTTCGCCAGGGCAGGCTGATCCCTGGAGGGAGCTGCGAGGTGCCTCTGGCAGAGCTGGGCTGTGAGAGAGCACCCGGGACAGGAATGGGAGCCACAAGCGAGGACCTGGGCCCGCCTGGTGGCTGAGGGAGCCGCGTGTGGTCTGTCTGACTCACACTGGCAGGGATTTTCCCTCCCACCCAACATTCCTCGTGAATGGGGAGCCCAAGGGGCATAGGAATGGGTTGTAAGAGGCTTCCAGGAGCGGAGAGCCCTACGCTGTGCTGGTCCGCAGGGCAGCTTCTTCTGTTCGCAGGTGGCTTTCAAGCCCATACAATGGGATGGTGTGGCTGAAGAACTGAACTTTGAGTTGTATTTAATTCACTTTAATTTAAATAGTCGCACATTAAACAGCGCAAGTTTTTTACACAACGCTTACAACCTTTATTGATAGGGTGCAGCCACTATGCCAAAATTCAGCTGTCAATATACAACCTCCGTCTCCCATCTACATTAATGAGAATATATTTTACTTTAACTGGGACATAGAGGCAAAGCACCAAAAATTAAATCAGTATAACCTTAAAGTCTTTTTTTTTTTAAATTGATTTTATAGAGAGAGGAAGGGAGAGGGATAGAGAGAAACATCAATGAGAGAGAAACATGTATCGGCTGCCTCCTGCACACCCCCAACTGTTGATCACTAGTGATAGTTTTGAGGAATAAGAACCTAGTTTCAGAAACCAGGGTTGGGTAAATGCAATGGCACTTAATAGCTGGATATTATACTCAGATTTCAAGAAGGTAGTAGCTCCCTAACAGCGGTAACACGCCAGACACATGAAAACCCAAAAAAACAAAAGCAGAAGCTCAAGGGGGCTCCTCGGGAGAATGGGCTGGGAGACCCGCCTGTCTCTTCATCTAAACCCAGGAAAGAGGAGGCGCTGGTTGGTAGGGACCTTGAGGAGACAGCTGGCAGGGGAAGTCTTCCCAGAGGGAGACATCATTCCGCAAAGAGGAACCAGTCCGTGACCCCGAAGAGGCAGGAACTAGGAGTGTCCCCAAGAAAAAGCGGAAATGCTCTTTGAAAGGGGAGCCGCTCAGCCGTGGGCCTGAGGAGGCTGCTGTAGCAAGAGCAGCGGCCTCCACGGAACAGAAAAGGCTCCAAAAGTTATCCCAGGAAGAGTAGAGTGTACGGCACCCCGGTGGCATAGAACCGCCCGGTGACCCATCCGCTACATCCCACAAAAACAAATTCGCAAGAAAAAAAAATAAGAAGAGGAAGAGGAAGGAGGAGGAGGAGGAGGAGAATGATGTCGTGTTTATCTAGTGGAAAGCAGTGTGGAAAGAATTTTCCTATTGCAGAATCAAAGGAAAAAATTATAAGCAGCACTGGATAGTTTTAAAAAGACACCAGCAGGGATAAGGTCATCAGGTCATTGGTTACTTGCTTTTAAAGCAGTTCTAGAGGAGTGTGAAGCACGGTGATGGGGACACTGACCTTGGTGCCTTGTGCATAATGGATGCAAAATAAGTATCTGCTTGCAGCCAGCTCAGAGAGGGGCAAAGGTGGCATGAGCCAGGGATGCCTGCGGGATTGGGTTGAAATGCAGGGCATGCCATGTACCTGCAGGATGACCGTGGGGGCACTTGTCAACTTCTATAAGACGGGAGAAAAGCTTCCTACCTTATAATGTGGGGAGGGATGGAATAAGAAGATGTATATATGAACTGCCTGCACTGGGTCTGGCATACAGAAGTTAACAGATGGTCATCGCTCTTGTATCTTTGAAAGTGTTTATATTCTGTTTATTCCTGGAATTTTGCTTTGTACCCTAAGATTAAGGCATTGGACCTCGGGCTCCCCAGGCTCTAAAATCTGAGAGCATGAAAAGACATTGGTGACATGTTATGCCCTACCGCTCGCCCCAGACTAAACTTGGGAGCATGAGATGCCCGTATCCTCTATCCAGGGAACCTTTGTCCCTGTGTTCAGAGATAAAGGCCTGGAGTGCACAGCCTGGATATTAACAGGAGGAGACCGGAGCAGGCTCCAGCCTGGGATGTGAGCGTGTGTTACTCTCCCGGGTGCCATGATGGCCAGCTGGTTTTCCTGACATCAGCTGGCTTTACAGAGTGCTGCAAGGCCACCAAACACACTGTCTTTAACATTGAAGTGCCTCACTCACACAGCAGATCTGCAAAGTGAGTGCATTTTTCCTTTTCGATCTATTCAGGGAATGAGCATTATTAAGCAACAGATACTTGCCAGGTACTGTTTTATGTTCTGGGATACAAGAGTCTTGTTGGGGCAAGCCAAATTTACTCTTTAATTGCTGGCATGATTTTGGACAAGTTTCAAAAGTCACCAGAGTAGGAAAAGACAAAAGCGATGATTGGATGGAAATTCTCTTAAGACCGATGACTTAAGTTTGCTGGAAAAGTGTACACGTATATTTTTTCATTCCTTTAAGGTCCTCTGTCCTCCGTAACTTAATTTTTTAAGTTTGCTATAGACATTTTTAAACCTATAGAAAAGTTGACGGTTACCACGTAACCTTCACCTGGATTCACCAATGGTTAACATTGCAACATATTTGCTTTATTTCTCTCCCCACCGACATGCACACACATTATATATTTTTCTCCTCAACTTTTAGGAGTGAGTCGTAGATATCACTATGCTTGTCCCCTTCATACTTCAGCACACATCGCCTAAGAACAAGGACATTCTCCTGCGTGCAAAGATAACCACAATTTCACCTCACACTGCAGAACTGTATCACCAGCACAATAATATTACCTACTACTCAGTCCTTACTTAGATGTCCCCAATAGTCCTAAGCGTTTTCTTTACAGCTTAAAATACAATTCGGATCCTCTCGGGGATCCTTCATTACATGTACAGGTCATGCCTGTTGAGTTTTTTTTAAGCCATTACCTGCCTTTGCTTCCTCCTCATCCTTGTCCTCATTCTGGGTCCTTCACTTCTCTTTACCCCTCTGCTTCCTCCCCCTCCCTTCTCTCCCGACAGAGTTTCACTCCCGTCACTCTCTCAGCCCCGCAGGCACCAGCCAGCCTCAAAGAGCAGGATGGACCTTGACATGGTCAACATGTTCGTGATCGCGGGCGGGACGCTGGCCATCCCTATCCTGGCATTTGTGGCCTCCTTTCTCCTGTGGCCTTCGGCGCTGATAAAAATCTATTACTGGTGAGTTAACTCTGTGATTGAAGTCTTCAGGGGAACCAAAATAGTGTCATCTTCTCTGCTTGTCGTTTTGGTGGTTCAGCATTGTACCACGAAATATTTCAAGCGTATGGAAAAGCTGAAGGATGCCCTGCTTTGAATGTTGGGAGTGTCCGGAATGATTGGTAGCTTCTTTCGGGCTTCTGATGGCCTCTGTGCCCAGGAGGCCACCTTCACTCCCGAAGTCACCAATTCTTTTTTTTTTTAAATATATTTTATTGATTTTTTACAGAGAGGAAGGGAGAGAGATAGAGAGCCAGAAACATCGATTAGCTGCCTCCTGCACACCTCCTACTGGGGATGTGCCTGCAACTCAGGTACATGCCCTTGATCGGAATCGAACCTGGGACCTTTCAGTCCACAGGCCGACGCTCTATCCACTGAGCCAAACCAGTTTCGGCAGATTCTTCAAGCAAGGATTGTGCGCATTGGTGGGGATCCCGATGGCAGGTTCTCGGTCCTTGGGTTCTGATCCAGTGGTTCCTGACAGGTGCGGTGATGTGCACTGATAAATGAATTAGGAAGAGCAGGACCTGGAGAAGGCATGTGGGTGGGGCAGAATGGTTTCAGATTTGCACTCGAAGTGTTCATTCCTAAAGTGGCAGAAAGAAAAAGACGTTTCCGCCCTGACTGGTTTGGCTCAGTGGATAGAGCGTCGACCTGCGGACTGAAGGGTCCCCGGTTCGATTCCAGTCAAGAGCATGTACCTGGGTTGCGGGCACATCCCCAGTAGGGGGTGTGCAGGAAGCAGCTGATCGATGTTTCTCTCTGATTGATGTTTCTGGCTCTCTATCCCTCTCCCTTCCTCTCTGTAAAAAATCAATAAAATATTTAAAAAAAGAAAAAAAAAAAAGAAAAGAAAAAGACGTTTCCAATCATGTCATTCTCGTACCACCTTCGTGGTTGCTTGCCCCATCGGCACACTACCGCCTCTGCCTTGACATTCTCTTTAGAGTAAGTCCCTTTTGTAGGTTAAATGAGCATATTTTAAGAGCAATACCAGTATAAATATCACCATCTTAAGTGGAAAGCTTGCCATCCATAGTCAATTAATATAAGACAGTAAAAATAAGCATAATACCATTCAACATGGCCGGCCTACAGACCGCTGCCCACCGAAGGCGGGGCCTCCTTTCTCTCTGGGTGTGAAAGATGAGCAGCCCCAGCAGAGCCGTTCTCCTCCAGGGAATCAGAAGCTCCGCTGTTGAGAAGGGGGTAGCTTCCTCACGATGTGCTTCAGGGACTTTCCAAGCCACAGTCCATTTACCAAATGAAAGCACCCTTCCCACCGCGTGGTACGCGTCCCCTGGTGAAGGAAATACCGAGATAGGCCAGGTTCCTCCCGGTGCCATCGGGAAGCGCCCTGAGATTTCACCAGGGCTTCTGGGAGATAGAACTTCCTTCTGTGCACACAGAGAGAGGAGTGCAGGGGTTGGCGTGTGCCCTGTATCTGCCCTCCTTTCTGGCTCCCTTTTGTTTCATTGGAGTGTGGAATTTTCCACCTGCCAGCCAGGCTCTGACCCTTGAAAAGAAGCTGCTTGAACAGGAGGGAGCTTTTTTATTTTTTTTTTTACTCCCTCACTCTTGGGAGGTGGCGACCCTTTCAGAGGCTCACCCAGAACCCACCTCTGCACTGGCGAAGCTGAGACGCCAGCTGTTGAAATGCCATCGTCCTTGCAGCCCTAGCAGCAGGCGTCTTTGGGCCCAGGATCCTGTGTAGCCTGACACGGGGAGGCCAGAGCGTGTGCCCCATGCGCCCTGCAGAGGCTCCGTGGACTCCACACACAAATGCTATTTTTCTTAAACAAATCAAACTGAAATGGAAAATACAGTTCGGTGCTGTGGCCCGTCACCATGGCTACGGCTGCAAGCAGAGTGTGATTACACGAAGGCTAATTCCCCGCACCCGTGCGAAGCCAGCTCTGTGCCACACCGTCTGCAGCCCCCAGGTTCCTTGGGTCGCCGGGAGGGCCTTACAGAGTCAGATGCCCTCTGTTGTGGCACGGCACCTCTGGTAGTGGCCCTGGTAGCTCACAGCGAAGCATTCGGTGCCGCCTGCGGGAGCAGTCACAGCCCAGATCCCTGTGGAAACGAGTGGCCACGCTCCGGGCACACTTACAATTTGTGCATTTTTCTGTATGACTTGTACTTCAAGTAAAAGTTTCTCTAAAAAATAACAATGAAGGCTGAAACCGGGTTGGCTCAGTGGATAGAGCGTCGGCCTGTGGACTGAAAGGTCCCAGGTTCGATTCCGGTCAAGGGCATGTACCTGGGTTGTGGGCACATCCCCAGTGGGAGATGTGCAGGAGGCAGCTGATCGATGTTTCTCCCCCATCGATATTTCTGACTATCTATCTCTCTCCCTTCCTCTCTGTAAAAAATCAATAAAATATATTTTAAAAAATAAAAATAACAATGAAGGATGTGGAGAAATTGGACCCCTCATATACTCTTAGTAGGAATGCAAAGTGGTGCAGCTGCTTTGGAAAAGTCTGGCGGGTCCTCAAAAGATTTTTTTGTTGTTGATTTTTGTTCTTTTTTTTTTTAAGCTACTAAATGGCCCTGCAATTCCACTCCTAGGTATTTACCCAAGAGATCTGAAAGCGTGTCCACACAAAAGCTTGTGAATTTTCATGGTGGCATTATTCACAATAGCCAAAAGGTAGAAACAACCCATGTCCATCAACTGATGAATGGATAAATAAATGTGGCATATCCATAGAATGGAGTATTATTTCACCTTAAAAAGGAATAAAGTACTGACACATTCTATACTGTGGCTAATTTGAAAACATTACGCTAAGTGAAGTAAGCCAGGCATAAAATGACGAAGATTATATGATTCTACTTATATGAGTGAGGTACCTAGACTGGGCAGACTCAGACACAGAAAGTAGAATAGAGATTACCAGGGGCTCAGGGACAGGAAGGAATATGGAGTTTTTGTTTTGTTTTTAATTTTTTTTTTTACATATTTTTATTGATTTCAAAGAGAGAGAGAGAAAGAGAGAGAGAGAGAGAAACATCAATGATGAGAGAGAATCATCGATTGGCTGCCTTCTGCACACCCCACACTGGGGATCGAACCCACAACCCACGCATGTGCCCTTGACCAGAATCGAACCTGGGACCCTTCAGTCCACAGGCCAATGCTCTATCCACTGAGCCAAACCGACCAGGGCAGGAATGTGGAGTTTTTGTTTAAAGCAGTGGTTCTCAACCTGTGGGTCACGACCCCTTTGGGGGTCAAACGACCCTTTCACAGGGGTCGCCTAAGACCATCGGAAGACACATATATAATTACATATTGTTTTTGTGGTTAATCACTATGCTTTAATTATGCTCAATTTGTAACAATGAAATTGGGGGTCACCACAACATGAGGAACTGTATTAAAGGGTGGCAGCATTAGGAAGGTTGAGAACCACTGGTTTAAAGGCTACAGAATTCCTCTTTGGGAAGACAGGAAATTCTGTAAATGGGTAGTTGTGATGGTTGATGTACAATATTGTGCATGTCCTTAATGCATTGAATTGTACACTTAAAATGGTTAGGATGGTAAATTGTATGTTATCTATATTTTACCACAATGATAAAAAAAGAAATGTACTGTAAAATACTTGTTTTCAGAGGATCCTGTAAACTAGAGAAGGCAGCACTCGTGAAATAAAGGTCCGGACCCTGGGCGCCTTTCTCAAAGAAGGAACCCCATGGAGGCTGCTTTTGTAGGGCTTCAGTGACGTCTGTCCCTGAAACAGGAGCAGTTCGGCTTTTGTACCAAGATTGTTCATCTGGAAAAGATCTTGTTCCTGAGACATTTGTTTATTCCAGTGTAATTCTTCCCTTTGTTTCTGTCCTGTACGCTTGCAGTTACTTTTTTAAATATATTTTTATTGATTTCAGAGAGGAAAAAAGTGGGAGAGAGAGAGAGAGAAACATCAGTGATTGATTGGCTGCCTCCTGCACGCCCCACACTGGGGATCGAGCTCGCAACCCGGGCATGTGCCCTGACCAGGAGTCGACCCTGAACTCCTGGTTCATAGGTCGATGCTCAACCACTGAGCCACACCGGCCAGGCCACTTGGCAGTTATTTCTAAGTTCTGCCTTTGTAAAGTTTATCATATAGAGGTAATTTATTCTCTGTTATCCTTAAACCAAAGAAAGTTGGGTTTGTTTGTTTGTTTTCCTTTCATAATTTTTAACTGACCTGGTAGCTTAAGGAGTCTTCTTCCTACTCTTCCATTGAGAAGAGCATTTGAAGTTACTGAAAATATTGGTTCTCAAGCTCCTATTTCCAAAGCCTAGGTGAGGTTTCCCCGGGATGTAGCAATTAAATGAGATACCTGGACTAGTACCCACCTGGTAATGGAGGGTTCCTTGCGCCCTGACCCCAGCTCCCAGGCTGCCCTTCCAGCCCCATCTCCCTTCACTCAGGATCTGTCATGCTTGGTCTTCCCATGCCCTGTCTGTGCTGTGCACACCTTGCTGCGTTGTCTATCGCTGAGCCAATAGGTGTTGAGTATCCAGATGCCTAAGCAACATCACCATTTCTGCAAGGTCCTTCCAGCTCTCCCTTGGTCTCATACTCCTCTTTGTGTTAGAATTATAGAGGAGTTGAAGGTTATAAAAAGGTAACAGAAAATATAAATTATCCATCACCCCCAAGTCATTTTCTTTAATGCCTCTTTTGTTCTCACCACCTGTTTCCCCACTTCATCTGTACACAGTTTAAAATTTTTTAACAGAATTGGAATCAATGGTATAAAAATATTGAGTCCTATGTTTTCATTTGATATCATGTCATAAACATTTTCCTGTTACTAGTCTTTGAAGACCTCATTTTAAACAGCAACATATTACATCATCTGGATACATTGTAATTTATGTAATAAATTTTCTGTTTATGGGCATAAAGATTAGAGCAGATTTTTTTTTTTCTAACTGAAATAACACTGTCGGACATCTTTAGAATTTATTCTTTTAAGATTTCTGATTATTTCCTTGGAACAGATTATTCCTGGAAGTATAATTACTGGGTCAAAAGGTATGAGGTTTTTACAGACCCCCGATGCTTAATTCCAGGCTGCTTCCTAGAAAGGTTGAACATATAATTGGGTGTTTTTTTAATCCTCAACTGAGATATGTTTTACTGGTTTTAGAGAGAGGGGAAGGATGAGAGAGAGAGAGAGAGAGAGAGAGAGAGAGAGAGAGATCAATGTACAAGAGAAACATGGATTGTGTTGCCTCCTCTACTAGGGATCAAACCCTAGGGATATGTCCTGACAAGGAATTGAACTTGAAACCTTTCGGTGCACAGGACAACTGAGCCACACTGGCCAGAGCTGTTTTTTATTTTAAAGGCATTTTTCTAATTTAGATTATTAAAAAGGTATGTCTTGTTGTAATATTCATTTCTTTAGGTATTAGTGAAATTGAACGTGTTTCCTATATTTGCTATTTCTTAATTCTCTTCTACTTTGAATAGTATTTTTGTTTTTATTTTGTTCATTGTTGAATTGAGGTCTTAGCCTGGGTCTTATCATTTTGTAAGCTTTTTATATGTTAAGTGAATCTGTGGCCCTCATATATGTTGCAGATTTTCCCCTTGAGTTTTGGCAAGTCATATATTCACAAGAATATAATCTTTTTTATTTAATACTAATTACTATCATTTATTGAATACTTAGCATATATTGAGCATCAAACAAAACTTTGTATATGGATTATCTCATTTAATCTTTACCATATCCGCAGTAGAATGAGACATTTCCCCCTCGTTATAGATAGATGAGATTCAAGATCATATAGTCAATAAATGAATGAGGTGGCGTATGAATGAACAAACAAATTTGTATTGTGGTGCATGATTTAGAATTTTGAAGTAAGCTTGCTTTGTTATAAGAAGAGCTTTAAACTAGCCAATTTCATTCTATTTTTAATGTTTTGAATCGGCAATACATTCATTTGCAAAAGTACTGAAAAGAAAGGGATAAGGTTCCTTCCCGCCTCTGTTGCCTCTCCATCTACTTCTCACTGTGTTGCCCATCTCCACTCCAGATGCTCACCTTACTAGTGTCTTGTTTTTGTTCCTATGCTTTTGGGATGCAGCTCGAAATAAATATGAATTTATGTTCTCATCTTCCCTCCCCTTCTTTTACATAAAAGGCTAAAACCAGCCAACTTGGGCTATTTGCTTTTGCAAGACTTGGCTCCCTCTTTGGTGCAAAGTACACCACAGAGTGAATCTCTGATTGAATTAATTGCCTCTCATCTTGGAGAGATTCTTCATGCAGAAAGTTCAATGTGTTTAGATGGTAATTTCGTATTGAAATCAATTTCAGGCCAAACTCCAGCACTGCCAAGTCTTATGTAACGAACAGAAGCTGAGCTTTCAACCAGCTGCCATATGTTGTCGTGAATAAACTCAGAGGACTACTGCAGATAATTCTTTTAAAAAAAAGTTCTCACTCTCAAAATCTGTATAAAAAATATGTTCTTATTTTCTGGGGAGAGTTAGAATTGTGACCTTTACTGAGCTTATCTGCTGGAGTGGAAATAATGTCTGTACAAAACCAAATGTTTGTTACAACTTCTGCATCACAATTAAAATCCAAAGAGTTTTTAAAAAACTGTCAACTCTATCAAAAGCCACTACTTCAGAATCCTTACCAACTTTAAAGCTACAGTAACACTTTATGGCTAAGACTCAAATGAAGGAAATTAGGTTGGTTGGAACGCTAATTAAATCTCCAACTTGCTCAACTAGATTTACAAATGGATAAGTTTGTGTTTTTTACAGAGAATCGCCAGCACTGGACAGATGTTAAAGCAGTTAGTCCTGAGATCATAAGACAGGCAGGCCTCTTAGAGACAATTGTCTGGTGTTCTTTCTTCCCAGAGATTGGTGGGTGTGTGAATGACACCACCACCAGCAACTGCAGCCGTGATGAAAGTCCACTTTTTTTGTGTGTATTGATGTCAGAGAGGGAGAGAGAGATAGAAACATCAGTGATGAGAGAGAATTATTGATAGTGCCTCCTGCATGCCCCCTAGTGGGGTTGGAGCCCACAACCTGGGCATGTGCCCTGACCAGGAATCAAACCATGACCTCCTGGTTCATAAGTCACTGCTCTACCACTGATCCACACCAGCTGGGCGAGAGTCCAATTCTTCATCTCCATGAAGAGCATGTTGCAAGAGACACTACCTTGAAGTTTTTGATTCCTGTCAATTAAAGGGCCTTTGTAGGGGAGTGCTGTACCTACTCCGGGATGTCTGCTGCACGCAGCGGCAGTCTTGCCCACATGTCCATGGCTGCTCACTTCAGATTCCAGGTGCCGGTGAATGTGGCCCACCAGACTGCTAGCCGACTCGGCGCGAGGAAACGAGCCTGGTCGTACGTGGCCTTTTCGGCGTCCTTCCCAGTCTTACCGCCAGCCATTTCCAATTCTGCAGAAGCTCAAACAGTCCAGGCAGAGTGAGGGCTAGTCAGACACCCAGGGAGATCCCACTGCCGACTCCTCCTCCGCACTGCCACTCAACCGCTAGGACTATGTGTTCACAAGAGGTTATTTCGTGCCATGCTTCCTAAGAAAACACCCCTCCTCCCCTTCCTGGTTTAGAGTGATTATGTGGTGACATACCTACCACAATATTCATTTGAGGTGTTTTCTGGAATCCTTTCGCTTAGCTGTCCTTGAGGGTGAAGCTCTGGGGATGCAAGTTATGTGGAGGAGGAGGGGCAGGAGAAGCGCTGGTCTGGCCTCGAGGTGGGCCTGTCGCGAGGACCTGTGCCCCTCCCACGGCCACGGCTCCAGAGCATGCTGACTTGGCGTGGCCTGTGTGTTTCCTTCCAGGTACTGGCGGCGGGCCTTGGGCATGCAGGTCCGCTATGTCCAGCACGAAGACTATCAGTTCTGTTACTCCTTCCGCGGCAGGCCGGGGCACAGACCAACCGTCCTCCTGCTCCACGGCTTCTCTGCGCACAAGGACATGTGGCTCAGCTTGGTCAAGGTGCGGCCGGGGAGCGGGTTTCCACTTGGTCAAGGTGCGGCCGGGGAGCGGGTTTCCACTTGGTCAAGGTGCGGCCGGGAAGCGGGTTTCCACGCGGACACGCCGTCCCCAGCGATGGGAGGAAGCGAAGGGAACCCAGAACCGTGGCTCAGAGATCTTAAAACTAGTGTCATACATGATTCACATCCTTTTATCAGACAGAATGCATTGAGTTGAAGTTGTTTGTAAAATCGGTGCCTCAGAAATCATTTCGCCTCCTGAGTAGTTCCTAGGAAAGGTTTCTGGCAGCTTCATCTCAGCACTCTCACTGGCAAGATCAGGCTTTGAAAAAATCATTTTTCTTTTAGACTCCACGTGTCTCCTCCTCCTCCCCTGATTTCTCCCTGATGCCTCCTCATCCTCCTCCCTCCCCCACTTTCTGTTCTTCGTTTCTCCCTCACCTACTTAGAGAAATGATCTTGATTTGGCAACTTCTTGGGATAGTTCTCCAAATCGCTCACTTTCTGTCCTGTGTGGCAACCTGCTTTACTTGGCAGGCGTGACCAGCTGGTGTCGGTTGGGACTGGGCAAGTCTTGGGAGGGAAGCACCCAGGCTCCCACCTCAAGCAGGACTATAACCGACTACCTCAAGGATGACCTACACCAGGAGTGAAAAGGCCACACACCCTCTAGTTACTTGTGTTTTTTTTTCCAAGTTCCACTGTGAGGACACTCATCTTCATGCCTTCCTGACCCTCTCCCTTCCTGTCCCCAATTCAGATAAGCATCTTTCATGTAGTCGGGTATTTGTTTATTGATAACCCATGTTTCTCAGTTCCCTGGTGGAAAGCAGCACATATTTAAATGGAAGAAACTAGAATTGGGGTGATCAGACATGGTTCTTAAAGAAAGCCTTGCGCCTGTGGGCTCCAGGGCTGGCCAGGGCTCTAGCAGAACAAAACCAACCCTCTAGCTCCCAGTCAGTGGCTGAATGACTGGAGTAAGTGTGGAAGGGGTGGGAGGCAGTACCTGTCAGCTAGTGTCAAAAGTGAGAGATGCAGACTTGCTGCCTTCACCTCTGTCCCCTTTTTCCAGTCATCCTCCGACTCCCCTCCACCTATGTATGTATTAGTTTCCGGGCCTCTGCTCCCTAGGAGGTGACTGGCAATGCTTATTCCCATCAGATGTTACTAGGGTAAAATCCCTAGTGGCCCAGGACCATATGTCCCCAGGGTTGGCTATCTAGGTTACTTGGTAAGTAGGCGCATCCGTCTCAGAAAAGTGGGCCGACATTGTCTGCATGCCGCATACTGACTCTCTGGGCCTGTGTGTCCTCAGTTCCTTCCAAAGAACCTGCATTTGATCTGCGTGGACATGCCAGGACATGAGGGTACCACCCGCTCTCCCCTGGATGACCTGTCCATAGACGGGCAAGTCAAGAGGATACACCAGGTAAGCAGGGCTCCACCAGCAATTGCCAAGAGTGTGGGTCTTGCCCTCCACTGCATGCCTATGCCTGGAGAGCAGTACTGACTCGTAATGAGTCTCCAATGCGCTCTGTTAAGTGACTGCACACCAAGTGGCACCCCAGTGGTTTCCTTGGTCGGCTGTGGAGGGCCAGGGCTTAAACAGGCTATTCTCCTCTAAGCCTGTTGCAATTGTTGTGAAGAAATATGACAATCTGAGCATTTTCTTGGCTTTTTGAGGAAGTTTCGTGTTTCTCAAGACCATTTCCCTGGAGTCTGTGTTTCTGCTTACCAACTATGTGGTGACCGCAGTAGCCCATCTGCCTCGCTGGGGAAGATGGGAGGATGCTCTTTGCATTTCGTTCTGCTTCAGCATCTGTCTTCAGCCCCCCTCTGGCTGGGCTTTCCAGGTCCTGGGGCTCCTGGACCATTTCAGAGTTTAGTAATCCACAGTTTTACATTGATACTAGTATTTCCCCCCGATAAAGATGTTTATTAATGTGTGTATGTATCCCCCTTCCCCTTTAAACTATGTACTTTGGTGAGGTCAGGAACCTTGTCTCCTTGACTCTTTGCTGTATCTTCTGCAGCTGACCATACTTCCTTGTACATAACAGATATCCAATTAATATTTTTAAGATAAACAAGTTATCTAAAGCATCAGTGGTGGTTGGTTGGATGGATAGATAGTTGGCTGGATGGTTGGATGGTTGAATAGATAGATGGATGGGTGGATAGTTATATGAATGGATGGTTGGAAGGATGAGAAGGACTTTAAATTAGGGCAAGAGTCAGCAAACCATGGCCCATGGGCTATATTTGGCCTGCTGCCTATTTTTGTAAGCGAATTTTATTGGAACACATCCATGTTCATTCATTTACGTTCATTCATTCATTGTCTTAGTTGCTTTTGTGCTACAACAAAAGGGCTAAGTAGTTGCTACTGAAATCAGATGGCCCACAAAGCAGAAAATATTTACTCTCAGGACCTTTATAGGAAAGTTTGCTGACTCAGAATTAGGAGAATCTTGGTTGGTTTTATACTCAGAAATGACCCCTCAGTCACTTGTGCCCGGTAAAGGTGAGTGCCTGCCTGCCTCAGGGTCCGTCTGGATCATGGGCCCAGGAGAGGTTCCGGCCCCCTTTTCATCAATATGCTTTTCGTTTGTCCCCAGAGGCAGTGGAGGTTGTTTGCTCTGTGATCACGCGTGCCACTGTCTACAGCTGCATAACCAACCCCTCTTCTCATTTTCCTTCCCAGTTTGTGGAATGCCTCAAGCTGAACAAAAAACCGTTCCACCTGATGGGCACCTCCATGGGCGGCAACGTGGCCGGCGTGTACGCTGCTTACTACCCGTCGGACATCTGCAGCCTGACCCTCGTGTGCCCCGCTGGTGAGTTGCCAGGCTAGAATGTCCCCCTGAGCGCGTGGAGCACGGCAGGGTCTGCATCTCCGAAGGACCAAGTGGCAGTATCGGCTGTGACTGGCTTGTAGAATCATCTTTTGATGTGTCCTTCTGAGATATGCAGCGCTTTTGTGAAAACTAACCAAACACTAGTTGTCTAACCATAATCCTAGCCCTGGCTGCTCTGGCTCAGTTGGTTGGAGCATCGTCCGTACACCAAAAGGTCACGGGTTCGATTCCTAGTCATTGCACATACCTAGGTTTCAAGTTCTTTCTCAGTTGGGGCACTTACAAGAGACAACCAGTTGAATGTTTCTCTCTCATATCCATGTTTCTCTCTCTCTCTCTTCCCCTTCCTCTCTCTAAAATCAATAAACATATCCTTGGGTGAGGATTAAAAAAAACACATCATCATCATGCCCTAGCTGGTTTGGCTCAGTGGATAGAGTGTTAGGATTAAAGGATCCTGGGTTCAATTTTGGGGAAGGGTATGTACCTCAGTTGCAGGCTTGATCCCATGTGTGGGAGGCAACTAATCGATGTGTCTCTCACAACAATGTTTCTCTCTCAACAATGTTTCTCTCTCTGTGCCTCTTCCCTTCCACTCTCTCTAAAAATCAATGGAAAAATATCCTTGGGTGAAGATTAACAAAACAAAACCATAATCATAACCACACTGACTTTTAAATTATAGAGCCAGCCTTATTCCACAAAGAATGTGGTGGTTAATTAAAATGTGTATAGTACTTTACAGCGCATAAATACATCCTATATAATAAAAGGCTAATATGCAAATTGTCTCCTGGACCGGGCATTGGACCAGGGGGTGGGGCCAGCCAGCCAACCTCCCATGTCCCCGACCACCCGCCGCGTGCACTGGCCCAATCCAATCGGCCCTGATCGGGGCAGGTTAGCGGACCCCACCTGTGCATGAATTCGTGCACCAGGCCTCTAGTTGAAATATAATAATATTACTATCCAACATTTATTGAGCTCTTTTGAGCTAAGCTGTTTATATAGAGTTCATTGTTGCCATCACTGTGACTTTATGAAGTGATGGTACTATTATTACGTCTCTCCTCTTTTTTGCCAAAAACTCAGAGATCTTTATTCATTACAAGATCTTTTTAAAAAATCAACAAACTGTAGTTTCTTCTTTCTTGTATACATGTCAACTTGAGCTGTAACATGTCCCCAGAAATTATGATCTGAAGTTGGATTTTTAAAATTCATTTTTCTTACTTTAGTCTTTGAACTTGGATTTATAATATGTTAGAAAGAAAAATATTAATTTTTCTCTTTTTCCTTGTCTTGCTTCCCGTCTCTCTGGTACTTCGTTAGAGTAAGATGTAAACTGCCCAGATTTTAAGTATACATCTCAGTAACCTACATATGTAGTTATTTCCAGATCAAGATAGTGTGCCCATTTTATTAGTAGGAACAGTGAGGTACAAAGAAGTTATATAAGTGCCTGAGCCAGCATAGGAACCGGTCCCAGGCTGTCTGGCTGCAGAACCAAGCTGCGGCTTTTTTGGAAGTCAGTTTGTGTTCACTGTCTCCAGTATGTGACTCATGTCCACGACCCCCTTTTCCCACTAGAACCCAGCCTGGAGCCAAACCTGTATACCTCACTAAAACGTAACTAAATGGACCTTTATTTATTTATTTTTTAAAAATATATTTGATGGATTTTTTTTTTTTTTACAGAGAGGAAGGGAGAGGGATAGAGAGTTAGAAACATCGATCAGCTGCCTCCTGCACACCCCCTACTGGGGATGTGCCCGCAACCAAGGTACATGCCTTTGACCGGAATCGAACCTGGGACCTTTCAGTCCGCAGGCCGACGCTCTATCCACTGAGCCAAACCGGTTACGGCCTAAACGGACCTTTAAAATCTTTCAGTCACTCTGAAAGTAAATAAGTTCAGGTCTGGTGAGGACCTTGTAATTGAAGTCAAGCCCCCAATGGGTTTTCTCTCCTCCTCTTCCCAAGCGCCATGTCTGAAATCATTTGTTCTTTTAATAGTAAAGTTTGAGAATTGGAGAAGCTGCTCCTATGGAAGGTTATTGGATTTTAAATCGGTTATGGGAGGTCAGATCTAACTGGCTTTTTCGAGTGTGTTCATTTGCTCAAAGAGTTGTACGCCTGAGTTTCCATTGAAAATTTAAAACTATATGTGAAAATGGAAAGATAAACTTTTTATACTTTGAAATAATTTTTTTAAGTTTGCAGAAGTATTGCAAAAGATAGTACAGAGTTCCATCTACCCTTCATCCAGTTTTCCTCCCCATTGTTAACAGCTCACATTTCCACAGTGAATGTGTCACCACTAACAATCCAGCATTGGTGCATTGCTGTCAACTGAACTCCAGGCTTTATCTGGATTTCCTTCGTTTTTCCACTCGTGTCCTTTTTCTATTCCAGGACCCAACGCAAGATACCACGTGGCATTTAGCCTGGATTATTTTTAAAGTGAAAGGAAATAGATCACGCAGTCTGCCCTCATGGCATTGCGAAAGCCACTCTGTGTCCATAATGAATTTAAAGGAGCTACTGAATGTAGGAGATTTGTAAAGTGTGGATTTCTGCAGCTTAGTATCAACGCCATTGCCTTTCCAAAATCTAGTTCTTCAAATAGAAAAAAATTAAAATAAATAGAATCCAGTTCTGTAGCTAAGTTAAACACCTAGAGATATGCGCATTGTTGGAAGTGGAAATTACTTCTACCCTCCTGTGTACATCAGTTTGTGTAAACTCTCTTGTGCCATGCTCCAGGGTGCAGGAAGTAATGGTCCGTCTCCAAGCTTTCTTTTTCAAATCCTCACTGGAGGGTATTTTTTCCATTTATTTCTGGAGAGAGTGGGAGGAGGGGGAGAGAGAGAAACATCGACGTGAGATTCAACAATTGATTGCCTCCCGCGTGTGCCCCTACTGGGGCTGGGGAACCTGCAACCGAGATACATGCCCTAGACCAGGAATCGAACCCGTGACGGTCTAACCACTGAGAACACCAGCCAGGGCCATCTCAAAGCTTTCCAGTCTCATGGCGCCTGGTGCTCTCCTGGAGGAAGGGAGACTGTACAGAGGGCAGCCGCAGCCCCGACGTAGGGGATGGCTCAGAGGGGGACTTGCTCTCACTGTGTTTTGTGTATTGACCCCGAATAAGAGATTAGTAAGTGGGTCCAGGACAAAGGGAGGAGTAGTCAGTTCCCTCAGTTCTCTGTTTTCTTACCATCATGCATTTCGTGATATCTCCTCTCAACAGCACAGATGGGAAAGGGGCTCAGGCGCGCTGTCGTCCAGGCTAATGCTGCTTACCTCTGTCATACAGATAAGTCTCCGGACAGCTGTTAACGGGCAGCTCTGATTCAGAGGCTTAGGGAGGGGCTGAGCCTCGGTTTTCTTACGGGCTCCTCATGCTGCTGGGCACCCATCTGTAAAGTACCTGGAGGGTTTTTTTTTTTCTGTTTCTCTTCAGAATGTGCTTTTGACCTTGAGCCAGGATGGCAGAACCCATTAAAAAGGAATCTGGTGAAACACCCCTGGAACATATTAGCTGATACTAGAAGTTCCCTTTCTAAGGTGGGGGTGGTAAGAAGGCAGATGAATGGCCAAGCTTTTCTGGTTTGAATCCCCCAGGCCTGCAATACCCAACTGATAACCAGTTCGTACGACGGCTCAGAGAACTGCAGGAGTCGGCCGCCGTGGAGAAGATCCCGCTGATCCCGTCCACCCCAGAGGAGATGGGCGAGATGCTGCAGCTCTGCTCCTACGTCCGCTTCAAGGTGCCCCAGCAGGTATGGGACCTCAGCAGCCACCAGGCGCCTGCCTCCTGCCAGGGGGGCACTGGCCAGCACAGCTGCCTTCATGCGCCCTCCGCCCTGCACTTACCTGTCTGTTCACTCAACAAGCGTCTGTACCGTGGCCGTGACGGGTCAGGCACTGTGCTGGGGCACCGTGGCGAATGAATAAGACAGAAGAGGTTCCTGGGTGGACACCGACTGGTGGAGAGGCAGACAATCAACAAGTCAACAGATTTTAAAGAATTATAGTACGTTTTCTAGGGGAAAGGAAGATGGTGCCCTGAATAAAAACGGGGGGGGGCAGCAGAAGATTGGATAAGCCTCTTTGGAGGAATAGCACGTTCAGAGTTAGAAAAAATATAGGCAAGTTCAAGACACTAAAAGGGGCCCTGGGTGACTGGAGCCCAGAGGATGAGGGAGAGAATGCGATGGATGAGGTTGGAGAGGGAGGCAGGGGCTCAACCAGAGATTCTCAATTTTTAAAGAATCTCGGGACCACTTTATACTTTCAGGAATTATTGAGAACCCCAAAGAGTGTTCGTTGGTGGAAGTTATAAATGTTGATATTTACCATGTTAGAAATTAAAAGTCATAAAAACTTAAAACACAAGAATATAGGTGCACTCCTTTCATTAGCCACCAGAGAGACATTGTCCCTTGTTCTGTAGGCCCTGAAAATCAGTCTGCTTTTGAGGAAGTCAAAGCGAAAAAGGCAAATAACATGTAGTATTATTACGAAAATAGTTTAACCTCATGGACTCCCCAAATCCACTTTGAGAACCACTGGGCTAGAATCATGTAGCACCAGATGGGTTATGGGAAGGAGTCTGGCTTTCTCTAAGTAGGTTCGGAGAACCCCTGAAGGATTGTAGGGGGTGCAGACAGAAGCAGGGAAAGCCACGAGGGTGCTGATGTGGCTCAAAGATGATGGCGGTGTGGACGAGGGTGGCAGCAGTGGAGACAGGAGATCTGAAATGCTTTGGGAGGAAGAACAAGGACTTACCAGCAAATTGGATGTGGACGATGAGGGAAAGTGAGGAGTCACAGGTGACTCCGGTAGTTGAGTTGGATAAAGGGAGGGTGTGTTTAGGGGACAAGCTAACAGCTCTATTTTGGGTGCCTTAATTTTAAGCTGCCTGTGAGGCCTCCAAGTGCAGATGTCAAGCAGGCAGGTGTTGCTGAGGGAAGTCTGTTTGGAGCTAGACAATTAGAGCGATGATTATATTAAAGGACCTGGGTCTGCATGGAGTCGTCTGAGGAAAGAATAGAAAACCAAGAGAGGAGAGTCCAGGGCGGAGGCTTCATAACAGCAGATGATCTCCCTCTGTTGTAAGAGCTGGACCCTGCCTCAGGGTGGATGGGTCCTCGTAAGAGGTGAGAGAATGGGCTCTAGTCAGAGGTTGTGAGCATGGACTCAGTTACTGGGTGTATCCTGTCTCTGAGGAAGCACCCAGACTCTGCCCTATATTTTATCCCTGAAAATCCTTTTTTTTAAAAAAAAAATTTTTTTTATTGTTTTCAGAAAGGAAGGGAGAGGGAGAGAGATAGAAACATCAACGATGAGAATATTGATCAGCTGCCTCCTGCACGCCCTCTACTGGGGATCAAGCCCGCAACCTGGGGCATGTGCCCTGACCGGGAATCAAACCGTGACCTCTTGGTTCATAGGTCGACACTCAACCCCTGAGCCACACCGGTCGAGCCCTGAATCCTTTTTAGTTGTGAAGCTGTGCTGATCCCCTCCAGGCACCGATCTCTTCCCCCAATAGAGTGGCCAAACAGTTTTAGAAAATTCCAAGTTTTGAGTTGTCAGGGAGATGAAAATGCCAGGAGAAAATAAATGGCAGCTCCAAAGCTTTCCCTCATAGGAGAGAAGGAGCAACCAAGCACCAGTGTAATGACTGTATCTGTCTGTCTGTGTCTTGCAGTCTAAACTCTGTAAGATCAGGGACTTTGTCTTAATTTTCTGCTCTATCCTCAGCTTTTGGCACAATACTTGCATGAAATGGGTCTTAAGTGTAGATTGAATGAGTCAGTGGATGCAAGGATGCCTGGATAACGCAGGAATGGAGCATGGAGGTGAGGGTAGATGCATGATAGATGGATTCATGAAGTGGTGTATTCACATGCATAGATGATTTAGGATGCAGGATAAGTGGATGGCTGGATGCTTGATTGGCTGGGTGGGAGGATGTCTAGGAATGCAGGGTGGAGAGTAGATGGATTGGTGGTTACAAGCAGGTGGATGCATCAATAGACATATGCACATATGATTCAGAGATGCAGGATGGGTGGATAGATAGGTAGGTGGAGCAGAGGTGGAGGATGGACGGGTGGATGCCCAATGGATATGATGCGTGGGAGCAGATAGATAGAGCAAAGAAAATGTCTGACGCTGAGGACAGTGTGTTCACAGCTTGCCATTGGCTCACTTCTGGACTTGCACTCTGGTTCTGTTAGGTCCTAGTCATGTTCCAGGAGTTGGTTTAGTCCAGAGCAGTTATGGCTGATTTTCCCACTTCAATCCATGCACAGGACTCCTGAGAGTGCATTTAAGAGGTTCAGACCATTCCCAGGAAGATGAGAGGAGTGGTGGCTGCTAATGTGAACCTAGGACCTACCTCAAGAGCCCCGAGGCAGGGGAAGTGGGGGCTGTGTTCCTTCTGGCCATGCACCTCTCAGTCAGTGTCTGGGT
Source organism: Myotis davidii (assembly GCF_000327345.1). Taxonomy (NCBI): domain Eukaryota; kingdom Metazoa; phylum Chordata; class Mammalia; order Chiroptera; family Vespertilionidae; genus Myotis; species Myotis davidii. The sequence continues at coordinate 414,646 of NW_006383017.1, forward strand.
CCAGGAGATTCACAGCTGCTGCGGCCTTCACAGACCTCAGCAGGGGAGGCCAAGACAATGTTGAGCAATAAACAAGGGACTCTGAACCCCCCCAGATTCTCCCAACAGTTTATTCCCTTTCCTTCCTCCTTCCCTCCATTTCCTCCCTCCCTCCTTCCTTCCCTTCCTTCCTTCCTTCCTTCCTTCCTTTCTTTTCTTGTTTTCTTTTTGTTTTTGTTGTTGTTGTTGTTGTTAATCCTCACCCAAGGATATTTTTCCATCGATTTTTAGGGAGAGTGGAAGGGAGAGGGAGAGACAGAGAGACACATCGATTGGTTGCCTCCTGCATGCACCCCCAACCAGGGCCGGGAACCTGCAACCAAGGGACGTGCCCTTCACCAGAATCAAACCCGGAACCTTTCAGTCCACAGGTCGATGTTCTGTCCACTGAGCCAAACCAGCTAGGGCAATAGTTAAATTCTTTATTGTTTAAGAAACTCACCATCCACAATAGTTTAATTTTCTAAATAGACCTTATTCTGCGTTTGGACATTAGTGAGCAATTACATCATACTGTCCTATATCATGGGAATTCGGGGTACCAGGCCTTAAAAACCTTGGCAATGCCATGAATGTCTGGACTTTTATTTCCTTCATTGTCCCAGCGCCGTGAGAAGCCTGAGGACATGAAGCTTCTCCTGCCTTCTAACTGTGGGTTATTTGTCCTTAGATCCTGCAAGGCCTTGTCGATGTCCGCATCCCTCATAACAACTTCTACCGGAAGTGTGAGTAGCCTGCTTTGAGCTTTGAGCTGGGACAAGAGAAGCTTCATGGGTGGCTGGCTTTTATTTCTTACATTGGGAGTCTGTTTTCTGGAGCCCTTGAGAGAGAAGGTGGCGGCTTGGACCCAATGACTGTCCTACGCTGTACGGTGGTGCCCAGGGCACAGCCCAGCATTCATTCACTTTGTTTTCCTTTTCCTTTTCTAAAAAGTGTTTTTGGAAATCATCAGTGAGAAGTCGAGATACTCCCTCCATCAGAACATGGACAAGATCAAGGCCCCCACGCAGATCATCTGGGGGAAACAAGACCAGGTATGTAGCGTGTCCCTGGGGCCACCTGTGCCAGGTACCCCGGCCTCTGAGGAAAAGGGGGAGGCCGTTGGTAAAACCAGCTGGTGGGCTGGTGTCTGAGACCAGGAAGAGAGGGACACCCCTGGGTCAGTGCCAGTGTTGGTGGCAGCATCTTGCTGTGAGTTGAGAGCAACAACATTGGCCCTTTAAAATGAAAGGCAATTATAAATCATTTTTACAATTTATTTTTATCAAAGCCATAGAGTATAAAAACTTCAGAGAATGCCTGGTGGTGTGGCTCAGCAGTTGAGCATCAACCCAGGAGCCAAGAGTCGCTGGTTCAATTCCTGGTTAGGGCACATGCCTAGGTTGCAGCTCCATCCCCAGTGGGGGTCTCATTGATATTTCTATCTCTGTATCCCTCTCCCATGCTCTCTCTCTAAAAAGATCAATAAAAACATATTAAAACAGCAACAACTTCAGAAAATATAAAAAGATTAAAAATGAAAATCCCAGATCCCAATTTCCATTTCCTTGAGGCAACACTTACTGTCCTGAGTATATTTCTTCAATTTCCTAGAGATTGGCAAACCTTTTCTGTAAAAAGCCAGAGAGTAAAATGTTCAACTTTGTGGGCCGTTCAGCTCTGCTGTCGTGGTGTCAGTGCAGCCACTGACAACACCCAACCCAAGGGCAGGCAGAGTCCCAGGGCCTTTATGGACAAAGCCAGCAGCCAATGTCCGCCTACTATTCTTAGCAGGCACGCATATCCACAGAGAAGTTTTACCTGTACTTTTTCAGACATGCTACATACATATTTACGTTTTTTAAATGTGCTATATACACAGTTTTGTACCTTCATATTTATAGGAAATATATATCTTAGAAATCATTTCATATCAGCCCATACAGATCTACTCATTTTATTTTTTTAAATATTTTGAAATTATAAGAATAGTACAGACTACTCCTGTATATGCTTTACCTAAATTCCCAAATTTTTACCTGCTTTACTGGAGGTGGATTGACATGCCGTAAAATCCACGTTGGTGTTGGACACCCGGTCACTCCCAGAATTCCCTCTTGACCATCTGCAGTTCATCACCCAGACCCCACAACCACTGATCTGGTTTCTGTCTCTATAGTGTTGCCTTATCTAGAATTTTCATGTAGGTGGTATCATAATTAGTAATCTTTTGCATCTGGCTTCTTCACTCAAGCATGTTTTTTTTAAAAAATATATTTTATTGATTTTTTACAGAGAGGAAGGGAGAGGGATAGAGAGTTAGAAACATCGATCAGCTGCCTCCTGCACACCCGCTACTGGGGATGTGCCTGCAACCAAGGTACATGCCCTTGACTGGAATCGAACCTGGGACCCTTCAGTCCACAGGCTGACGCTCTATCCACTGAGCCAAACCAGTCAGGGCACTCAAGCATGTTTTGGAGGTTCACCCGTGTTGTTGCATATACCAGTCGTCCCTTTTTATTGCTGAGTGTCATTCCATCGTTCTGTTACCACATTTTATTCATAACTAGTGTTTTACATTTGCCTCATTGGCTTGTCATTCTCACCTATCTGCCTGGCAGTATATATGTTTGGACCATTTGGAGTAGGTTGTTTACAATATGCTCCTTGAACCCCAACACCTCAGAGTGTATTTACTGAGAACAAGAGTATTCTCTCATGTAAACACGGTACATTATCACATTCAGGAAATTTAACGTGGATGAGATGCTTTCATCTAATCTACGATCCATATTCCAATTTCATCAGTCGTTTCAATAATGCCCTACACAGAAGCCTCCCCGTCCTCCTCCCGGCCCCTGAACCAGGGTTTACTCCAGGGTCACCTGCTACAGGTGATGTCTCTGTGGATCCCTCAGTCTGCCTTTACCATTCATGACGCTGAGATATTTAAGAGTACAGGCCAGTTATTTTATGAAATATTCCTCAATTTGAGTTTTTATTTGCCGCTTCCTCATGATTAAACGCAGGTTATATTACATTCCCTGTATAAAATATTTGATGAGTTATAAATGTCACATCCTCAGACACATAATAGGGTGTTGTCTGATTTCTTCATTGTAGATTTACTTTCTCCCCACGCAACCAATAAGCGGTTGGTGGGAAGACACTTGGAGACTGTGCAGATGTCCTGCTCCTCATCACACATTCCCTCTAGGTTTCCATGAGTGATTCATGCCCAAAACAGTGTTTCACCTTCTTTCTGAGAGCTGCATGGTGTTTTTAATTAGTGCCCTTCTGACGGTCATTTAGGTCATTTCCAGCTTTTTGCTTTTAAGCAATACCTCGGTGAGCACGATTATACGTGTGTTTGTGGAGCGTGAGAGCACATCTAAAGGGTAGATTCTTAGATGTAGAATCGCTGGGTCAGAGGGCATGTGCATTTTTTAATTTTAATAGGCTTTGTCAGATGGCTCTGGGTTCATTTGCTAGGGCTGCCACAACAAAGTACCACAAACTGGGTGGCGTAAACAATAGAAATTGATTGTCTCGCAGTTCTGGAAGCTAGAAGTCTGAAACCAAGGTGTGAGCAGGTGGTTCCTCCTGCGAGACGGGAAGGGCGGTCTGTCCCCTGCCTCTGCCCCAGCTTCTGGTGCTTTGCTGGCAATCTTGGTGTCCCTTGGCTTATAGATGCCTTGCCCGGCTCTCTCCCTTCATCTTCACATGGCATCCCCCGTTCCTGCGTGCCTCTGTGCTTAAATTTCCCCCTTTTCTAAGGATGCCAGACATACTGAATTCTGGGCCCGCCCTGCTCCAGTATGACCTCATCTTAACTAATTACATCGGCAGTGACCCCATTTCCAGATAAAGCCACATTTTGCAGTACCGGTGGTGAGAACTGCAACATGTGAATTTGGGGAAGGCACAATCAACCCATAATAAACCCTCAAGAAATCCTGATTTATACCCAGAAGCTCCTTTTTTGTTTGCAACTGTTCTTTAGAAATCACCTCTTATTGAAAGTTCCTCTAAAGTTTGAAAAGCAAGAGGGGCAGTGAGAAATGGGGCCCTCACAAGGCCCACGGGCAGACAGCAGTGCATTGCCTGTTAAAGGGTCTTGGCTGTTGAATACCGTGAGCAAAGGATGTTAGAGAAAAGCTGTCCCCATTGAGGCAGATCCTCTGAGGACCCTGAGGTGAAAGCCACCATTGTGAGCGCTGCTGGCCTGCGGCACATCCCAACGGTGTCAGCTGATGAGAGCACAGGCAGGAGGTCAGGCTGCAGCCGCACAGGCTCAGCTGTGTGCGATGACCCAGGAGGAGACGGGAGGAGAAGCCAGGCCGTGCCCACTGCGTGTGAGGGAGGGACGGGGGCATCAGCAGAGAGCAGCTACCTCAAGTCAGCCAGGTGTGGCCGAGGATGCACCGGATGCAGAGCGCAGAATGGGGGGGGGGGGCGGGGGGGAGGCTCTGTGCTCCCTTCTGCAGCCGCCCAGACGCTGAAAGGAGCTTTGTGTGTGTCTGTGCGAGAGGCAGGCTCGGGCTAGGCCAGCAGGGAGCCATCCAGTCAGAAATCGGAGTCAGAACAATGGAGGCCTTTCTTCATTCTAAAAGTCCCAAAGGTGGTCAGGGTTCTCGGGACCAGCAGGGAGAGAGAGAGAGCAGGACCTGCAGAGACACTGCAGAAACTAGATCACTGGCCTTGGAGTCGGAAAGTCTGGAGTCCAGCCCTGCCTTTGCCCTTTATTAGCCTGTGACCTTGAGCAAGACAGTCAGTCAGCTGCTCTAAATCATAGGCTTCTCTTCTGCCAGGTGACTGAAGCTCCAGCGAGATAACGATAGGGTGGGGCAAAGTAGGGCTACAGTTGTTCCTATGGAAAATAATACAATAATTAATCATTAATAATACAAGAATAAACTATCTCATATACTCACAACTATAAACCTACTTTTGAAAATAATATAATTAATAAATAATAATATAAGAATAAACTGTACTTCATGTGCTCACATCAGTAAACCTGTGTATGAAGGTGATCTTCCTCCAGTTATCAGAAACAAATTATTGTTCATGTCCTTTGCCTCTGACAGCCGGCTTCTGCCAAGGTCCAGAATTGCCTCCAGGGCTCTTAAGTCCATTTGGTTCTGGAAAAAGAGCCTGACATCCCATGGGCCTGCTATAAACATGACCAGACCCTTATGTGTCCTTTGGCCCACCCTGAGGGCAGAGACCAAGTAGCAGAGAATTTAGGGCCCGGTATTCATGGCCTTTTGCTTCATAGCCTTTTGCTTCCCAAGCTGTCTGGCTTTTCTCCTGCTCTGTCATCACTTGGTGTCACAGACACGCCCCTGCCAGCCTGAATTCAGTCTCCCCAGCTTTGGACCCGTGTAGGCGGGTGCTGTACTGCACAACTGCAGGGGAGCTGTGTGCATCGCCGTCGATGTGAGCGATGCCCCCTGGATGTGGGCAGTACACACCCTGCACAATGGGACCTGGCAGACCTTCCTGAGGACTTCTGTGCACTCACTCGTTCAAGTACTTCTCTGTTCAGTCCACAGAGTGGGAGGGCCGTGGGGAGATCGGCAAAGCGTATTTCTCTTTAGGTTCCTTCTCCCCGCCAGCATAGTGCCTGGCACACAGAGACCCAGAGCGCACAGAGAATGAGTGAACAAGAAAGCGAATGAACAAACTAACTAGCGAAGGGACAAACCCACCAAATGACTGCCTACACATTTAAGTCCGCTAACAGATATTTATTGAGCACCTACTATGCGCCTGACACTGTATTAGACCCTGGGGATACCGTAGGGACCAAGACAGACAGGATCTGCCCTCCAGCAGCCTACAGTGGACCTGCCACTATAGCACAGGGCAGGGCTGGAACTCGGAGGTGTGTCGTGTAATGCAGGGGCGGATCCTGTCTCTTTGTAATTTTGATATTTTGTTCATCATGGATCTTTCTGTACTAACATTTTTTTACATGTTGCATTAAAATAGTATTCCTCTTAATTACCGACTTTTTTGGCGCCCACGTAAATGTTTGTGCCAGAGGCAAGCACCTCGCTTCCCTCACCCTAGTAGGGATGGAGGAAAATTCACCATTTACCTGTATGTCCTGCCAACAGATCGCTGACATGGTTCCCACGGACGTGCATCCCTCGTGAGGGCCGTCCAGCTGTTTCACGTGGGTGACTGTGGGAATGCTGCATTTAGCTGCAGAGCGGGGTCAAAACCAGAAGCTCCAGTGGGTCTTTTTGCCTGTGAGCTGTTCCTGATCTCCCTATAGGACAGGGACTCCATCGGGCGCTTCTGCCTTTTCATGCTTTGACATGTTGACGCCACCTGCATTTCCACAGCAGCCAGGCTTTCCATCTGCTCACACGGTTGCCACAGCAACCTTGTCTATGAGTGAGTCCTCCCTCCCTCTCTCTTCCTCCCCCCCCCCTCTCTCAAATTAATAAAAACGGGTGAGAATTAAAAAGAGAGAAGGGGAATGAATGCAAATACATCACCAAGCAAGGGCGTTGGGGAGAAAAAGTAAGTTGGATTGGCATATTAGCAAGGCAACCCAGGTAACTGAAGTGAAACTCTCTCTCTCAAATTAATAAAAACCGGTGAGGATTAAAAAGAGAGAGAGAAGGGGAATAAATGCAAATATATCACCAAGCAAGGGCGTTGGGGAGAAAAAGTCAGTTGGATTGGCATACTAGCAAGGCAACCCAGGTAACTGAAGTGAAACTAACGAAGTTTTTGAAAAGTGTCAGCCTTGTGGCTTTCACATTGGAAAAGCGTTGCTCGTAATTCACAGCTGGGGACCCCAAAAGACCTTCAGAGAGAGCTCCCGGTTGTGATCATTGGTAATTAGTGTTCTCCTCTGGTATCTTCCCTGGTCCTTCCCACACTTGTCCCACCCGAATCCAGCCCCCGGGTGCATTCTCGGCCCAGCCTGACCATGTCTCTGTCATTGAAATCATATCAAGCATCTTCTCAGACCACAAAGGCATAAAAAAACTGGAAAACTATAACAAAAACAATCCAAAAAGATCAAACACATGGAGACTAAATAGCATGCTATTAAACAACGACTGGGTTACCAGTGAGATCAAAGAAGAAATAAAAAACATCATGGCAACTGTGTCTCAGCCCCTAGATACTGGCCGTCCTTGTGCCTTCCATGGCCTCCCACCCGCGTGCTCCCTCAGCTTCCAGGATCCTCCCCCATCAGCGCTTGTGACATCGCCTTTGTCCGCCCACCTGTCTGCCTTCCCTACCAGTCCAGAACCTCCTCAAGGGCAGGCACTGTGTTTCCCCCTCAGTGACACAGGCAGCATCACAACTCCTGGCCCCGAGTTGCAGAATAAACCAGGAGCCATGAGGCACGGTGTCAGAAGGCCACAAACCCTAACACTTAAGCGGCCTGGTCCCCAAAACCACCCCTGCGGTCTCCGTGGGAGTCTGTCCACCGAGTACACCCAGATGCCTGAACCTTTTCCATCGAGTTTCCGCTCTTGTCCTGCAGGTGATCGACGTGTCCGGGGCAGACATGCTGGCCAAGTCTATCCCCAACTGCCAGGTGGAACTTCTGGAAAACTGCGGGCACTCTGTGGTGATGGAGAGACCTAGGAAGACAGCCAAGCTCCTCGTCGACTTTTTAGCTTCGGTGCACAGTACAGACAACAACAAGAAGCTGGACTGAGGCCCCGAGCGCAGCCTGCCGTCCGCACGCCGCATCCGCTCCCGCCTCCAGATCTGACGCAGCCACCACTTCTCAGGGATCCTGCCCCAAACGCGGCCGGAGCGCCAGCAGCCCTGAGGAAGCCAGTGCCCTGCCCCGGCCAGACCCACAGGGCTCTGGGGGCCACGAAGAAATCTCCAAGATGTTTTTTCATGAAATAGAAACTCCCATGGAACAAAATCAGAAAACCCAGCCTGGAAACCTACTGAGGAGTCTTGAGGTTCATTCGCGACGCGGTCCCCTTGAGCCACAATCGCTGAGGACATCATTTTCTTTGAAACACGTTTTACAGACAGACTTGAGGTATTGCTGTTGCTTCAGACGTTCCCCCCTGCATGGTCAGCGGCTGTTTTAGGAGCATTAGCCGCCATTCGCCGAGCCCTTCTTGTCTATGTCTTAAGTTTTACAGAGAGGCCCCTAGGTGAGTGCAGTCCGTCAGCTGCAAGACCCGGCTGGGAAGGGGCAGCTGCAGGAGATGTTTGCACCTGCAGAGGGACATGGTTCTGCCTCAGCCAGCCCTCGGAGCCGCAGAGAGCACACCCTTCCCGTGGGGGTTCCCTCCGCCCCACGTGTCAGCTGTGCCACGAGGAGACCCAGTCACAGTGGGAAGCACACCTGGCAGGGTGGGTTTCTGGGAATAATTTATTTTAAAAAATAGGTGTAATGGTCTGGCCCATGTGGCTCAATGGTTTAGCGTTAACCTATGAGCCAGAAGGTCACAGTTCAGTTCCCCATCAAGGCACATGCCCCATCAGTGATTCTCATCATTGATGTTTCTATCTCTCTCTCCCTCTCCCTCCCTCTCTGTGAAATCAATAATTTTTTAAAAAGTAAAGGCTTTTTTAAAAATAGGACTAATGAAGCAATAATGTTGTAGACATCTACCTAAATAGCCAGACTCGGGTCCTAAATGATCAGACACAAGCACCTCATGGGCCTGTCCTATGTGGTGGTGCTACGAGAACCCTTGGATGTAAACACCAGTGAATTCTGTGAATTCTGTGAACAGTCATGTGCTCGAGAATCAGTCTCAACAGCTGTAAATGATCACAGTGATATGAAATAAACGTAATAAGCCTAGATCAACAGCATGCAGACAGTTACTATTTCTAAGGTCCTAATTATGTGCGACATGGGCAGATTTTCTGTTAACTGGGTAAGTGTGTTTTAAAGTCGGGCTTATTCTGCCTTGATCTGTGTGGCTCGGTTGGTTGAACCATCGTCCAGTACACCAAAGGTTGTGGGTTCCATTCCCAGTCAGGGCACATAGCTAGGCTGCAGGTTCGATCCCGGGTCAGGGCCTGTACAGGAGGCCACCAATTAATGTTTCTCTCTCTCTCATGTCTACAACTTTTATTCAGTTGAAGTGGTTTATCTAAAACATAGGGCAAGCCCTAGCTGATTTGGTTCAGTGGATGGAGCGTCGGCTTGTGGACTGAAGGGTCCCGGGTTCAATATCTGTCAAGGGCACATGCCTAGGTTGCCGGCTGGGTCCCCAGTGGTGGGCGTGCAGGAGGCAGCCAATCAATGATTCTCTCTCATCATTGATGTTTCTATCTCTCTCTCCCTCTCCCTTCCTCTCTGAAATCAATAAAAATATTTTTTTAAAACACACACACACAAACACAAAGGGCAAGCACCATCAAGCTGTCCCCTTGACCCTCTTCTGTTGCATTTGGGAACCCTAAAATCCCCAGGGGCGTCTTCACTCTTTCAAATTTTTTACAGAGAATCTACAGCCAAGTGATTCTGGAAATAAAGTGAGATGAGCTTAATAGTTTAACTTGGAATTCGGGACTCTGAATATTTTAATTTATCAAAAAAGGATGAAACGGGTCTTTAAAACAAGATATAAAAATGTGACATATCAAACTTGTGGGATTGCAGCTAAAGCAGTATTCAGAGGGAATTGTATAGGCCTCGATCCATAGATTAGAAAAGAAGAAAAGCTGAAAATCATTAATTTAAGCTTCCATTTTAAGAAGCTAGAAAAGAAATAGTCAAACCTAGAAAAAAAAAAAGAAGGAAACCATGCAGAAGAGAGCACAAATTGGTGAAACAGAAAAGGAAGTAGATAGACATCTGCTTGTTCCAGTCTCCCACCTCCACACGAGTTCTGAGCTGAGTGAAGTCCGGGGAGAGGTCGTTCTTGGTGGGTCTGGGTGGTGAGAGGTGGCTTCCTCGGGGTCACAGAGACCCAGACCTGGGTCAGAGCCTCATCAGTAGCCCTGCTGGGTGCAGGGATTGCTTCCTGGGCTGATAGCAGCTCAGGATCACCTGCCAAGGAGCCACAGGGAGGGACAGTGGGCAGAGTCTGCAGCAGGACTTGGCTCCCCCCCGCCCCTCACTGTCACCGGAAAGCATCGCCTGGAAGTCATGAGCAGAGCATGTAAGAGTCACTTGTGACAAACCCATGAAGTGGGTTTTCAAGGGTGTCCCTTGACCCTGCAGTTCTGGCCCCGCCGTGCCAGGAAGACTCCCAAGCGGAAAAGCACAGCTCCCCGTGTGTCCCACTTCCCCTCACTTTCCGCCTTTGTGATTATGAAGGGCCTGCTGGTTATGCCAGCTGGCTGCCCCCCAAGCCACACGGCTGGTGTGTGCCTTTCATGACCGTCTTGGGAAGAAGAAAGGGGTCATTCATCACAGCCCTGCCTGAAGGACGGCCAGCAGCTTCTGAAATAGCAACGGCCTGGCAATGCCATTGGGCTCCTGCTCCCATGGCCTGGAGTCGGCCTGCAGGTGCTGAGGCGGGGCCCTGGGGCAGGTATTGAATGGGGCTGAGGGGCCGGACTGATGCGAGAAACACATGGGTGTGATGGGCCTGCCTGTGTGTGTATCATTTGAGCCCGACTATTGCCCTCCCAGAGAACTTTGTGGCTTTGTCCAAAGGAGATTCCCAGAAAGTACTGGGAGATTGAAATGTACGACAACCCAGGCGTGGAGGTGCTATTCTGTGTTTTCCACGTATCACCGTATGAAGCTGTCACAGACCGAGAGGTACATGTGACCTGCACCAAGGAAATCGGTGCTGGGAGAGAGGTGACCGTCTTGCCCAAGGCCGCAGAGGTACCACGCAGAGTGAAGCCTCTTGGTTAAGGCTCGAAGGTGACCTGCAAAAACAATGCTTTCACTGGTTCAGGCAGGAGCTCTCTGGCCTAGTGTTCCGTGGGTTCTGGGTCCCTCTTGGCTCACCTGGACGAAGCCAGCGTGTGGCAGCTTTAACTCAGGTCGCTGAGGCCACACCTTAGGCCCTGGCTGAGGGTGGTGACCAGTTATCCATTCACCAAAGAGTTTGGGGGGCGACTGTGCTGGTCCCCCAGCTGCCACGGGCCCACGGTTGCTGCTCTCTGGGCTGGAAATGACCAGGATGTGGGCCTGGGCTGCCTGTGCCTGTGAT
>NW_006383017.1:426198-429817 GCF_000327345.1 Myotis davidii
AGATAGGCTCAGTTAAGGTAAAGGTTGACCTTGTCAGTGAAGATACCGGCCTAGGATGTAACTGCTCACCATAACTGCTTTAGTTAAAGTTTAATTTCAGACCATCCTTTGTGGTGACTTTAGGTCTCTGAGTTTGCGAGACCCCCATGCAGGCCTCCCCTGAGCTTGTCAGGTCAGCATGTGGCCCCTTTCATCCACAACTCCTAGAGAAACCTTTCTTCATCAGTTTCTGGATCCTTGGTCCCTAAACTGGCAAACCCATGACTTGGAACTTTAAGGCACACCTAAGAGGCTGTCAAGCTCCTCGGGGCAAAGGAGAAGGGAGAAGGGGCAGAAAGTGATACTGAAGTGACCATCCCAATGACCAAGGTCAAGGCTGGCTGGGGGTAAGTTGCTGAAGGGCCACTATTTAATGGGAGTGTCAGTCTACGATCTCTGACCACATCTCACAGAGCCAGGTAGGATTCTGTAATTCAGGAGTTTCCTGATTGTAGAAAGGTATTATGGTATGTACATTCCTAAAGACCCCCGGTGGAGCCTGGGACCATCTTACCTGATCAGATGTATTGTGAAAGAACAAAAATTCAACTGGGTAAATGTGAAGATCTAATTGGCTTGATTAAGCGATTCATGAACTGGGCAGCATCCCATCTAGCAACTACAGGTGCTCCCATGAGCTGTACAAGATGGGAGGTTCCTATAGGCAGAAGGAGGCTGGGACGGATTGTTTCAGGCAAGGACACCTCCCCTTAGGGCAGTGGTTCTCAACCTTCCTAAGTCCGTGACCCTTTAATACAGTTCCTCATGTTGTGGTGACCCCCAATTTCATCGTTACAAATGGAACATAATTAAAGCATCGTGATTAATCACAAAAACAACATGCAATTACATATGTGTTTTCCGATGGTCTTAGGCGACCCCTCTGAAAGGGTCGTTTGATCCCCAAAGGGGTCTCGACCCACAGGTTGAGAACCGCTGCCTTAGGGAAAGCCAGGGGTGGGGGTGTGGGGGGGTCTCCTCAGGCGGATTGCCTCCCTAGAGTTGATCAGGACATTACAGACTGATTTGCTGAAGATCCCACTCCTGGGAGAGGCTGAAACTGCGATGGGGCTAGTTACTGAGTTTCGGTTTGGTGACCTGGCTTAGCACAAGCGACTCCATTTCGGCCCGTTGCTTCTTTTTTTAAACAGCATTCATATTTCCGCTGCGCACCGTGTGAATGCCCACAGTAAATGGGACAAAAGCTATAAAAAGCTTCGCCTCAATTCAGAGTAAGCATTGGCACCAGATGAAGAAAAAACGGGTTCCCGGGTTTTTCTTGGATTTCAGGACTGCAGCTGAGGGACAGTAAGCTTGCACTGCCGGCCTCTCTTCCGCTTTGGGAGGTGTCGCCGCAAAACGCCCAGAGCTGCGAAGAATGTCTGTAAGAGTTTATCCGAGCCAAAATTGATGACAATTGCTGAGAACGAAGATCTCAAATGCTCCCCAGAATAGCAGTTTGCAGTTTGAAATTAAGACGGGAACTTAGAAAGATTTCTTGAAGGTGAAAGAAAGCAAGAGGGTCCAGCATCAAATTTCAGGGTAGTTAACAAGATCATGTGCTCTCTTGAGGATGGTTATGCCTCTGAGGGGTATTATTTCTGGCATTTTAAAAGTACGTTAACCCAGACACATAAGAACAGGGCTCGCTTAGAAACCATTCACTGAAGTTACTGGCCTAGGGCATGACTACCCAGCACGACCTGCCCAGTTAGAAATTTATGATCAGATCACCCTGTGAGGGTACTTTCCCATTTTGGTCCACTAAGGTGACATCATTTGTTTGTTTGTTTGTTGAGAGAGAGAGAGAGGAAGAGAGAGAGAGAGAGAGAGAGAGAGAGAGAGAGAGAGAGAGAGAGAAACGATTTGTTGTTCCTTTTATGTGTTCATTGGTTGCATCTTGGATGTGCCCTGACCAGAGATGGAACCTGCAACATTGGCGGATCTGACCAACTGAGGTACCGGCCAGGTGACACCTTGAAGAGTCTGTCTGTTCATCAAAGGCAGGCAGGTCTGCAGATGGGTGTGGTACACAGCTCCCTCTTGTGACCGTAAGGCAGGGCTCCAGATTTTTACTTAACTATTACAAAAGTGATGCCTTGTCACTTTAAAATAAATTAAGTGCTGAAAATGTGAGCATCTCCTCCTCACTCCAAACAACCCCACCCTTCCCCCATCAGTCCCCTGGGACTCCTAATGCACACATGCACACGTGCATACGAATAAATGGTTGATTTATTGTTGTGAGGTGGTTTTTTTTTTCTTTTTTTCAGAGAGAGGGGGGAGAGGGAGAGGAAGAGAAACATTGATGTGATTGGCCTCCTGAGCATGCCCTACTCCTGCAGCCTGGGCGTGTGCCCTGACCAAGAATCGAACCATGACCTCCTTGTTCATAGGTCGACGCTCAACCATTGAGCCACACCGGCTAGACTCCTTTGTCTTATCTCCACATAAGTGGATACGAATTCCATGGGGAATTGTGGCTGCGGATGATAAGGGACTGTCATCCTCCTTGGGCCTCTCTCTTGTCTTTTTTTTTGTTGTTAATCCTCATCCGAGGATACTTTTCCATTGATTTTGAGAGAGAGTGGAAGGGAGGGAACGAGACAGAGAGAGAGAGAAACCTCCATGTGAGAGAGACACATCAATTGGTTGCCTCCTGCATGAGCCTCAAGCAGGGCTGGGGATCGAGCCTGTAACCGAGGTACCAGCCCTTGACCAGAATCAAACCCGGGACTCTTTAGTCTGTGGGCCCATGCTCTATCCACTGAGCCAAACAGGCTAGGCTCTCTTGCTTCCCACCCCGCATCCCCTGCCCCTAAAGTTGTGAATGCTCTTCAACTTTAGCAAAATCCATTTAGCACCAGTTCACGAGACAGGGAGGGGAGCTGAACACAGCAGAGGGGAAGGAGTATGGATCCAACTCTTTCTTGGCTGCATCGCTTCCGGAACATAAAATACTAACAGATCTGCCCCAAAACGTTGCTCTGCCATGTCAGATACGGAGTCTGGAATGCCCCTTGTGAGGCCACCCAGTGCGATGCTGGACAACCTCTGTCAAGACGGAGACAGACAGCCTTCTGTATTTTGATTTGGGGTGATATGAAGATATATCGTGAAGAAGGGAACGCCCACCACCACCGCCACATTTCCGGGGGACACTTAAGAAACTCATACCAGGGAGGGAGGTAAGAGATCAACCAAAAGACTTATATGCATGCATATAAGCATAACCCATGGACACAGACAGTAGAGGGGTGAGGGCATGTGCTGGGGGGAGGGGGGGGAGTGGCCGGGGAGAGGTCAATGGGGGAAAAGAGGACATATGTAATACTTTAAACAATAAAGAATTTTAAAGGAAGAAAAGAAACATACCAGTGGTTGCTCAAGGGGAAAGTGGGAGAGAGACTTACTCTTTTTTTTTTTGGGAAGGGGGAGTGTGCGGGGAGAGGTCAATGGGGGAAAAGAGGACATATGTAATACTTTAAACAATAAAGAATTTTAAAGGAAGAAAAGAAACATACCAGTGGTTGCTCAAGGGGAAAGTGGGAGAGAGACTTACTCTTTTTTTTTTAAATAT
>NW_006383017.1:431029-432737 GCF_000327345.1 Myotis davidii
CGCCTCCTCTGAGTCTCCGAATGCGTTACTCTTTCCTCCTAGTTGTAGGACTTCCACTCAGCCAGCGTTCCTGTGGGTCTGGGTGATGTCCGTTCCGTCTTTTAGTTTCACTTTTGAAGTGGTTGTTCGAGGCAGCAAACTCCGGCGTTAACCTATGCCGCCATCTTGGTTCTCCCCAGACTTACTCTTGATTGCTTATTCCTTTATGCCATTTGAAGTGTATGCTGTAAGCCTAAATGTCTATTAAAATTTTTAAAATTGAAAAGTCAATCAACTATTGCTTTTCTCATTCAAAGGTATTCCTTTGATCCCAAACTCCCACAGCACTGAGAGAATTCAGGCAGTTTGGAAGGCCTTCACTTTCAGGGTTTTTGCAAGACGGTGAAAATTATCCTAGTTCTTTGAAATCCAAAATACATGAGGTGCTCCGGTTTCTCTGGGCTGCAGCCTGGCAGGAGGGGTTTAGGGAACTCTCTCTCATTCCAGAGTGTTTTCTGGCTGCCAGACACTTTACAAAAACGATTTGTTCCTCAACACCCTGAGGGAGATGTTACTAACCTCTCCATGTGACAGATTAGCACACTGAATAAGTGGCAAAGGATGGACTTGAAGCAACTTTTGGCAGCTTCTGAAGTCCAAGCTCTTGGAGGAAAATGCCACTGCCTGGGTCTGTGTTGATTTCTGCTCCCTCTCCCCGGATCTGGAACAAGTTCTGTCTCCTCTCAGGGGTGAAGGAAGGGAAGCAGAAGCAACAGGGCTGGGGAACTTGTCCACAGGCGAGGACTGAAGCTTCAGGAAATAGCAGACAGTGGCATTTTGAGAACAGAAACGAGACAGAAGGTGCCACCTGGCTCAGGCTCAGGTGTGCAAGGCAGCCAGCCTTTGGCCCCTGACCCAGGCAACATCAGCACCCCCATTCTTGAACGACTGCTTTCAGTAAATACGGGGTGAGTGCCACGCACTGGAATGCAGCAGTAAGCCAGCACAGACAAGGCCCCCTCCTCATAGGGCTTACACGGAAGATTTGGCAGCCCAGCCTCTTCCCATATACCCCTGACTCATACCACACAATTGATGGTGATAAGGTGCAGTGTGGAGGGCACCACCTGGAGTCAGATGGCCTGCGCCACCACTTACAACTGTGATTTGGGGCAAGTAACTTAGCCTCTTGTGACTCTGTTTGCACCTCTGTAAAATGGGTCTGATCATAACAACTACCTTAGGATTGTGTGTGAGTTCCATGTGTAAAGTTTTCCCCATAGTGCCTGTGATCGAAGCAACCCACACTTGATAAATAGTAGCTGTTACTTTATTTATTTATTTATTTATTTATTTTAGTAGCTGTTACTTTTAAATACAAGCACTATGTTTCATGAGAACAGAAGCTGGATCTTCTGGATTTTCACGGAGTCCCCAGTACCTAGCACATACTAGTTATGGGGGCTCAGCTTAATGAATAGATGCATGGACTATGTGCTGAGAGCCACCGAGAGCGAGTCCCGGCCTTGGGGAGTGCGTGACCTAGGAGATGTTCCGCAGAAGAGATGCGAGATGTAAACTTGTTGCATGAATGCATGATGCGTGAACGAATGGCTATGGACCCGGAATAAACATTCCCGAGTGCCGGACCCCACGCGGGCACGGGCACGGGCACGGGCACACGCGGCTTTCCCCGAAGTGGCCACCAGAGGGCGCTGAGCGCGGCGGG
>NW_006383017.1:433017-435484 GCF_000327345.1 Myotis davidii
GCGGGACCCGGGTGCGGAGCGCGGGCGCTGGGCGTCAGGTGCGCGCTGAGTACATAGCTGATGTGTGTCCGGGGAAGTTGGAAATGGCCTAAGTGCTTTTTAAAAAATCAGTGATTTTGTTCAGACATATACTGCCTGCCTGCCGGGTGTGATGCCCTGTTTGGTTCTTAGGGAAGAAACGGGCCCGTTTCTTGCGGAGGGTACGTTCTAGGGGGCGGGGCGGGGTCACAGTGAGGAATGAGTCACATGGTCGGACTCCAGGTGGGAAGCGCTGCGAGAAGAGGGGCGGGTGCGTGGCAGGAGGGCAGTTGCCGGGTTCGGTAGCTCCGGGGCCACGTCGAGGGGTGAGCCTTGGGCAGAGGAGCGGAGGGATGAGCCCCGTGGCCCCTGCGGAAATGCTAGGAGGAGGCGGAGACGGGAGGGAACTGGTGTGTGAGGAGGAGCCAGGAGGCCTGTGGGTGGGAGGGAGGCAGCAGGGGAGACGCAGGGCCTGGGGGCTTCGGCTTTCCCTGGGTGGAACGGGAACCGTTGCAGCGTTTGGACCAGGCAACTGGCGTGGCGTGAATATTGGGTTTGAAAAGTCCACCCAGGCCGCAGTGGAGGCCGGGTTGGGAAGGGAAGCAGGGAGGCCTGTTAGTAACGGCTAAGTTCAAGGGCATCGCTGCGGCCATTAAAGTGGCGAACTTTCAAAGATGAAGATGACAGTTACCGTGGAAGTGTTCACGTTTTTGTGTTGAGCCCGGTGAGCGCGGGCTCCGCAGGCGTCAGCCTTTGCGGTCTCAGGGCAGCCTGTAGAGGGCGGTGTTTTCGGGGACCCTGCTGCTCAGGCCTGCTCAGCCAGAGGTGGTGCTCAGCGCTTGCTGCTGAAGCCCTTTGTTGAAGTGTGCAGCTCACGGGCATCAAGTACACTCCAGAGCATTCCTACGTCTTCATTGCCATCAGCATCCTAAACCCAGGTCCAGTCTCGTTCCCACATAGCTCAGGCAGCCAACTCCATCAAGGCGTCATACCTTAAAAACACCTAGCATGTGCCAGGCAGTGAATGAAATCACCGAGGGTTCTGTTCCCCATGACCTAAGGCATGTGAAGCATGTAGTGCAGAGCTGGGTACTCAGTAGTGGAAAATATACGGCGGGATTATATTATTAAATAAGAATACAGTAGTCTGGCATATTATAAAATACAGAAACTTCCTTTGTGTCTGCATGAGTTACCTTAGTTTGATCAAAATTGGATGAGTTACTGTCCTTAGGAGTTCTTTTAAAAAATCAAACAGGTCAAATGCTCATTTAAAAAGTGAAAAATAGCCGAAACCGGTTTGGCTCAGTGGATAGAGTGTCGGCCTGTGGACTAAAAGGTCCCAGGTTCGATTCCGGTCAAGGGCATGTACCTGGGTTGCGGGCACATCCCCAGTAGGAGATGTGCAGGAGGCAGCTGATTGATGTTTCTCTCTCATCGATGTTTCTGACTATCTCTCTACCTTCCTCTCTGTAAAAAATCAATAAAATATATTTTTTAAAAAAAGTGAAAAATAGCATGTACCTTGCTAATTTCTAGCCCTGTTGACTCAATATAGGTGCAGTCAGGATTGGAAAAGATGCCAGCCCCAGCTGCCACATATGAGAGGATAGTTTACAAAAATCCCTCTGAGCACCACTACATGAAAGTCTGCCTGTAAGTTCAGTCTCCTAAGTTCTACTTTTTATTCTTTTATGAATCTGAATAGCATGAAATTTAATGCAATGTATTTTTTCTTTTCAATGTTTTTTACAGAGAATTTCAAGAACATGGGGTTGGATTGAATGTTGCACAGTTCAAACAGCTGCTTATTTCAGCCCTGAAGGACCTATTTGGAGAGGTATGGAATCGCTTGGTGGATTGGATCATTCCTAAGATCTTTGTAATAAATACTGAAAGAACATTTTTCCAAACATTTTAAACTTTGAAACCATATTTGAACTGTCAGAAATGATGAATATTTGGTAGGTATGTTCTGATATGCTTTTTAAAAATATATTTTTTTATTGATTTTAGAGAGAAAGGAAGAGAGATAGAAACATCCTATGTAATGAAATCCTAATGCAAATCAACTGAACTGTGGATCGACCAGTTGCTATGATGCACACTGACCACCAGGGGGCAGAAGCCAGGCTCATGGCTGGCAAGCACAGTGGCAGTAGTGGGAGCCTTTCTTGCCTCCGCAGCAGTGCTAAGGACCCCGAGGGGTCCCGGACTGCTAGAGGGCAGTCGGGAATGAAGGACACCCCCCCCACACACACACGAATGTCATGCACCAGGCCTCTAGTCCAGCGGTTCTCAACCTGTGGGTGCTAATTGACCCTCACGCAGTCGCAGATGGTGGCACCCACAGCCAATGAGGGGATATGCTAATTGCCCCACCCTCAAAGATGTCGGCATCCACAGCCAATAAGGAGGGAATATGCTAATTGACTGACCCGCCCTCAAA
>NW_006383017.1:435514-449877 GCF_000327345.1 Myotis davidii
ATGCTAAGAGAGAATCACTGATCGGCTGCCTCCTGCACACCCCCTACTGGGGATCTAGTCCGAAACTCAGGCATGACTGGGCATGAACCATGTTGTCCTGGTTCATAGGTCTCAACACTCAACTACTGAGCAACACCAGTCAGGCTAACCCGCCTTCTTTTTGACAAGGAGTTCATTAGACAAATGTTTATTTTAGTGCAGTGCTATTCAAAGTACATTTGAGACTGACAGCTGATGGGTTTTCTTTGCCCATTTTAAAGATTCGTGGCTTCCAGTAGAATGTAAGTTAGCACACATTTCCTTTACTGAGGACGTCTCCCTGTGAACAAATCAGCTGCACTAAAAGGTGTGCTTCCTGACATTGTTGATATATATTCTGAGGCAGCTCCTTATCTTATCACGGACCAGCACTTGGAGCAGTCCTGTGTTAGCATTCACTTGAAAGCAAGTAGAGAGAGAACCAAGACAGATGATTTTCAGGAAGTTATTTCTTTCTTTATATATATATATTAATTTTTTACAGAGAGGAAGGGAGAGGGATAGAGAGTTAGAAACATCGATGAGCGAGAAACATCGACCAGCTGCCTTTTGCACACCCCCTACTGGGGATGTGCCCACAACCATGGCACATGCCCTTGACTGGAATCGAACCTGGGGCCTTTCAGTCTGGAGGCTAACGCTCTATATCCACTGAGCCAAACCAGTTAGGGCAGGAAGTTATTTCTTGATTCATATATTCTACCAAATCAAAGTCTGCTAAGCATCTTATCAAAATTAAAAACTATTATTCCACAAAATACTCAGTTAAGAGGATGGAAAGACAGATTACAGACTCGGGAAATATTTGCAAAACACATACCTGACAAAGAACTAATATCTAAAATGTGTTAAAAAAAAACACTCTAAAGCCCTAACCGGTTTGACTCAGTGGATAGAGCATTGGCCTGTGGACTCAAGGGTCCCAGGTTCGATTCCGGTCAAGGGCATGTACGTTGGTTGCGGGCACATTCCCAGTACGGGGTGTGCAGGAGGCAATTGATCGATGTTTCTCTCTCATCAATGTTTGTAACTCTCTATCCCTCTCCCTTCCTCTCTGTAAAAAAATCAATAAAATATATTTTTAAAAAAACAACTCTCAAAACTCAAACTACAATTAAGAAAAGACCAAACAATACAATTAACCCCTTCCCCAACAATTTTTTTGTTAAAAACGTTTCTTTTTCAGACTAATTTTTTTATTTTGGTTCTATATAGTATTTTTGATGCTGGTTATGAAAACAGTTTGTAACTCGTCTTCCTATAAACCATATTTTTTTACCATATTTTCTTAGTATACTCGTCGACGGCTGAAAAAGAACATTTTTTGAAAACGAGTATACACATTTCTGCCAGGGAAGGGGTTAAGGAAATGGGTAAAAGACATGAATAGACATTTCACTCAAAAGGATGTACAATTGGCAAACAAGCACATGAGTGAAAAGATACTCAGTATCATTAAGCATTAGGGAAATGTACATTAAAAACACAGTGAGCCGTGGCCTGGTTGCTCAGTTGGTTGAGAGTTGTCCCAATAGATCAAGGTTGCAGATTCAAGCCCGGGTCAGGGCACATATAAGAATCAACCAGTGAATACATAAATGAGTGGAACAACAAATCCATGTTTCTCCCTCCCACCCCACCTCTTCCTCTCTCAAGGCAATTAAATTTTTTTAAACACAATGAGATATTGCTACACATCTAGAAGAATGACTGAAATAAAAAATAGCGATAACACTAAATGCTGGCGAGGATGCAGAGAAACTGAATTATTCATTCATTAGTTGTGGGAATATAAGATGTACAGCCTCTTTGGAACACAGTTGGGCAGTTTATTTTTTATTTTGAGAGTACCTTTATTAAAGCTGGGGGCAGTGAAGCAAAGAAGGGCCTAGGATAGAAGAAGTAATAGGCTAATTTTTAGGTTGATAATTTTGTATGGCCTGCAAATAATGCTATAAATGTCCAAATGGCCTTTGGCTGAAAAAAGGTTCCCCATCCCTGTCTTAGACTAAACATGTACCCATCATATAACATAGCAGTTGCATACCTGAGCATTTATTCTAGAGAAATGAAAATAACTTTCCACCAAAACTTGTATATGCATGTTCATAGCAGCTTTATTAGTAAGAACCTAAAAAAGATACTCAGTATCATTAAGCATTAGGGAAATGTACATTAAAAACACAGTGAGCCGTGGCCTGGTTGCTCAGTTGGTTGAGAGTTGTCCCAATAGATCAAGGTTGCAGATTCAAGCCCGGGTCAGGGCACATATAAGAATCAACCAGTGAATACATAAATGAGTGGAACAACAAATCCATGTTTCTCCCTCCCACCCCACCTCTTCCTCTCTCAAGGCAATTAAATTTTTTTAAACACAATGAGATATTGCTACACATCTAGAAGAATGACTGAAATAAAAAATAGCGATAACACTAAATGCTGGCGAGGATGCAGAGAAACTGAATTATTCATTCATTAGTTGTGGGAATATAAGATGTACAGCCTCTTTGGAACACAGTTGGGCAGTTTATTTTTTATTTTGAGAGTACCTTTATTAAAGCTGGGGGCAGTGAAGCAAAGAAGGGCCTAGGATAGAAGAAGTAATAGGCTAATTTTTAGGTTGATAATTTTGTATGGCCTGCAAATAATGCTATAAATATCCAAATGGCCTTTGGCTGAAAAAAGGTTCCCCATCCCTGTCTTAGACTAAACATGTACCCATCATATAACATAGCAGTTGCATACCTGAGCATTTATTCTAGAGAAATGAAAATAACTTTCCACCAAAACTTGAATATGCATGTTCATAGCAGCTTTATTAGTAAGAACCTAAAAGTAGAAATAAGTCAGATGTCCTTTAATGGGTGAATAGTTAAACTATAATACACTCATACTATGGAATATACTCAGTATAAAAAGGAACAAGCTATCGATACAACAACTTGACCAAATCTCCAGAGAGTTTTACTAAGTGAAAAGCCAATCCCAAATGCAATGGACTGGGTGATTTCATTTATATTATGCTCTTGAAATAACATAAATGTATAAACTGGAGAAATTTAGGAGTAGGTGTGGCTGTAAGGGGATAGAAGGAAAGAGCCTGTGGTGGTGATATAGTTCCTTTTTTAAAAAAATATATTTTTATTGATTTCAGAGAGGAAGGGAGAGGGAGACAAAGATAGAAACATCAATAATGAGAAAGAATTACCGATCAGCTGCCTCCTGCACGCCCCCTACTGGGGATCGAGCTCACAACCCAGACATGTGCCCTTGACCAGAATCGAACCTGGGACCCTTCTGTCTGCAGGCCAAAGCTCCATCCACTGAGCCAAACCGGCTAGGGCAGTGGTATAGTTCTTTATCTTGATTGTGGTGGTTACATGAAACTACCTATGTGATAAAATTGCAAAGAACTATGCATATGCACATACATAAGCAAACAAAGATGAGTGCATATATAAACAGTAAAATCTGAATAAACTCTGGTTTATCAATTTCAATTTCCTGGTTTTAATATCGTACTGTATTATACAAGATGTTAGCATTGGGGGAGACTGGGTAGAAGGTGCATGGAACCTTCCTGTACATTTCTTTGTAATTGCCTGAGACTCTAAATTTTGAAAGTCAAAGGTTTAAGAAAAAACAATACAGTATACAGAGAATGTGCCCGGCTGGTGTGGCTTAGTGGTTGAGTGTCAACTCATGAACCAGGGGGTCACGGTTCAATGATTCCCAGTCAGGGCACATGCCTGGGTTACAAGCTCCATTCCCAGGGAGGAGCAAGCAGGAGGCAGCCAACTGATTATTATTTTTCATCATTGATGTTTCTCTCTCTCCCTTTCCCTTCTCTCTGAAATCAATTTTTAAAAAAACAACAATATACAGAGAATGTATTCTAGAATTATATACCTAAAACCTATATAATTTTATTAACCAATGTCACCCCAATAAATCCAATAAAAAATGAAATGATTTTTTTTTTAATTTAAGAAAAAATCTTTGTATCCTTTCCATGTCAGGTATAAAACCTGGCTCCTGGGGATATAGCTATAAACCGACACGGCCTCTGTCTCATGGACTAATGGTCTTGATTATGTTGGGTAGCCAACCAGGTTGAACAATTAATGGCAAAAAAATGATGACTATTATGAAAGGGGAAATATGTGGGACCTGTATGTGAGAGAGCAAAGCAAGTGATTGAGCTTCATCTTGGAGATCTGGAGGGAACAATTTAAATGAAGACTTGAAAGGTGAAGAGGCATTAGCAATGTGAAGAGTTACAGGAAGAGCATCCCAGGCCGTGAAGAGTTATAAATACTCGAGTGCCATTCAATAAAATACTGCTTCTTTTTGGAGGAGGAAAGCAATTGACAGGATTAGTTACTAGATTCTACTGATGAAGGTAGTAGTCTGCTAATAGCATTGTCCCATACTTAGGTTGACGCTGCCTTACCCTTGGACATCCTAACCTACGAAGAGGAGACCTTGTCAGCCATATTGAGAATATGTAGCAGGTACGACAAACAGCATTTCTAGCATAACGGAGCAGAGATGGGTGGAGAAATAGAGCCAAAATGCTCTTTTCTGAGAATAAGAAGAGCTTTGTCATTGTGAACTCTGAGCAGCTTTTGGAAGTTTAAACTGGGGAGAACATGAACATTAACCTAGCAGGAGCTTACACCCTAGAGAGCAAAACGTGGATTTGCTTACAACTGTAGTGTTTCCCAGTTGATGGTGATGGTTGCAACTTCAGAGATATAGCCCTAGCCGGTTTGGCTACAAAGCATCGGCCTACAGACTGAAGGGTCCTGGGATCGATTATGGTCAAGGGCACATGCCCAGGTTCCAGGCTCAATCCCCAGTAGGAGGTGTGCAGGAGGCAGCCGATCAATGATTCTCATCATTGATGTTTCTCTCTCTCTCTCTCTCTCTCCCCCTCTAAAATTAAAAAATATATTAAAAAAAAGAAATTAGTATTATTTTAAAATTCAGAAATACATATTTTAGAAACACTTCTAATTGTGGTTCATTTTATTCTCTGCCGATAGTATACTATGCTTTAAAGTTTTCTCATTTAAATTGAGTTTTCTGAGCTGTCACAAACAAAACTACTTGGGAGATGTTGCAGGGACACATCTTTATGCTTTCTCAATTTTTCTGCAGTGGTCTTGTCAGATTGTGGAGCTCTTTGACCCTGTTAGGATCCTATAAAGGCAAGAAATGTGCCTTCAGAGTGATTCAGGTAAAGACTATTGCTTCACATATTCCAAACAAGGCTGAGTAGTGGTTCAAACTGCTTTTTAGAATGTGTTCCATTTTTCTGCTTGTATAACTCTAGTTTGGTTATTGTCATCCAGTGGGGAGGGAGGGGAACCCAGGCATTCATTGCTTCTGGAAACATGAGGCAAAGCACTTAGAGTTTAGATGTATGGGAAGAGTTTTGGGATAAAACTTGGAACCTTGTGGAGAAATCTTAACTTTCACTTACTGCATAATGCCTAGTGACTTGTGTATTGGCATGCTCTTTCTGAGCTCATCATGACCACTTGCTTATCTATGGCTACCTCTCAGAATGCTTGTTAAAATGCTACTGCATCAGCTTGGCTTATTCTGTAAGCTAGGCATGTTTCTACATTGCCCTGCGTTTCAGTGCAATTTTCTCCTGATAACTGTGTAAACATTTTTCTTTCTATTATAGGTTTCTCCATTTCTCCTTGCATTATCTGGTAATAGTAGGGAACTAGTATTGGATTGAATGGTCTTCAATTTCAGAAACATTCCTCTGCTCTCAAAACTATCTTTTGGTGCCAGCATAATGCTTGATGACTGAAACAGGCTCAGCGCTGCTGTTGATGGAATTTGAGGGTGCCGAAGATGTTCCCCGTAATTTCCAGCCATCGTCTTTGGTGGTGTAACCTTTGGAGGAGAATCTGCCTGAACCAACCAGTTGTAAGCAGGCAGCACTTTTAGCATATGCACATCCGAGTTGGAGACCGGGCTGAACTCAGCAGAGCCTTCACGCAAAGGGATGTGGTTGCCTTCTCAGAGCTAACAGGGGATGTTAATCCTTTGCATTTAAATGAAGATTTTGCAAAGCACACCAAATTTGGAAAGACAATTGTGCATGGAGTTTTGATCAATGGACTTATTTCAGCTCTCCTGGGGACTAAAATGCCAGGCCCAGGCTGTGTATTTATTTCCCAGGAAATTCACTTTCCAGCCCCTTTATATGTTGGAGAAGTTGTTGTAGCTTCTGCAGAAGTGCAAAGGCTGAAGCGGTTCATTGCGGTTATTGCTGTGTCATGCTTTGTAAGAGAAAGTGAAAAGACTGTTATGGAAGGCTGCGTGAAAGTTATGGTCCCAGAAGCTTCCAAGCCCTGAAATATGTGTTCAAAGATGCAAGTTCAGGCATCAGTGTTACTGTTATTGAAGAGTCTCTAAGGAAAACGGATTGCTGCTCTTCAAGAAGGAGTGGTCAGCAGCCCCAGCAGCCCACAGTGGGGGAGGGCAGCAGGTAGCGAGGGGTTCACATGCCCACTTTCTAATTTGGCCTTATGTTTCATACAGATGAGTCTATTTATCATCTAAGTTTGTAAATTTGAAAAAATATGGGGAAAGTTATCATTTAGCTCAAGGTTCTAATTTTAGGATTTCAAACCAAGTTAAATTTGTATTTGGATAACACAAACTTACCTATATTTGTATAGTATAACTTTCTCAGTGAATTTATAGCTAGGTAGCATTTAATTTTTGACAGCAATTAGAATAGGAGTTGGGTAATCTTTGAACACCTGTCTTTACCAATAAATATTTATATACTGTTCTTCAGTAGTTTCTGGGTCAGAGTGTTTTGTAATTTGTTACTGTTTATACCAGGATGGCATCTTGCTTAACCTTCAAGTGGAACGTGCCTCTCAGATGGTTTCTTGTTATCAGAGAAAGATTTAAACTCAGTTATGTAAACTCTTGGTCTAATCTACAAAATGGGGGTAATGACACCTACCACAGGATTGTTGGAGATACAAATAGCAAAGCACAAGGCCTAGCCTGTAAACAGTAGCTACTACTATTGTTCCTTCTCCCCTGTGAATGAGGTTAGAGGTTTTCCTGAGTTTAAAGCTAACTGGCCCGCAGGTAGACATCCAGTCTTTCAGGATGTCAACCAAGCTCTTGATATTTTAAACCTGGAATAGTTCTTGAGTGCAAAATTTCTATTTTAGCAATCCAGGTTATTTCTCCCTCCCTGATAATGTGGGTGCCCCCCCCCCCCGTATATAAATAATATATACCTATTGTAAAAATTTTTATAAGAAATAAAAAGTATAAGGAACACCGTGGAGGCCACATTCTTCAGAATTGGGGGGCATTAAAGAGAAAATGTGCCTAATGTGTTAGTATTCCATAGTCATCCCCAACACAGCTAATCCTTTTAAGACAGTCTGTAATAGAACATGCATGTGGCCCACCTGAATGACTCTGACCATAGCTAGATGCTTTGATCAGGAAAGTAAGATCAAGTGTAATTGGTTGGATCAACCCACATTTCCTGGAAAAGGGTTTTTTCTCCTGCTAGTAGATCAATAACTAGATTTTTATTTTAGTTTTTTACATTAAGGGGATCAGTTAAATGGATTACTTGAAAGAATTCTAGTCACTAGAGGGCAGTGATGTGTAAAGTATTTTTAAGCTTGTTTAATGTTGTACCATACTCTGGTTGGTGACTGAAGTAAAAATAATCAAAATCAATGTGAGAAACAAGGGTGCCATTCTCCTGCATTTCAGAGTGGGCAGCGTTCACAGGCTCAGACCCACCGGAAGAAGGCTTGCTGATAGATAAAACACTGCACATGGTGAAAATTTGATATACGTTGAAAAAATGGGGAACTTGCACAAAATGTGGACTGAAGCCCACATTCAAATTCTATAGAACTCATTCTCTGACTTAGTAGCAGTTTTGAAATGGAGTGTGATAGCATCATTAATACTAATAGCTACCATTTCTTCAATACTTGATGAGCCTATTTTCTACATTAATCCTTGGAACAACTTTGTGAAGTTAAACTTCTCTTGTTCCATTTTATAGGCAAGGAAACAG
This sequence comes from Myotis davidii, assembly GCF_000327345.1. Classification (NCBI taxonomy): domain Eukaryota; kingdom Metazoa; phylum Chordata; class Mammalia; order Chiroptera; family Vespertilionidae; genus Myotis; species Myotis davidii. The sequence continues at coordinate 443,649 of NW_006383017.1, forward strand.
ACTGATGGTGTGTGACTTGCCCAGGGTTATACAGCAGGTATGCAGGAGAGCTGGGATTCAGATGGGCCTGCCTGGCTCCAAACATTTCTTTTTTACATCACCCTGTGTCTTATAATGTTCCCATTACTAAAGCAATGTCAGTTTCTATAATAGTATCTTTTTTTTAATATATTTTATTGGTTTTTTACAGAGAGGGAGGGAGAGGGATAGAGGGTTAGAAACATCGATGAGAGAGAAACATCGATCAGCTGCCTCCTGCACAACCCCCACTGGGGATGTGCCCGCAACCAAGGCACATGCCCTTGACCGGAATCGAACCGGGGACCCCCCAGTCCGCAGGCCGACGCTCTATCCACTGAGCCAAACCGGTTTGGCATATAATAGTATCTTTTTATGGCCATTAAAAGTATCTGGAAACATCACTCTATAGAATTTTCTTATATTCAGAATGTTCTAGATCTTATTCCCTGCTACAGTTGTAGCATTTTCCTCTATACTATTACTTTATGGCTTTCACCCATACCTATTCCTGCCCTTTTTCTAAGTTGACATTCAGTGATTATTTGTCTCCAGAGCAGATTTACTGAAAGAGTTATTCTGAAGATGAAAAATTATGAGCAGGCCAAATATTTGGGGGTGGGTGGGAAGGGGTGTCAGAACTGGCTGTTAGCTGATTTATATTGTATAACTCAAAAGTATTTTCTCAAGCTCATTTCCTTTTTCTTTAATGCTCCCGAGGCGTCATGATCTTTGATCTCTATAAATCAGTACAAAGTTGAATAGATGAGTAGGCAAGAAGTTAGGGATGCTTCTCTGTAAATGATAATTTGTTATTTTTACTCAGAGCCAAGATTTTCAAACCAGCTATGTTAAAGCTGGCAATAAGAAAAACTAGTGGGTTGGCTTTTTCATTTGAATCCTGTCCGGGCAAGCTGCTGGAAAGAATGACTTCTGATGAAAGTGTGGGTGACCCTGAAATTAGGAAATCTTCCAGATAACAGGGATGGCTTTGACCGTGGGAGGTCACACATGGAAGTGAGTACAGATGACTGACTAAAATAGCAGGCCAAAGTGTACTAGCACTTTCCACACAGGGGCATTATAAGACTACAATTTATGCAATGTTTTTTTTTGTTTGTCTTACTATTTCTTAATTTTTACTGAATGTATTGGGGTGACAATGGTGACTAGCATTTGCATTTAGAGCCTGTTTGAATTAAACTTGGAGTATTTCATATTAAGGAATATTGCTGGGGTCCAACCCCAGCAGGTCCAGGGGTCCCCAAAGGTCTGGACGGAGTCGACGAAGAAGGAATGACACGGAGACAGCGTTCAGTTGATCAGCAGCCTAGCCAGGATCTCCAGCCAAGTTCTGGTCTGGATCTCCAGCGAAGTTCTGGTTAGGATCTCCAGCCAGGTTCTGTGTCCATGTTCTCTTGCTAGGTTCTCCAACCAGGTTCTCCAGCCAGATTCTGTAGCCATGTTCCCTCGCTAGTTTCTCCAGCCAGGTTCTGTCCAGGTTCTCCAGCCAGGTTCAGTCACCAGGTTCTAGTCAGGTTCAGTAGCCAGGTTCTGTCTCTAGGATCTTCATCTAAGTTCTGTGTCAATTTATGCAATGTTTGATTGTCACAGGAAGATATATCATCTTAAGCAATTTCAGCCTAATGTACTGGAAAATTGCTTAACAGGTTTTTATATTCTATTAGAAACATTTCCATATTGGTAATATGTTTCTTTTTTTGAGCAGCAAATCTTGAGTAACAGCGGAGAAAACCTCACCACAGCCACCACTCATCTTGTGGACTTGACTTGTATATTCATCTAGAAAAACAAGAAATTGCTAAATGCACGCTGGTACCTCTTAGGTAACCACAGGTTTTCATTTTGTGCTAAATTACTAATTTTTTTAATGTTCTTAGAGTATGATTCAGAGCAATTTACTCCCAAAGAAAATTGCTATTAAATTACATCTATTAAATTTTTATGTTAAAACATACTCCACCAAGGGCTGTCACTCTGAGCAGCTGTGCCACTCTGAATGCCTCATGTGTTGGCAGAATTTATGAACTGGCTCTGTCTGAGCAGAATGGGAGCACTGTGGAATGTCTCTTGGGCTGCACTTGAACATCTCCAGGGCCCCAGATGTTTTGCTTCCTTTGTTCTTGGCTTGTCTTCATTTGGGTTACAAACACGGCAGAGACAAGAATTCTCAACGTCTTCAGTGAAACTTCAGCTTGGAGCAAAATCAACTTGAAGAAATTCAAGTTCAAATCACAGGAAAGCCCAGAACGAATGTTGGCACTGCATGCATAGAACCGGATTAGTAGGAGGTCCCATAGTCAATTTCTAGTTGCCTCTTAGCTATGATAGTTCACATGACCTTAGAAACCTTGGGGATATTCCTCTGCAATGTGATGGGCAATATCAACACGTAAGAGAAATAAGATCAAATTTGAGTTGAATTTTGTTTTTCTATCCAGATCATGAAGTTTTGAGTCGTCAGGGAAATGAAAGCACCAGGAGAAAATAAATGGCAGCTCCAAAGTCCCTCCCTCCCAGAAGAGAAGGTGCCCCCAAGCACCAGTGTTATGATTGTCTGTCTGTCTGTCTGAATATTTAAAGAAATAGTCATTTTGAGTCTGGAGGCGATGCTGCTTAGGAAGCACTGAGTTTTCCACAAGCTTCTATGATGTGATTTGTGGAGCAGTTGCCAGGTCTAAAAGCATCCTCACTAAAACTCATCTTCAGCCCATCTGGCCAAACGTCAAGTTATTAGATAACCTATGAGCCATCTAACATTTGGCAACATACAAGGATATAAATCTTTTGTTGCTTCCTGCTAGCCCTGAGTAGTAGTGTATGTGGCAAAACTAAGGTCCTGCATAATGCATTAGCTTTGCTCAGACTGAGACTGGAAGAAAAGCTAATTTGATTTGTTATTCCTGGGGAGAGTTCCCCCCTTGCTGTGTGAGCCACTTCAAAAGCCAAACAGGTGTTGAGGCAGTTTAGGGTTTGGGGCCTGGTCTCCAGTGAATCTAAGGATCCAGTTCAAGGTCCTAAGAGGATCACTGACAAGGCACTGATTTGGGAAGATGAAAATTATAAGGTTCACCATAGCCTTTATTCTGAGGGGCTTAGTTCAGGCAAGAATTTCCAGAGAAAGGGAAAGGCTAGACTGAAAGTTGGTTTCTAGTTTCATTCCATCCAATATCTGGTTCTCACTTTCAGTTTCCTTTTCCCAGTGAGGAAGACCAGACAAGGCTGTTATTTTATGACCTTTGCAACTCATTGTATGATACTGTTTTTTTCCCCTAATCATACAAGTAAATTATCTCCATTAGAGACATTTTGAAAAACAGGAGAGCATAAAAATGGAAAGCATCGTGCTCCCACTTTCTAGGTTAATATTTTGGTGTTTTTCCTATAATATATATTTTTAAAACTTGGTATCATACAAATGCATATACAGTTGACACTTGAACAATGCAGGCGTTAGGGACACTGACCCCCATGCAGTTGAAATTCCATAAATAACTTTTACCTGCCTCAAAACTTAACTGCAGTCAACCCTTGGTATAGGATTGGGTCCAGGACCCCTCCGTGGGTACCCAAATCTGCAGATGCCCAAGGCCCTTATATAAAAAGGCATAGAAAAAAGCATATAGCCCCCTGCATCTCCAGGTTCCCAACCATGGATCAAAATACTGTTTTTGGTCTATAATTGGTTCAATCTATGGATGCAAAACTGGAGGTACTGAGGGTGGACTATATTTTTTGAAAAAAATCCAGGGATAAGTGGATCTGCACAGTTCAAACCTGTGTTGTTGAAGAATCAACAGTATTGTTTTTTTCCACCTACTATTATATAAAGAGCATTTCTTAACATCGTTACGTATTCTTTGATAATCTGATTTTTTAATCTTATTTTTAATAATGGAAAAATATTCCATTTATGATTAACCATGATTTGTCCAGTTCCCTCTTGTTAGATCCTTATCCTCATGCTGTATATTTCCACTGATGTCTGATTATTGCCTTAGGATACCCTCCTAGATATAGAATTACTGAGTGAGAACATTTGCAAAGCCCTTGATAAATCTTGTTGAATCCCAGCACCAGACCTATTACATGGTAAGTACTCAGTAAGTACTTCTTGAATGAACAAGTGCCTTTAGAAAGGTTGGAACATTGCAGAGTCCCACCAGCAGGATGCCAGAAGAGCTGTGGCATGGCCAGTGCACATGATTGGAGAATTGATTAAAGCAGAATTTGGGTATGTGTGATTCTGGCAATGAAATAATCCATTTGCATGAAAAAATAAGAGTTACAAGTTGAATCCTCTCTAAGTGATGTAAGATTTTGTTTTAATAGACTGATGCTTTTAAACATTCTGGGCCTGGCCAGCATGACACAGTGGTTGAGCTCGACCTGTGAACCAGGAGGTCATGGTTCAATTCCCAGACAGCATATACCGGGTTGTGGGCTCGATCCCCAGTGTGGGGTGTGCAAGAGGCAGCCTATCAGTGATTCTCTCTGATCATTGATGTTTCTATCTCTCTCCCTCTCCCTTCCTCTCTGAAATCATTTAAAAACAATTAAAAATAAATAAATACACTCGGACAAAAATGGAATGCAGGAAGAGTTTGGATTATTTTTGACTGAGTCAAGAAGTTCCATGCTTTCCTCGTCATATCTTTATCCATTGGGTTTTGGCCCCTGCGTCACTCTGTCAAGGCTCCTTAGCCACTTAGGATTGCCCAGCAATCCCATTAAGTTTGAGATCTGGAGACTACTAGCCCAGTGGTTCTCAACCTTGGCTGCACATTAGAATCACCTGGGAATCTTTTTAAAATCCTGATTTCTGGGCCTCATCCTCCAGAAATTGTTTCTTTGTTACTAATGTTGTGGCCCCACCCCATAACAAAGAAACAAAATTTCTGGAGGATGAGGCCCAGAAATCAGGATTTTAAAAAGATTCCCAGGTGATTCTAATGTGCAGCCAAGGCTGAGAACCACTGTACTAGGCCTTTGCTGTGTTATCAAATTTTGGGGTATTGGTGGTGGTGGTGTTACTAAGAAACGTTGTTTTCTTGTGTGAAATGTAGAAATTTAGGGGATACAAAGTTAAGAGTTAGAAGCCTCTGTTACATGAACTGAAGGGAAGGAAGAAAGTAATATTGAGCTTTTATTATATGCCAAGTCCCTTCCCATCCTACTTCATTCTTCATATCAACCTTTCCATACAAGTATTATTTCTATTTTACACATGGGGAGCTCGGCTCAGAGAGGTTGAGTAACTTCTTCAGGGTCACAGAGCTGGAAATGCCAGAGCCCTGGAGATCCTGGTCATCTAATCCCAAGTCTAACTCTGCATCATCTTGGGGTGCTGCCCTAGGATAGAGCAGGGTGGGTGGGATTTCTACGTGTATGTGTGTGTGTGGGCGGGGGGGATAAAGGATAAAGGAGTAGGGTAGGGGCACTGGTAAGGAGTGCCAGTATTGTCGCCTTGGGTTCAGACAGACTTGGGACAAATTTGGGGCCAAGAAGTTGGACGCAAAGTTCTCTGGTTCTGGGTTTGAGATTCTTCATGAGGACCCCAAGTCTGAGGGATCTTGTTTGGGGGTTCTCAGGGTTGAAGGCCTGTGGACTGAGCTAAGAGCTGGACCAAGGGTAGAGGCTGGGAGTCCCTGGGCCAGTGCCCAGTTTTTAAGGTTCCCAGTTAATCGAAAGAGCTTGGGTCTGAGGGTTTTGGAGTCCAGGGGCTCCCACTGTGGAGTTTAATTCTGAGGGCCCCGCTCTTAGGTTCTTGGCTCTGAAGAGTGAGGTGCAAACATGCCCTTAAAACCTGATTTTGAGAGACTTGTTTTTAGAAAATCTCTGGATCTACAGGGCGCAGACTGAGGGTCCCGTCCTGAAGGCCTTTTTTCTGGGTCTTAGGGTCCGTGGGTCTAAAAGGCCTGGGTGGGAAAGGTGCAGCGTAAAGGTTTCAAGTCTGACAGTCCAGCTTCTGAGGGGATAATGTGTCAAGCCCAATACTGAGCGCTTGGTTTGGGGACCTGTGGGCCTGAGGGTCCCTGGATCACAGGGCAGAGGACCCGGTGTCCTCGGATCTGAGGATGTCTGGAGGTGATGCTTAGGGAGGGTGAAGTGTCCGCGGCCCGAGGGCCAGGGCCAAGGGCACCACCCGGTGTGCGGAGCGGCGGCAAGGACCTTGGAGAAGAGCGCGTCC
>NW_006383017.1:450345-452791 GCF_000327345.1 Myotis davidii
GCTTCCCGCCGGGGTCTGAGTGGTGGGATGAGGGTGCCGGGCCACATGCAAACAGGGCTCCGGAGCCCGCTCGCTGGGCCCGCGGGGCGTGCAGCCCGGTCCCGGTCAGGTGCTGGGCCTTGGCCCGGCTGGGCTCGGGGAGACCGCGGAGCAGCCTGGGGTCCTGCTGAGGCAGGTGTTTGCATGTGCTCCTTCCCGGCGCTAACCTGCTATTTAGTGGGCAGTGGCAGCGTTCATTGGAGTTTAAAATCCACTGGAGTCGCATAAAGGGGTAATAGGTCCTCGTAGTAAACACAGGCAGAGTTCCTTTCTGTTACACATGCTGTCTTTTATGTGGCTTTAAACCCATGGTGGTTTTCATTTGCCGGTACCTTTTTTGGAAAAGCACACCATCCATTATAATTTACAAGTAATGAACCCCAGAACCAGAAAAGGAAACAGGAGCTGCCAGCCGGTGGGACTTTGGGGAAATAATGAATGGGAAGAGAGGGATTCCTTAAGTTGTAGTGTTTTGTTTGGTCACCAAATCAGATTCCGGCTCGCAGGCTTGTTTGTTTACCACTGCAGTGTGTTTGGGGTTCATCATCTGGAGGCTCGGGCCCCACAATAGCCTTCTGTTTCTCTTTTTGTTCAAGCTGTTCTGGTGGCTTCAAAGAGACCTTTTATTCTGTTGTATTAAAGTGGGACTTTTTGAACCTCAGTTTCCTCTTCCGACAGCTATGCTTTGTAGGGTTTGGATTGTTCAGTGTTCATTTCCATTTAGGAAAAGGAGCCTGTTTTTTTGTTTGTTTGTTTGTTTTTTAAGTATGATACTTTTGTTGTTTACAGTTTTTTTGTTGTTAATCCAGGATATTTTCCGATTGATTTTAAAGCGAGTGGAAGAGAGAAGGAAAGACAGAAAGAAATAAGGATGTGAGAGAAACACATGGATTGGTTGCCTCCTTCACATGCCCAGACCAGGGCCTGGACCAGGGGAGGAGCCTGCCGTCCAGGTCCGTGCCCTTGACTGGATGGAACCAGGACCCTGTGGTCCACCGGCTGGCACTCTATCCACTGAGCCAAACCAGCTAGGGCAATGATCGTATTTTTTAAGGTACATTTTATTTCATTGTGCATATCTTTAATCCTGTTCTACAGACTTGTGAGAAGGTAGTATATAGGACAGAATTTGTTAACTCTCTATAATTTGTGTTAAGGGAGTGTGAGTTAAGGGTTGAAATCCATGGTGGGGAGTCAAGAATAAATTCTTTTCTAAATGTTTTTAAATATTTGGTTGATTGATTTTAGCGAGAGAAACAGCGATTTGTTGCTTTACTTATTTATGTATTCATTGGTTGATTCTTGTATATGCCCAACTGGCAATCAAACACACAACTGTGGATATCTGGACCACGCCCTCACCAACTGAGCTACCTGGCCATGGCCAAGAATAAATTCTGCTATTAAATTAGATTTTTAACTTGACTGTGAGCAAGTAAATCTTATAACCTTTTAAGAAGTGGAGTTGAGTCTTTTAAGTTTATTTTGAACTGAGAATAAAGAAGGAGATGCTTGTAAATGCCCACAGATCACTTCCTCCAGGAATCATTCCATGATGGCCTGCCCCAAGCCATGTGCTCACCTCTACCTTAACGTTGATCAGTTTATTCTATACTAACTTCTCTCTTTTTTTATTTTTATTTTTTTTTAAGCATGCAAGAATTTATTGACCACAGCAAAAATATATTAGGACAGTGAAACAAAGAAGGGCATGCAAGTAGCAGCAGGAGAGCCTTAGGCAGGGCCGCCTGGCTCACTGGGAAGTCAGAGGAAAGGGGGGAAAAGTGGCCTTGGAGACAGATAGAGGGGGTTAGTCCAGGACAAGCTGCTGCTGCCCATTGCTCCCCTGGTTGCAAATCTCATGGGGTCCCTTAGAGGTTAGAGGATATGGGAGTGGGGGTGGGGGGAGGGGTGAGAAGAAGAGGGGGAATGGAATCCCAGCCTGAGCTGCACCAGTTGGGCAAACCATTAACTCTTAAGTGTCCTTGGTTTAAGGAAGATAGGATGTACTAGGTGTTTATCCGTCTCAGTTTCCCGATTCCACTTGTCTTGGAATTTTCCTAGCCTCTTACTATTCTATAACATTTCTCCCTCAGAGACTTCCACCCCTAAAATCTTTTAGGGTTGACGAGGGAGGATGGTCTGTTTTCAGTAATTGCTTACTGCTGATAATGGTATATGTTAGGGTAGGGAAGTTTCTCCTCATGTCTGATCTAAGGGAGACAGGCGGATGGGATCTGAGACTGTAATAGAGTGACTGTTGGTTGTTTCTTCTAAAGTAGGGATGGGCTGGAATTCCAGAAGTGTCATTTGACACAGAGGTGGTGATGTAGATACATGGTTTGTCACGGCACCAAAAAGATGTTACTGGCTAGATGAGGAGACCTCCGTTCTTGTCTTCTGTGAG
>NW_006383017.1:452878-455113 GCF_000327345.1 Myotis davidii
CCTGTAGGCTGTGAGAGGAGGGATACTTCTTGTTCATTTTTTGGTCCCAGTCCCTGGCATCTGAGGATTTCATTTGCGTTTGTTGAATGATTAGTAAATGAATCACAACCTTACTTGGCCTCTCCTTCTGTTCGTGTAAAATGGTAGGGATGAAAACTGGGACAACATCGTATCTGAGGCGCTAAGGTAAGGGGTCAGTGCTTCAGCAAAGTGGTAAAAGATGTAATAGAATTCCTTTTCTATTGCAGAGCTTTTCTTTAAGGAATAAAGTAAAATAATTGAGGCTAGAGAGAATGGCTGTTCCTATAACGATGACTGAACACAAATGACAGTGACTCACAGGAGACTCATAGAGGCAGATGTGTTGGAGTAAAAAAAAGAAAAAAATGTAGCATTGTCTTGCATAATTTTTTATTCCTCTGTGTTCTTGTCAATGTAGCTGTAAAATCTGAGACTGAGAAATGTTGCATCAGCCCTGAACTTTATTGAGAAAATCAAATGCTGATGCATGTGTTTTGGGCTACTAGTGCCTTCTGAGTACGTCCCTTTAAAACAGGAACTGCTGGGAATTATCTTGGAAAGAAGTCGTTGAGGGTGGTATATAGGAGAAAAGGCATTGTTTTCTGTGGGAAGGTTGGAGATGGCTTTCTGGCTTGTTAGCCAAGGGAGATGGTGTCCCAGAAGTCAGAGGGGCGTCTTCTCTGAAATGCTGAGTCTGTAGGAAGCCACTCCTTGGCTGGAGGACAGAAACCTACAGAGTGTATAGCAGGCAGCTTGAGGTTGGAAGAGGCAAGACCTTCATAGGGAGGGGTTTGGGCTGACACTTGCTAGTCATGTGACATTGGTTGGGCGAGTCACAACCTTTAAAAAAAATTAATTAAAAAAAATATATATATTGATTACAGAGAGGAAGGAGAGAGAGAGAGAGAGAGAGACATGAAAGGAGAGAGAGAGAGAGAGAGAGAGAGAGAGAGAGAAACATCCATGATGAAAGAAAATCATTGATCGGCTGCTTCCTGCACGCTCCACACTGGAGTTCAATCTCGCAACCCGGGCATGTGTCCTGACCGGGAATTGAACTGTGACCTCCTGGTTCATAGGTTGACACTCAACCACTGTGCCACGCCGGCCGGGCACTTAACCTTTTTGATGTTTAGTTTGTCAACTGTAAATGGGTTAATAAATGCCTACCCTACTCGCCTCTCGAGGTTGTTACCCTCATAGGTAGTTAACTTCTGAAATAATCTTTCTGAAATATTTGTAAAGTGCGTTCCTCCCTGGTGACATGTACGCAAAGGGTTAAACACATTAAAATGCTAGCATTGCAGGTAAGCTAATTTCTGTCCATTGTCCCTTTGGTTGATCAAGGTTGTGTAGCCTTGAGAAACAGGAATTTATAGCAGAAAGTTTTAAGTCAGATATGATTCAGGCTTTATGGACTGGAAAGGGAAAGATTTTGTCAAATGAAAAGTAGAGCTGCCACAAGGGTGATGGGAACACATGGTTACCACCAGAAAAGCCTGTTGGGGTGAACAACTGGCAGGAAGGGTGCAGGCTGGTAGGTGACTCTGTGCCTGACTGGTTTGAATGATTTTATTTTTGCTTTTATGGAACACAGTGACTTCAGCGTCAGAAAATAGACCAGGCCTCTGCTGCAAGGAAATGAAGGTTCTCTAAAATCAGAAAGGACAGTATTAGAGAGAGGAGGTATTCAGCATTTAGGGGGTGGGAGGAAAGGGAAGGACTTTCCAAACAGAAGGAATTCTGGTAAGAAGCCATTTGGATAAATGGTGGGAAAGTCTGGGAGGACTAAGAGAGAAGACAAGGAAAATCTGTAAGTTCTGGGCTACATGAAAAGGAAAACTTTTAAAAGCCAGTTGACTGGGGAAAAAAAAAAATGCTTACTTAGCTGAAATAGAAACCAGAGGACACAGACAGTTCTGGGGAGGGTTGTTATCAAAGATGCACATCCGATTTTTGCTGGTCAGGATGCTGTGGTGTGATAGCTCAATCTCAGTTTTCTCCTTTTTAAATATTCTTCTCCGAGGTGCCTCTGAATCAGGACCTATTTTCTCTGTGTTTGGTGCATTTTGTTCTCAAGAAACAAAAGATAATTTTAGTGATGTTTAGGCATTACAGAAAAAATTCTAAATCTGTGGAACAGATAAGATTACATGCTAAGATCTTTACTGAAAATGGATCTCCCCTTGAACCTTTGACTTTAGAAACTGCATT
>NW_006383017.1:455137-460433 GCF_000327345.1 Myotis davidii
CACCGTTTGTACTCGACAAAACTCATTCATTTAACAAAAATGTGGCGAGTGCCTACAGAGTCCGCGCCGGGCGCACGCGGGAGACATGGTGGCGAGCTAGACAGCTCCTGCTCCTGCAGAGCGTGGTTCCATCAGACTCTGAGCTGTCCCGTTTTACAAAGTGTGTGCAGGTGACCAGGATCTCCATCTGTCACAACACCTATGGCTTTGAAGTTCCTCTTGTGGTTTGGTTTATTGAGCTTCAGCTTCTTAGTCAGTGACCTTTTTAAATAGTGTTTAAAATTTTATCCATACTTTACCAGAATGCTGTTAACCCCAAAACATTCAAACCTGTAAAGAATATTTATGAATTTATTTGAGCTAAACTGTTGACAAATGCCGGGAAGCAGAACCTCAACGAATTGAGATAATGCTCCCGAGGATGGAGGGTTACATCTATATTTATATATTGCAATCAAAGGAAGGGACATAGGTAGGTTACACAAAATCCATTGGCGATAGACTAGAGAGACGGGAGAAAGCAAAGCGGGGTGTGGGGGTGAGGGGTGAGGAGGGGACGACACTCCTGGGATTGGATAAAAAGTAAAATGATAGGCACATACTCGGGTGGGTGCAGGAACAATTAACATGATAACAGTGAAGGAATTTGTGGTCTCTGTCCTGGCACCCAGGCACATTAGATTGTGCCCCAAGGGGTCCAGAAAAAGGGAAGTTACAAGTTACCCAGGCATTTCAAGGGTATGTTATTATAGATGCAAAAAGACAGATAGGCTCGGTTAAGGTAAAGGTTGACCTGGTCAGGGAAGATAGCAGTCTAGGATGTGACTACCCACCATAATGCTTTTAGTTAAAGTTTAATTTCAGACCATCCTTTGTGGTAACTTTAGGTCTCTGAGTTTGTAAGGCCACCATGCAGGCCTCCCCTGAGCTTGTCAGGTTAGCGTGTGGCCCCTTTCGTCCACAATACCTATTCAGATATGATGCCAGTTGTCCTCAGATCCTCACATTTTAAGGCGATCCAGTGCTCAGCACCAGAATCTTTCTGGCCTTCCCTTTGGGATACTATTTGGAAGTTTTTTAGAATTCCAATTTATACTGAATACTTAAAAAGTTTTTTTTTAAAAAATTATTATTAGATGTTTGGAAACAGCCACCCTGTGTACACAGCTTCCATATGGATTGTGGTCTTGTTCAGATGCAGACAGGATGGGAGTTAACTTGTAGCACTTCCATACATTATAATAAAATAATAATAGTTCTTTTCTGGCAAGCTAATCAATCATCTTCTCCTTGGTTATGTAATTTTCCTCACTTGTCCTTTAAACCTGGGATGGATGCAGTCAGATGGAGTTGGAAACATTTAGAAATTGTAAGTCATCTCTTTCTACTGAAGATAATTTTGTGCAGCCGGATTTAGGGCTTGGTGATTCTTAATCCTCATATATCACCTCTTTTGAGGGTTGTCACACTAGAAAGGTTTCCTGTGGTGGGAATACAAATAAGAAGCTGGCTATAGTTGCTAGTAGGAGATGTCGGATTCTGGGGCTGAAGTTTATTTTATGTGAAAGATAGTTAAATGTTTTGCTCCCTAGGGGAATCATGGAAACAGCCACCCTGTGTACACAGCTTCCATATGGATTGTGATCTTGAGATTGTCCAAAATCCAGAGTTTTGATTTAGGGTCTAAATGAGGCCGTTTGGAGTAAGTCATACAAACCCACTGCACCCAGGTTCTTTTTCAGGCTGCTAGAGGTTTCTGGCGGCTTCACATGAAATGAAACTCTGCCCGGCCGGCATGGCTCAATGGTTAAGTGTCGACGTATGAACCAGGGGGTTGGGGTTTGATTCCTGGTAAGGGCACATGCCCACGTCTTGGGCTCGATCCCCAATGTGGGGCCTGCAGGAGGCAGCCAATCAATGATTCTCTCTCATCGTTGATGTTCTCTCTCTCTCTCTCTCTCTCTCTCTCTCTCTGAAATCAATAAAAATATATTAAAAATAAACAGAAAGAAATGAAGCTCCTTTACGTTCCAGCCTTTGGCATCCTGAAAATGAGAGACCTGGACCTGAACATTGTTCTAGAGCTCAGAAGTGCTTTAAGTGTTTGGGATGTTGTGGGAGGGAGAGCAATAGGCTTTTCTCATTGTTTTTCCTCTGACACTGGAAGCTGTCTTTGTCAGTGACTTCTTTCATGAATGACATGCACCTGGAAGGGGGACATGAAGGTGCCACTTTTCAGAAGAGATAACAGGGCCCATCATTTTCAGTTTGAAATTTTTGACTAAGGACCACGGGATAAGCACTTAGTGGGTAAATACGTGGACTGCAGGAGGGGAAGAGTTTGTGCAGATGGACCATTTGTCTCCAGCTGATCTTGCTGACTACCAAATTCGTGGAAGATCTGGCTGCTTCTGGCTGAAGGTCAAGATATCGTGTTGCTTCCTGCTTACTTACTAAGGGGTGGGGGGTGGGAGGGTGGTGTGCAGTTGAGAGCAAAAGAGAATTCCATTGTCATTGTTGTCTTCAGATAATCGAGATGGCCAAGAGAGTACTCTTCTGTTTATTAACATGCTAGTCTGGGGAATTCTTCCTGGAAAGTTTTTTTTTTTTTTTTAAACAGCTTTGTGTAACGCACATACCATTCATTTTACCCATTTAAGATAAACAACTCAATGGCTTTTAGTTTATTCGCAGAGTTCTGTATCTATCACCATAATCAATTTTATAACATTTTTATTACTCTGAAAAGAACCTTTGAGCCCTTTACACTTTACCCTGGAAAGTTTTATAACATTGCAAGGTGCTAAACTTGGGATGTATTTTAAGCACAAGGTCTTTAGCTCTTCAGATCTGCTCCTTTAAGGATCTTTTCAGAGGGACAGATTCTCCATAAACACATGTTTCTCAGAGCCTCACTGACTTAAAACCTGGTCTTAGGCTCTGGATCCCTGTTGGGAAAATTATTAAGAACTGTAAGCTTGGAGAATTACTTATTTTAGTTGGTGAGATAAGTGCATTTTAATGTGTACACAACCACAGGATACCCTACTTTATGAAAATCCTATACTTAGAATAGCAGATGAATTATGTCCTGTTGGTGTGAAAAATTGCTGTAGGTTGCAGCTTGCCTAGTGCATAGGCGTGCGTGCCTAGCTGACTTGGAGTGCGGGAAGCAGGGTGCCTGAGGCCTAGCCAGGGCTCCGCCTGCTTATCACAGCACCTCTGTCTATGAGGTCTAAACAAGGCTGCCCGCATTTCTTTGACATGGCTCATCAAAAGCAGGTCATTTCTCTCCTTATTAATTCAGTTGAGGCTTTTTTCTGGTGGTGGAGAGAGGGGATGAATGGAGTGTTGGTATGGCAGAGTCCTGTGTGTAAAAATATCTAAGAACCACCTGCAGAGGTGAAAAGGAAAAGCAGTGTTCGATCCAGGGAAGGGGTGGGCAAACTTTTTGACTCGAGGGCCACAATGGGTTCTTAAGCTGGACCGGAGGGCCGGAACAAAAGCATGGATGTAGTGTTTGTGTGAACTAATATAAATTCAAAGTAAACATTACATAAAAGGGCACGGTCTTTTTTTTCAATAGTTTTATTCATTTCAAACGGGCCGGATACGGCCCGCGGGCCATAGTTTGCCCACGGCTGATCCAGGGCCTTCCTTTGAGCGGCTTCCCCACCCCTCGCCGCCCACCGTGGCAAGTGATTCCTGGGCAGGGACTCGTTGCACTGTAGGCCATTGCACTTTAGCACGCACGCACACGCACACGCACATGCACACACGCACGCAGGCATACACTTTGCATGCACCCTTGTCTGTTTGCCCAAACAGAGGGAAATGAAGCCTGAATTGGGCCTGCTCACGCTAGACATTTAGTGTCAGGCCAGGGATTGGGCCAGCGTGGCAGCACCCATGGACCCAGCAGAACACAGGGAATGGCTGGGAGGTGACTGGCACCTTCAGAATGCTGCTCCCTGGGAAAGGCACGGTGTTCTCTATAGCCCAGCTGTTTCCTTTCCCCAAAGTGGACATGTATGTACCCTGGGGTTGGACAGTTTTCTCTGTGTCTATGTCAGAAAGCCTCTAAGGGGCTGGGAACATTAGCAAGCACGTGTGAAGAGTGTCCTGTGTGCCAGGCACTGTGCTGTGTGTTACAATGAAAGATGAATGAAACAGGGAGCTCACAGAGGTGGCAGACACCGAAACCAAAGGTGATGGAAGGTATTGAATGTGCTGCTGGTCTGTCTGGGAGTGGTGAGTGCACTGTGGGAACAGTGAGGGCACTGTGGGAGTAGCTCCATCCACCCAAGACCCCCTGGATTTAGGGAATTAGGAGAGGCTTTACAGCCTTTCAGAGGATATGTTGTAAATCCCCACTCCCCCTGTTTTTCTTTTCTTTAAAAAAAAACACATATATAATATATGTTTGTTTGTTTGTTTTTCTTTTTTCCTATGGGGGATGGCTGATCTTGAGCCTGCAGGGAGCAAGCTGGCTCCAGACTTCTCCAAGTCCCATTTCTTTGCCTCCAGTTCTTACATGTCCAAAGACAGGACCCACAGACACACCTTTGTCGGAGGGTTTAATATATATATATTATTGATTTCAGAGGGGAAGGGACAGGGAGAAACCTCAATGATGAAAGAGAGCCCTGCAACCCAGCCTGGAATCGAACCATGACCTCCCGGTTCATAGGTCGACACTCAACAGCTGAGCCACACCAGCCAGGCCCCCTGTTTCTCTTTAACTTACAAACTCCTTTCACTGTTATACTAATTGAACCCCTGCCCCTGCTCACCCCCAGGGAAATTATTTTAAATCTAAAAAGTATTTTATTCAGATCAGTGCATTATTAAAACTGATATTAATGTGTGGGATCTGAATTATAAGGTTTTTGAAATATTAAAGACATAAGAATTGTGACAAGATGACTACAACTTAAGGCACTGGCAAAGAGCATCTCAGACAATTGGCAGAATTACCAGCTTGACGATGATTCTACTTATCATATTTCTAACTTCTCACTAACTCATGTTTTGCTTTTGGCATTCCTTAAGCCTGCCTCTCGTCATAGTCCATTATGGGTGTAAATGAAATCATATATGACAAAGAGCAAAGTCAATTAGAAAGCTGTGTGATGGCCAAAACCATGATAAACCAACTGAATCATGACCATGTTCTTTAGATCTCCATGACCCTTCCCAGACTTCCTGAGCGCATACTTGAGGCTCTTAGTCTCAGTTAAAGGGAGAGAATATTTCTTAATCCTCACCCAAGGACATTTTTCCTTGATTTTTTTTT
>NW_006383017.1:460699-477541 GCF_000327345.1 Myotis davidii
TCTTCTTCTTCTTCTTCTTCTTCTTCTTCTTCTTCTTCTTCTTCTTCTTCTTCTTCTTCTTCTTCTTCTTCTTCTTCTTCTTCTTCTTCGCTTCTTCTTCTTTTCTCATTCAAGGATATTTTTCCCATTTTTTATGAGAGAGAGTGGAAGGGAGAGGGAGAGACTCAGAGAGACACATCGATTGGTTGCCTCCTGCACGCATCTGACCAGGGCTGGGGATTGCGCCTGCAACCGAGATACATGCCCTTGTTCGAAATTGAACCCGGGACCCTTCACTCCTCAGGCCGATGCTCTGTCCACTGAGCCAAACCAGCTAAGGGTAAAGTGAGAAAATATTTAAATAATTCACTTTATTGACTGATTTTTTAAAAAAGTAGAAATAAAATAGAAACCTCATTGGCATTAACACATAAATCCTGAAACACCTTCCAGAGCCTCTAGTTGTCCATCATGTTCTAAACTGTTACTAACCCACCAGACGCTGATTTGGGTGACTGTTGTCTCCGTTCTCCTGTCCATAGGAATGGAGTCAATTCATTACATACAGTGGAGGCCTTAGGGTAGTGCTGTCCAGTGGAAACAGAATGCAAGTCACTTATATAATTAAAAAATTTTTAGTAGCCACATTTAAAAAGTAAAAAGAAACAGGTGAAATTAATTTAAATATTATAACCTATTGTGTCCAAAATATCATTTCAACAGGTAGTCAGTCTAAAAATTATTAATATGTTTTATGTTCATTTATGTCGTACAAAATTTTTGAAATCTTGTATATTTTACAATTACAACACATCTCAATTGGACTAGTGTTCAATAGCTTTTGGCTACTATATTGGACAGCACAGATATAGACATGAAAAATAATACTAGTATGGAAAGAGATTCATTTAATATTTTAAGTAGAAATAAAGCAAATCATAACAGTGTTTAATATGCTTACATTTAAAAAAATATTTATGCTTACATCTGCAAATAAGTAGCTATAACTGTACTGTCCAGCACTGTCGTCACTAGACTACTTTAAGTTAATGAAGTTTAAAATTCGGTCCCTCAGTGGTACAAGCCAGATGTTCATAGTGGCTACCATGTTGGACGTTCCAGCCTTAGGTCATTCCTTCCTTCTAACCGCAGCCGCAGAGAGAGGCTGAGCTAGAGAGGACCTGCTAGCCCTGCCCCCGGTGGGGCTTTGCGTCCACTGCGACCAGAGCCTCCGTGGCTTGTAACAGTAAGACAGGAGGGAGGCTCACTCACTGTGCAGCTGTGGTTAACTTTTAACAGGAGCGTAGTGTGGAAGCAAAACAACCTACTCCAAGAGCCAGTTCCATTTTGGCACAACTGAAATGAACTGCCACTCAAACTGCTGGGTACTCCATAACCCTGATGTCTCCTTGAGGCACACTCGTATAAAAATGCTCCTTTCCGCTTCTTCAGAACCTGCCTATGTTCACATGGCTTATTTAACACGGCGAGGAGAGCAATGCATCCTTATTTGCAGCGGCTTCTATGCAGTGCCAGGTCACACCCCGCCAGGTTTACAGACAGCAGTCTGTGTACGTGTCGTCGTCGTCGGGTTACAAAGTGCAGGGATGTTAGAGTCAGGAGACTAAGCCAGGCGGGGTTCTGAGAGCTTACAGCTATGTTAGGTCATTTTACACCCTCCCCACTCCCCAGGGTTCTTGTCTGCATCCGCCCCTCACTCCTCCAGCTTCTTCCTGACTTGATGGACTGGTTCTGCCTGTTCAGCTCACCTCTGTTCAGCCAGCTGAGAGGGTATGTGATGTGAAAGCATTCTGCCCAAGGCCGCAGCATGTAGGAACTGCTGTGCCCTGGGCCACACAGGCCCATGGTGAAGTCCACTGTTATCACTTAGCAGTATACTTGTTTAAGGCATTTATGCTCTCTGAGCCTTGGGGTTCTTGTAAAAGAGAGATAGTGACACCTCCAAGCATTGCTGGGAGATGCAGTAAGCTGAAGGCGTAGAGTAAGTGCTCCATAAACAGTTACTACCGTGAGCTCTGAGGGGTTACAAGGCACACGGCACAGAGTCACATGGCTGGTTATGAATGGGAACTCGTGTCGCAGGAGAACACTGACATTTTTAGCTTCTGTAGAATAAGTTTATGTGTAGCCTCTCCGTGAGCCTTAGTGATGGTGACTGGTTCTACTATAAATTATTGAAACCAGTAGGGATTCCCCTCATTTGACTTGAACTCATAATTTCAAGCTTTTTTCCCACCAAATTTTTTAAAATGTATTTTTACGGATTTCAGAGAGGGAGAGGGAGAGAGAACTAGAAACGTCAATGATTAAAGAGAATCATTGATTGGCTGCCTCCTGCACACTCCCTACTGGGGATCAAGCCCGAAACTTGGGCATGTGCCCTTGACTGGAATCGAACCCAGGACCCTTCAGTCCGCAGGCCAATGCTCTATCCTCTGAGCCAAACTAGCTAGGGCCCCCACCAAATGGTTATCACCCCTGATGCCAGTGAAAGGGTTAATTTATTTGACTTTCATTTCCCGGTTTCCTTGTCTCCCAGTAAAAGTGCTGATGAGTCTTAAAATGACTAAACAGTTCCCTCACCAAAGGAAGAAAGCTGATCGTTTGCATTTATCATTGATAATACACGGTGCTCTTACCAAGCTCAGATCGTCTCAATCCTAATTTCATCACTCAGGAACCCTTATGTTAAAGTAGTATGCTTTATTTTTATTTTTAAAAAATATTTTTATTGATTACGGAGCGGAAGGGAGAGGGAGAGATAGAAATATCAATAATGAGAGAGAGCATCATTGATTGGCTGCCTCCTGCAAGTCCCCCTCTGGGGACCGAGCCTGCATCCCAGGCATGTGCCCTGACTGGGAATTGAACAGTTGACCTCCTGGTTCATAGGTTGATACTCAACTACTGAGCCAGGCTAAAGTAGCATGTTTTAAATCACATGTGTAGCAAGCCAAGGAACGTTTTAAAAACTTGTTTTTCCTGATTAGAAAAATAATATATGCTCATTGAGGATATCCTGAAAAATATAGAAAAATTAGCTAAGAGAATTTAAGCAACACATAATTTTTATCTCCAGAGACAACAACTGTTACCATTTGGTGTAATTCCCTCTTCCTGTCAAAGTTATCACAGAATTTTTTTTATCCTTTTTATTATATTTAACATTATAGCATAACACCTTTCCCCATGTAATAAAAAATTCTTTTAAAACACCTTTTTAAAGGCTTGCATATTCTTCCACTAAATGGATAAACCACAAGTAACTTACAGTTTCTCTGGTGTTGATGCCCTGGTTATTTGAGGGGCAGGCTTTTTAATGAGCCCTCTTTGAAAGTGGTGCAGAAGCTGGGACAGTAGAGGCTGGAGTGTGGCACTCCCTGTTAGAAGTCAGAGACTGATGAAATGGATTCCCATGTTCAGAGATAATGGCTGCTTTTTATTGTTCCTCGGAGCTCCTGTGCTTGCTGATTAAAGCCGCGATGCATTCCCTGCGGACACCTTGTGTTTGCTGATTTCTTAGCGGAGACGTTACAGAGCTGGCCTTTGTGCCGGATGCTCTAAATACACGATCTCATCCGACAGCCCCCACAACCCTGCTGGAAGGTATGATTTTGTAGACGAATAAACTGACGCTCAGAGAAGTGAGCTCACAAAAGCTACTAAGTGCCAGTTACCATCAGGTCTCTGTAAATGGGGAGCTGGTGGCCTTTCCCCTGGGGACTCGGGAGATGGTATGGGGAAGGGCGCATATTGTGGGTGATGGGCACACAGTGGCCAGCTGCTCCTTCAAGCTCCTGGGGGCCTGTCTTTGGGGCAGTGGCAAATGGGGATGGGTAGGGAAGTGGCCTCAGGAGAGGTGCACTTCAGTCCTGGCAGATACCGGGGCTGGTGCCAGCTGAGGGCACTAGGGAAGGGGAGGTGGCCACCTGAGCTGCCAGAGCCCACAGAAAAATCATTCTTTCCAACCAGATTGGAGTTTGCGTGTTTGACTGTCTTTTTTGGCAGCCACACAATGTGGTGAGTGGTTCACTGTGTCTGTTTCTACACTTTTAGGGTGTTGGCGCAAGGGATGGGAGGGTTATTGAACTGGTGAAGATTGCATTTCATTTTTAATTACTATTTAATTGAACCTCATATCGTTGAAGGTTTTTCTTTTATTGCTTGGTTGTAAGATGGAATACTGGGTCCCCATCTTACAAATTATGTAATCTGCTTTGGTGTCATTTAAAGGTCGTTGTGCTGTAGAATGCTACAGGAACTGCTCTTGAAAGTGCTGTATCCATTCTGTAGTCATGTCTGAGGTCAGGAGAATTCGTGATGCTGCTCTGCAGTATTTCTCTCGCTGGAACATGGGCTGTCTTTGAAGTCGGTGTGGAGACCAGCCCCCCTCTGGCAGGGCAGGAGCCTGTCCCACAGAGAAGAGCATTGACTTCAAAAGGCCGGAAGAAGGGAGAGGACTGAGCCACGGGGGGCGGCGGGGATAGGGCCCTGCATCGCCCTGCAGGAATCAAAGCGTGCTTGTGCTGTGTTCCTCGTCCCTTCTGTGAGCACAGACTAGAAACTGGAGAATTTGTTTTGCATAAACTTAAAGCACACGGTTCTATGATCCCAACAGTTAGATTTCAAATGAGATTTATTTTAGTCAAAAAGGAGATGCACTTGGCTTCCCTCCCCTGCAGGTCAAGATAATGGTGATTCTTCAGATGCTTTTAATATCCTTAATGTTTTCGTTGGTTTTGGGGGGGCAGGTTTTGCACATTATTCAACTGAACAGCAATTAAAGTTAAGCATAGGTACGTTTAGCACTGAGAATCTGCAGATAAGACAATGATAAATACTGAATATTTAGCAGATCAAAGAGTAATCATGAATTCTAAGTGAGAAATTAAGGACCGTAAGCAGCCAGGCAGGTGGCTAGTGAGCTGAGCACAAGTCCTGCAACTGAGAACTTCCTTAGAAACCTTGCTGTCCTTCAGGGTGAGGCTGCCCACTGCAGTTGTGCTGTGTGACTCTGTGGGTTTGAATATTGATTTAGTCTGAGGGCTTGGGCAATCACTGGAGATTTTCTTGAGAGTGCTATTTGACCTGGATGGTGGCGCACATGGAAAGGGGCATTATGCTTCCTCGTTGCCAGAGGTGCAAGCCATCCGTCAACAAATATTCATCAGTGAGTGTTTGTCATGCTTCTGCGATTGGCCTGACCTTGTGCTGGTTGCTATTTGGAATACAAAGAAATGTGTGATTCCAGCCCATGAAGAACTTAATCCAGTTGGAGAGATTCCCAAACATAGACAGACATGGGGCAAAAATAGCAGTAACATGGTGAAAAGGTTGGACTAAGTCTTGAATAGGCAGAACAGCAAAGCAAGGGCATTAAGAGTGTTTAGATACAAAAAGTCTGACTGGGTAGAGGAGGGTTTAAGCACAAAGAAAGAGCTAGGATAGTCTAGTGGTAGAAAGGGTCAGGTGGTGGAAGCCCATGGAAGCTAGGCCAGGGCGTGTGGGTTCTATCCTGTGGCCGTGGGTCCGTGGAAGGCTCCTGAGCCGTGAGGTAGCATATAGTGTGGGCTGCCCAGCAGGGTCACTCGTGCTCAGCGTTCTTCGTGGGGCTTTTGGAGGAGGAAGCCGGTTGGGAGGGAACCCAGAGGAGCGGGGTAGTTAGTTAGTGGGTGCTGGAGACAGACCTCTGGCCCCGATCTTGCACTGGCACTCTCTAGTCAAGGCCCCTGCCCTCTCACAGGCTCATGTCCCAGCTGTAAATGAGGGAGCGGCTCTTCCGGGCTCACCTACAGGGCCATTGGCAGATGGTGAGTGATACCACCACTACAGGGCCCTGAGGACTTGGGATGGGTACCCCCTGTGCCCGAGAAGACAGGAGAGCGGAGTGCTCCTGAGGAGCGGGAGGTGGGGGCTGCAGGAGGCTGAGGGTTGGTGGGTTTGGTGGGTGCTGGTTCACTTGTTTCCTTCCTCTCTTGAGAAGGCTTTTATTTTTGTAGTGTGAAGCTGCTTCCTATTCAAGAGGTTTTAGAACCGTGATTCTCACCCCTGGCAGCACAGTAGACTCACCTCGGGAAGTTTTAAGTCCTACTAATGCCTGTGCCTCAGCCCGGGCAAGTTAAATCAGAATCTCAGACAGTAGGGTGTAAGTAGGTATCTTTTTAAAAAATTCTCTAGGTGCCCTGGCCGGGTTGCTCAGTGGGTTGGGACATTGTCCGGTACACCAAAAGGTTGTGGTTTAATTCCCGGTTAGGGCACATACCTGGAGGCAACCAGTCGATGTTTCTCACATCGATGTTTCTCTCTCTCTCTCCCTCTCCCTTCCTCATTCTCTAAAAAGCAATAAGCCCTAGAGGGCTTGGCTCAGTGGATAGAGCATCAGCCTGTGGACTGAAGGGTCCTGGGGTCGATTCCAGTCAAGGGCACATGCCCAGGTTGCAGGCTCGATCCCCAGTTGGGGGTGCTCAGGAGGCAGCCGATCCATGATTCTCTCTCATCATGAATGTTTCTATCTCTCTCTCCCTCTCCCTTCCTCTCTGAAATAAACAAAATTTATCTTTATATCTACATACAGCAATAAAATAAAATAAAAACATTAAAAACATTTTTTAAGTTCTCTTGGTGATTCTAGAATGCAGCTGAGTTGAGAGCCTGTGCTTTAGAGGTGACATGTGGGAACACTGACAGGTTCTGTGTAACATCCCTCCGAAGAGCTTCCTCGTCTTTCTGTACTTTGAGTCTCAGGGTAAATCCAATCGCTGTGCCAAAAGGGAAGAGAGAAAATTATGTGGGTTAGAGAAGAATTACGTGGGTTAGGCTGGCTTGAAGGTTTGCTTAAGTGTTGGCTTTAGTTCTTTTAACACATTTCTTTCAAAGTGGTCTGTGTTTGCAGCCTCACTAAAGTAATTTGGAGCCAGACAGATTCAAAATAAATTTTCTTCCGTGATTTTCCTAAAATCTCACCAAACTGAGGGAGCTTTACATACCAGCTACTGTGTAGTGAAATCTTAAATATCTTTTTTGGAAACTCAGGAGACACAAAATGCCAATAAGGACGCTTACTTGGAAAATGGCTTATGTTGGGAGCATTAATCAATGGTGTGGCAATGACAGCTCTACCCCCAGGGTCTCGGGCTAAGAATCCATAGGTCTACACCATTGGGGGTGAACCACCTGAATTCCACAGGCTAGTGAGGACCCCCACCTTCATGGGCACGGGGCTGCCAGCCATGACTGGCAGGTTGGATGGCCTTAGAGCCAGCAAGTTGGGTTCCAGTGCCCAGTCAGCTGCCTCCTAGCTGTGTGACCTTGGAGAGCTCACTTTCCCTTGCTGAGCTGAGAGAGCTGAGAGCGCCTGCCGTCTAGGCAGCTGTGAGAATTGAATGAGGACCGTTGAGTAAGGAGCTTAGTAACATTCCTGGCACAAAATCAGTGCTCACTTTCCATGAACTCTTTTACTGAAGTCAGAAATCACATGGCCTTGCCTTGGTGCCTTTCCAGTTTGAAGAACTCAGCACCAGACCATACTGACTTGCCAAAATGCCCACATGCTAGGGCTTGACAAGCAGCCACCCTGCCCCTCCAAGATAAGGGTGTGGTGTCCTGAGGAGGAGCAGGAAGAAGGCCCTTTGGGGAAGTGGCAACAGATGGCACAGTTTGGGGGCATAGGTCTGTGTGACTCAGGGCTCCCTGCAGGACTCTTTGCCCCCCTTCTATGCCTGATGGGCTTCCGTGTTCTGCACACACAGGCGCTGTTCCACAGCAGAGGGTGGTGAAGCTGGGAATGATTCACTGGAGGATTCTGGCTGCTGACTCCAGCTCCGGAGGTGGAGGCCAGGCTTCCAGTGTAGGGTTCCTGCTAGTCTCCAGGGCACTCTTCTCTCTGCGTTAATGAGAACTGCGGCCTGGCTGTAAGCATTAGACAACCATTCTATGTTTTTTAGTTTATAGCATTGGAGATTTGAGGTGAAAGTGTTGTGGGTTTTTTGGTTTTGGGTCAGGCTGGATGGTGGAATCAAACAAACTAAAATAATTCAAATGTTTTATAGTTAAGGAAGAACTTGCTCCACTGAAGTGGAATAAACTAGTTCTGAACAACATCATCTTATCTTATTTCCTATTGTCTTTCTGTATCTGTAACCACATGGCAGATGGCATGGGGTGGAGGGTGGGGACTGCACTGAGCCTCAGTCTTTTTGCTGTTGTTGTTAATTCTCACAGGAGGATATTTCCCCATTGATTTTTAGAGAGAGTGGAAGGAGGTGGGGGGAGAAAGGAGCTGGGGAGGGAGGAGAGAGAGAGAGGGAGATGTGAGAGAGACACATTGATGGGGTGCCTCCTTCACACACCTTGACCTGGCCAGGATAGAACCTGAAATCCAGGTATGTGCCTTTGATCCAGAATTAACTCAAGACCCTTTGGTGCACGATGCTCTAACCACTGAGCCATGCTGCCCAGGGCTGGAGCCTCATTCTTTTTTCTTTTTTCTTTTTTGTTAATTCTCACCCGAGGACACTTTTCTATTGATTTTTAGAGAGACTGGAAGGAAGAGGGAGACACAGGGAGAGAGAAACATCAGTGTGAGAGGCACATCAATTGGCTGCCTCCCACACACACCCTGACAGGGCCGGGGATTGAGCCTGCAATGGAAGTTCTTGCCTTTGACCCGAAGCAGTGCTGGGACCCTTCAGGGCTGATGCTCTATCCACTGAGCTAAACTGGCCAGGGCTGGAGCCTCATTCATAATGTGTCTTTACAGGAGAACACAGTGGGTGGCGCTTTGAGGCTCTGGTAACTGAGTGTACCTGTTAAGTGGATGTGCACATGTTACAAATGCTTTTGTGTACACTCAGTTACCAGTGCCTCAAAGCACCACCCACTGTGGTTGGCTGTGGCCAAGGGCGGAGGGCGATAGAAGTGACCCCCTCCAGCACCCTGCATCCCAAGCCTCCATGGACCAGATGACCCGGGTACTCAATGCTTCTGTACCCGAGTCTCTCCACCTCTGCACTGTTGACATTTGGGCCAGAACTCCTCTGCTGTAGGGGCTGTCCTATGCTTGGTAGGTTAGCAGCATTCCTGGTCTCTGTCGACCAGATTCCAGTAGCAACCCTCTCCCCTTCCCTGTGACAATCAGAGATGTCTCCAAACACTGCCCGTTGTCCTCTGGGGGCACAGTCACCCTTTTTGGAGAACACTGGCCTAAACATAGAGTGTGTTGGCAGGAACTTTAGTTAATGTGTCGTTTTCGGATATTACAGTCTGACATCAGCACCCAGTCGGGCCCTATCTTGTAGCTACTGCTTCCCTTCGGCCAAAGGCTTTTCCCAAACATTATCATGTGCCATTTTATAGCCAAGTTTAAAAGAAAAATCTAAACTATGTGTCTACCAGGTACACACGGAGCAATGGTCGACTAGACCTTTCTTTTTGGAGTTAATCCCCAGCATGAGCCAAGCACAGGGATTGGAACATGATAGGTGCTGGTTGATGTTTGCAATGGCAATAACATCTTTGTAAAACACAGGTGCAAACTTTAAACTTCCTCTCTGGTAAATTATAGTGAAGCAATGGATGCTCCAAATGATTTTTGAGAATTAACATTTCCCCCCAACTTTAGACATCAGAAAAACGTGTCTATGGGATCAGTCCGTTAGCTTTGAAATTTTCTCAGAACTGTCTTACTGGCAAATTTTCTGGGCCTTTACATTCTGATAGTAGAGCTGAAATTAGCACATATAATTGAGTAATTCTAAGCTTTCATTCATACACACACACACACACACACACACATACACACACGGACACAGACAATAGTGCACCGAAAGTCTGGGGAAGGGGCGAGAGCCAGGTGGAGGGGACCAATGGGGGGGAAAAGGGAACATCTGTAATACTTTCAACAATAAAGATAAATTAAAACAAAAAAAATAGAAAGTCACAGAGGTAGAAGAAATAGGCTTAGGAAACAAGTTACAGAGGCATGTAACCTACTACTCCATTGCCTTAACTCTTGGCAACCACTGATCTCTTCTCCATATCTATAATTTTGTCATTTCATGAATGTTATATAAATAAAATCATATACAGATGCATCTCAACTTATGATGAGGTTACATCCTGATAAACCCATCCGAAGTTGAAAATATCGGAAGTCGAAAATGCCTCTAATACATGTAACCTCATAGCTTCGCCTAGCCTACCTTAAACATGCTCAAACACGATATTCAAAAACCGCTGGCAACACAGTACATCATAGAGTATCTGATTTACCCTGTGATCCTGGGGCTGACTGGGAGCTCACTACCACCGACCAGCATCATGAGAAAGTATCACATGTATATTGCTAGTCCAGATAAAGATAAAAATTTATAGTTTGAAGTAGGGTTTCTACTGAGTGCTTATTGCTTTTACAGCGCTGTAAAGTAGTAAGAAAAATAATAAATTTGAGACCACCTGTAGCTTATAATCTTTTGGAATTAGCTTTTTTCACTCAGCATTAATTCTCTGGAGATTCATCAAGATGTTGCATGTATTCATAGTTTATTTCTTTTTGTTGCTGAGCAATATTCCATGCTTTGGATGCAGCAAGGTTTAACCATTCACCTGTTAAAGGACATCTGGTTTGTTTCTACTTTGGGGCTCTTAAAATAAAGCTGCTATGAACATTCGTGTACAAGTTTTTGTATGAATGTAAATTTTCGTTTCGCTGGGCTAAATGCCGGGGGATGCGGTTGTTGTGTTGTATGATAGTTGCATGTTTAATTTTTTAGGAAACTGCCAAACTATGTTCATAGTGGCTGTACTATTTTACATTCGCATAGACAATATATGAGTGATCCAGTTTCTCTATGTCCTAGCCAGCATTTGGTGTTATTTTTTGTTTCAGCCATTCTGATAGGTGTAAAATGATATCTCATTGTGATCTTAATTTGCATTTGCTTGACAACTAGTAGTCTTTAACATATTTTCATGTGTTTATTTGCCCTCTGTATATCCTCTGGAAAATAATGTATATTCTGTTGTTGGATGGCGTCTTATAAAATGCTAAGTCAGCTGTCGGTTGATGGTATTGTTGAGTTCCTCTGTATTTTTACTAGTCTTTTGTTTAGTTGTTCTATCAATTGCTGAGAGGGGGGTGTTGACATCTCCAACTATAATCGTGGATTTGTCAGTTTCTTCTTTCATTTATCTTAGTTTTTGCTTCACACATTTTGCATCTCTGGTGTTTGGTGCATACACATTTAAAATTGCCATGTCTTGCTGGTAGATTACCCTTTTATCTTTACATAATGTCCCTGTCTGTCTCTAGTAATTTTCTTTGAAGTCTATCTGATATTTTCACTTATTTTTGGTCTTCTGATTTGGATGTCTTATAAATGAGGCTCTTTTTTTTTTTTTTTTTTTTTTTTTTAGGAGTATATCATTCGGGTTCAAAGAGGAATTTCTGTAGAAAACAGCTGGCAGGTAAGCATTTGTGTGTGTGTGTGTGTGTGTGTCATTAGAAAAGTGTTTTAAACTTTTCAACAAAATTCTGACTGTGCATCTAAAAATCTGGAAAAATGGAAACATGCATAAATATAAATCATATTTCTTTTAGATATAAATCTTTAGCTTAAAAAAACTCTTTTGTTATTGAAAGTATTACATATGTCCCCTTTCCCCCCCAGTGACTCCCTCCAGCCTCCCCCTGGATCTTTAGCTTTTAGATGTATATTATAAAAGGCTTTTCTATTGCCAGTTATTTGGTTTAGTTTGTATATAATATTACCATGGAGAGTGTCTAGGACTTTGTTCTCTGGCTAGACCAAAAGTAGGATAGGCAAGTTACTTGTTTTGTTCTTAGTAGTTAAAACCTCATCCTGCAGCCTTGGTTTGGGTGGGGAAGTTAGGGTTCAGTCCACCAGGTGGACAGGTGAGACAGTGCCCTGGACATTATACAGTTTGGACACTGCATTTCATGGACTCCTGAGTTCACTCATGGGCAATTTCTAGTGCTGGTTCCCTCATGGTGTGGCTCTGTTTTCCTCAGTGGTGGCCTCAGAGAGAGAACTTCCTGCGTAGATCTAGAGGTCTTTCCGGTTGACTTGCAGAGGGTGGCTGAATTCTGTGTGGAGGCCATTTCTTCCCATCTCCCATCTTACCTTGTCCTTCACAGCCCAGCTTGACTCTTACCTCTGTTAAAGAACGCAATTCAACAGAGTAAATTTGAAGTCTTCATTGGCTTTATTAAGTGGTTTGTGAACTGGGCAGCATCCCATCTAGCAACTAGAGAAGTGTTCCGATGAGATGTACAAAATAGGAGGTTCTTATAGGCACAAGGTGGCCGGGACTAAGTTAAATGAATGGATTATTTCAGGCAAGGACACCTTTTCTTAGGGGAAGGCTGGGTCTTATCAGGCGGATTACCTCACCAATGTCGATCAGGCAGTTCCAGACTGAGTGATTTAAAATTCCACTCCTGGGCCCTGGCTCAGCTGGTTGCGTTGTCCCATACGCCAAGGTCACGGGTTTGATTCCCTAGACCCACTGAATTAAGTTCTGGGTGGTAGGGTCCTAGGTGACCTCCAGGTAATTCTTCTGCATGTTAACATTCGAGAATCATCAGCAGGGGTTGAAGTCAAACTATTCAACAGTAAAATAATTTCTTTCCCAGAGCCTGAAGAGCTAGTAGAATTTGGTGATGGCCTAATCCAGCAATTTTCAACCAGTGTGCCACAAGAATTTTAAAAACATGCTATACCTGACTATTTAGTCAGGGGCACTAACTTATTTTTATTTTATTGATTTTATATATTTATTATTATTATTATTATTTTTTAGGGGCACTGATTCTGACAACAGTCAATACACAATTGCCATCTGGTGTGAATGAATCAATACTACACTTTTTTTTTGTCAGATTGGCAAAATATATATTTTTTGATGTGCCGCAGAAATTTAGTAATTAGTTTATGTGTGCCACGAGATGAGAAAAGAACATCACTGGCCTAATCAATGGCATTGGCATAACTAAGAAAGAAGGTATAGACGATGGAAGCTGGACTGTCTGCTCACAGGGGACTGGAAACCAGGGAGAGGTGTGGGCTGTGGGCTCACTGCCTGCAGGTGTGGACCATTCTCCAGCGTGGGGGACGTTTTATCCAGCCAAAGATGAAATGGCTTCAAAACTGTCCACCTCCTTAATTTTGATTTTATGTTCAGTAAAACTTTTTCTTTTTTTGGTAAATCATTAAGTCATCTTTCTAGGTGCCTGGTTAATAAGAAAGATATTTTTATTTTTTATTTTTTTTAATATATTTTATTGATTTTATATATTTATTATTATTATTTTTAATATATTTTATTGATTTTATATATTTATTATTATTATTTTTAATATATTTTATTGATTTTATATATTTATTATTATTATTTTTAATATATTTTATTGATTTTTTACAGAGTGGAAGGGAGAAGGCTAGAGAGTTAGAAACATCGATGAGAGAGAAACATCGATCAGCTGCCTCTTGCACACTCCGAAGTGGGGATGTGCCTGCAACCAAGGTACATGCCCTTGACTGGAATCGAACCTGGGACCTTTCAGTCCGCAGGCTGGCACTCTATCCACAGAGCCAAACTGGTCAGGCAAGAAAGATATTTAAATGGTGATTTGCGCCCTGACCAGTTTGGCTCTGTGGATAGAGTGCCAGCCTGCGGACTGAGGGGTCCCAGGTTCGATTCCAGTCAAGGGCATGTACCTTGTTGAGGGCACATCCCCAGTGGGGGGTGTGCAGAAGGCTGCTGATCGATGTTTCTCTCTCATCGGTGTTTCTAACTCTCTAGCCTTCTCCCTTCCACTCTGTAAAAAATCAATAAAATATATTAAAAATAGTAATAATAAAAATAAAAAATAAATGGTGATTTGCCTGAAAAGATACATCCTTGCTGTCTCTTATCTGTTGGTGTCTTATGAGTTGGGCTGGCAGTATCCCATGTCCCAGCCGGCTCGGGCACACTGCTGGGCCTGTTTTTGGGGCCTGTCACGTTAAGCAAGTTAAGGACCTTGGTGCCAGTGCCCAGGCTCTAGGATGCCAATAAATACTAAATAAGAAAATGGAGCCGAAACCGGTTTGGCTCAGTGGATAGAGCGTCAGCCTGCGGACTGAAAGGTCCCAGGTTCGATTCCGGTCAAGGGCATGTACCTGGGTTGCGGGCACATCCCCAGTGGGAGATGTGCAGGAGGCAGCTGATCGATATTTCTCTCTCATTGATGTTTCTAACTTTCTAACTCTCTCCCTTCCTCTCTGTAAAAAATCAATAAAATATATTAAAAAAAAAAAGAAAATGGAAAGAGATGGTCTTTGCTGAATTAAAACACCACTGTCTTGTCTCTTACAGATTATTAGGAGATACAGTGATTTTGATTTGCTGAACAACAGCCTGCAGGTAAGTCTTTTAAAACACTAATGACACACATTGCTTTCTTGAGATGTCTTAGAAACCAGTTGGAAATGGCAATATCGGGAACAAGAAATTAGCAGGTTTCCCCGGCCAATGGAACAGATGTTGTGTGGCTTTAAAAATGAACTTTTGGGAACAAACGTGATTTACAGTAGCGACCCTGTGACTGCGTACCTTTGGGCCACACTGCACCCTTTACCACAGCGATGGGAAATGTGTTACCTCCTTTTCTCAGGGCTGGGAGCATTAAATGGATTGCTAGAGTTGTTCTCTTAGAGTTGGAGCTGGAACTCCCTCAGATGCTTTCTCTATACCAGGCTGCATGGTCGCATTGCAGGTCAACGCTCAGTACTAACTAGAGACTTTTTCAGTGTAACTTTTCCTCTAAAATACATAGTTCTAAATCCCTTTGATGTAAATGTCCCTAACTTGGTGGCCATAATGGAAAGAGAGATGAGCTGCAGAGTCTTTGGAAGCACAGTCAGTGCTGGTCCTGGAGGGGCTTTAGTACTAAGGGAAATAGTGGCAATTCCACCATGTCTTCTCCTGGCAGATTGGTCTTCACGGGCCATGGGTTACTGAACACCATTGGGCTGTGTCGTAGCTCAGATTGGACTGGTTACACAAAACCCTTTAAACCTGAGCCAGGGTGCTTGGCTTCTTACCAGCTCAGCTGGGAGGTGAAGGACTGCTCCCTTCTTTGGTGAGCTAGCCATCGTCACTTAGTCGGAGTGACCTCTGGTCCTGTCCAGAAAGGACAGGACTGCTGGCTGGGAGGGAGCATAAGGCTTCCTTTCCATCCAAAGGCCATGTTGAAGCACATGTTGCGTCCACACTGTGACATTATTTACAACACCGCTGAAAGTACGACTGTCTTATTTGCCTTGCGGTAGAGTTGGCCTGAGTATCTGCAAGCCTTGATGTAATTGCCATATGGCCATGCACTTGACACATGTTGTCTTTTTAAATTTTAATTATAGTATGACCAATTTAAATCTCCAAATAGAATATTGGCAGAGATTGAATTCTCCTCGTAGATGGGCTTAGTTGGTTTCCTATATGGATTTTAATAGCATATTACTTGCTGTAAGACAAAAAGCTGGGCCTGAATGACACTGTAGATAAGGCACCAACCAATGTGCAGTTCATTCCAGCGTGGATTGTCTCCCAACCCTTCTAGACAGCCTCACGGTGGGGTGAGCATTTGAGGGTTAACATTGAGCCTACTGTGTGCCTTTACCTTTATGAACAAGTTTTAAGTAAGGGGGAGTCATCTTTGTACAGTATTATTCATCCAGAGCTGAGTAAGAGTTGTGGGAGAAATATTCTCAAATTGAAATTGCCCAGACCCAGCCCCTAAGAATGGGGGTGGGGAAGAGGGTTTTATCTCCTCTTTGGAGATATAAGGTTGAATGTCTGTGACTATTTAATTATGGCCTTTTAAATATAATAGAGCTTTATTTTTTGCTTCAGTGTAATTTTCCCTTTTAAAATGGATACTTTCTACGTGCATCTTATTTTAAATGCAAATATTCATGTGTATTGATGTTGGCTTGTGTTGGGCAGGATATGGCCAGACAGCATTTCAAGTGGGAGGTTTTTCTGGATCCAAGTAAACAAACAG
Source organism: Myotis davidii (assembly GCF_000327345.1). Lineage (NCBI taxonomy): Eukaryota > Metazoa > Chordata > Mammalia > Chiroptera > Vespertilionidae > Myotis > Myotis davidii. Next base: position 476,763 of record NW_006383017.1, read on the forward strand.
AAGAAAGTACATACAGCTTTTTGGCAACAAAATACTTTCAAAACAGCCTCCATAAAACAGACCCAAAGTATTCCAAAACCACAGACTAAAACTGTGACCATGATTTTCAGTGTCTGATTACCCTTCTGACAGATAATGAGTTCCTGCTGCTGAGAGAGAAATATAATATACACAGAGTTGTCTTGAGTTCAATAGGAAAAATGCCTGAGTGAAAAGAAAAGCAGGATGTAAAATTACACATGCAGAAGAATTTAATTACATGAAATGTTTAGAAAAAAGATTGGAAGGACATATGCCAAAATGGTGAACCCAGGTGGTAGGATTATGGGTTATGTTTTTTTTTCTGGTTCTTTATACTGTTCTGTACTTTCAAAGTTCTCTATAAACAAGCACATGTAACCAAAAAAAAAAAAAAAGAAACCCACCAAAAAAAAACAAAAACAGAAAAAAGCTGCACTTCCCCACTTTATATAGTGAGCATATTTGTGGTAATAGTGAAGAAAAATCACCACCATATTTTAAATTCAATATCAAGTTAGTGATCATCTAGGGCAGCAGTTTTCAACTGGTGGACCACAAGAATTTTTTTTAAAAAATATATTTTTATTTATTTCAGGGAGGAAGGGAGAAGGAGAGGGAAAGAAAGAGACTGAGAGAAACATTGATGTGAGAGAGAAACATCCATCCGTTGCCTCCTGCATGCAACCTGACCGGGGATGGAACCCACAACCTGGGCATGTGCCCTCAATGCTCTAACCAACTGAGCTACCCAGCACGAG
>NW_006383017.1:477689-490836 GCF_000327345.1 Myotis davidii
ATTAAAAAGTGACAACAGCCAACACAATAATAGCTATCTGATGTGAATGAATCAAAATTATACCTATTATTTTTTGGCAAATCAGCAAAAAATACGTTTTTTGTTGTGCTGCAGAATTTTTGTAATTAGTTTGTGTGCCATGAGATGGAAACGGTGGGAAATTGCTTATCTAGGAAGACAGCATACCAGAAGGAACAGGAATAAAGCAGGCGTTAAAATGACAGGAACTGGGTAGGGAACCCTCAGCCGTGGGAAGGGACCCAGGCCCTGTCCTCTAATACCTCAGGTTACTCTCCTCTCTTGGTCCTCACTGCCCCCTCTGAACTGGAAGGTTGAACCAAGTGACTTCTCAGGTCTGTTGGAGCACAAAAGGTTTGTTGTTTGAGTTTTACTGCCCACTGCTCACATAGGAGAGACTCTCCTTTATACACGAGGGGAATTGGGACAAACGAAGGCGCTGTTGGGAGTGTAGCACTCCCGAGAATGTTCATGGGGATATGCTTGAAGGCACTGTGTAGATTTTTAAGATCTGACACCGGAAGTGAGAGATTAACATTCAGAGTTTGAAGGTTTTCCCTCCAGACAAAAGCTAGTTTTCTTGAATCTGTAATATAGTTTATCATATAATTTAGAGGCTTCTCCTCGCCTAGCATGGGACAGATTCTGGGTTTTAGACCCCATTTTGGCGATCATCTCCCATGAGCATTGTCACTCTGCAGGTGTTATGAATGGAAATTTGCAGGACTTCTCTGCTGCCTTTCTTGTTCCCTTTCCCTTATACAAGGAACTCAAGAAGGAATCCACAAAGCACGTTAAAGAGGAAAGTGGTGGAAAATGGGATGATGGGGGGTCAGGGCTTTGAGCCACCAACGTGGAGGTTTCTAGGAAATTGCTGGCTTAGTGATTTTGTCACCAATGTTAGTGTCTCTGGCCCTCCCTTCTAATTAGTGGTGTTCTAAACTTTATATGCTGAGATTGGAAAGCATTTTAGAAATTCTAGGAGAAAACTGAAAAAGAAAATAAGTCTCTTAAATGCTAATCTTTTTTAAAAGACAAGATTTAAAAATAACACACACATTGCATAGTTTTAGTACTTTTAGGAATATTTATTGTGACATCTTGCACTGGGGCAGGAAAACACCTCCAGTATGCCCAGCAGACTGACATAGCAGGGACACTGTGATCGCAGCTGCTGGCAAAGGACCCTGTTACCCAATGATTTAGAAGAGCTGATGGTTTGCCGGGCAGATCAATACATTTTCGTAAAGTGAAATGAAGCTTGAAAAAATAGATTGGTTGAAGCTTGGAGGCCACAAAGTTTGAAACAGATACAGTATCAAATTCATTCTCACATCCCCAACATGAATGAAAAATAACCCTACTGAGGTTTGAATCGGATATGAGGTGTCTCTCCATTCTGAGATGTGGAATTCTCCTGGGTACACTCTTGGTCAGGGACCCAGTGCAGGCAAATGTGCTGATACCTGTTAATGGCATTTTTAAAAAGTCCTTGCTGTGTGTATGATCAGCTTGATAAGCAAAAAGGGTTTCCTTTTCCTTTTTTTAATGGAAAAAAAGTAATAGTTGAGCAATGTAATAATTTCATAGTATAGAAATGAAAATTAATTGACCAACCCACTCCCAGTGGTAGCCATTCTCAAGAAGGTGGTATGAGTCATTTTAGACATTTATTGAGCATATATATCGATATCCTGAGTGAGTGCACACACACACACACACACACACACACACACACACACCAGATTATATTCTGCAACTTAATTTATTGAGAGTCTTTTTTTTAAAATACATTTTATTGATTTTTTACAGAGAGGAAGGGAGAGGGATAGAGAGCTAGAAACATCAGTGAGAGAGAAACATCGATCAGCTGCCTCCTGCACACCCCTACTGGGAATGTGCCCACAACCAAGGTACATGCCCTTGGCCGGAATCGAACCCAGGACCCTTCAGTCCACAGGCCGACTCTCTATCCACTGAGCCAAACTGGTTAGGGTTATTGAGAGTCTTAAAAAGAAAGAAATCAGTTGTGTTTTCAGTAATGTATTACCTTTGATTACCCTTCATTACTTAATGCTCCTGAAAACATAATAAAGTAACTGGCTTAGATGTATACCTGCTGAGTGATGTGCTTTCTTCATTAGTGTGATTTTTATTCAGCTACTAAAGAAACTGCTCTTAGGTAAAGCCTCATTGTGTGAATAAGGAAAACAACCTGCAGTGTGTGTCTTTCCGGTAGTGAATTATGCCACAGTACAACATTCACTCTAAATGTGCCCTGCCGTACTTTCTTAGTTGGAGAAATAGGCAATTTGGAATTGTCAGGCAACCTTTTCATCTTGTCCAATATCAAGTTCAAGGTCTTCATTGTTATTTGAAAAATACAGAGTGGAACAGGCTAAGTTAGGTTTGCCCACATGGGCAGTTTAGATTACAGCCTTGTCTGAATTCAGGACAGCCTTCTCTTTAGACCTTTCCCTCAGTCAGTACACATGCCACTGCACTGCCCTAATGTAAGCACAAGTGTAGAATAGCACTACTCTCTGAAAGTGATTTTACTCATTCAATTAAGATATTAATCTGATGCTTTGTTTTTTAAGTTTGAAAAATAGACTTTAAAGTTTTAAATGATCTGGAAAATGGTAGTATGTTGAGCACCTGTATTTATTTTTCTCCTCTCCCAAAGCCACCCTTAAACAGTAAACTGTCTGATACACACACACACACACACACACACACACATACACACACCTCAAGGACAAATAGAGGAGAAAACTACAACAAAACATTTGAAACTGAAAATCCAGTGGATGAGAACTAACCAATTAATCAGGTATGGGAAGGCAGAATTCTGACATGGGGGGTGAATTACCCCACTGGGTCCAATTTACACACAGAACCTCCACAAGTTTTAGCAATTGACACTACAGGTGCTGCCTCCGGTGTGGGCCAAGGTCAAGCTAGAATCAGGAGTAGAAAGTATGTTTAAGAAGCAGTCAGGTCCCCAAATCTTCCTCATCTGAGCAACTTACACCTGCCCTTCTTGCTCCAGCAGAAAACGGGAAGTTTATTCCCAGGAGAGGTCAGGACAGTTTTGGACTGGAGAATGTAGGCACAGCTGAAAATATTTACATAGTAAACAGGTGCAGGGACCCCAGCACCCAACCCCCCTCCACTCTCCAGCTGCCTTCTTCCTCTCGGCTCCCAGAATACTGGCACTTACACCTTCTGGGTAGGAGGCCGGAAGATTCTTTTGAGGGGTCTGCCCAGCCTAAGAGGAAAGAGCTAAAGACTCAGACTAAACACTAAGGTCACCCGTTCTCCCAGTGAAACAGCTGAGTGAGGTCATGTGCTACAGTAAAGCCCACAGCAGACAAGCCAGCCTCTCACCCAGAGCTTCAAGTCAGCTTTGGGTGCCCTCTCTTAAATATGAGCAGACACTTTTAGCATGAAAGATAACAACCAAATCAAACAGGAAAAAAAAAAGAATAAGGAAGCAGAATATATGCAGTAAGAACATTTCAGCCCTAGCCAGTTTGGCTCAGTGGATAGAACGTTGGCCTACAGACTGAAGGGTCCCAGGTTCGATTCTGGTCTAGGGCACATGCCCAGGTTGTGGGCTCGACCCCCAATCGGGGGCCTGCAAAAGGCAGCCCATCATTGCAGGAGGCAGATGATCAATGATTCTCTATTTGATGTTTCTATCTGTCTCTCCCTCTCCCTTCCTCTCTGAAATCAATAAAAAATATACATTAAAAAAGAAGAACATTCAGGCACTTCAGAAAAATTCTTTTATAATTTCAGAGAGATAAGAAATTGTATTACATTCAGGATGCTATTTGGGGGCAGGGAGAAAAGAGTGCTTAAAAATAAAAACGATAATGGTAGAAATAAAAACTCTTTAGAAAGGCTGAAAAATAAAGGAAATATCCCAGAAAACTTTTTCAGTAGGAAAAAAAAAAAGGTTAACAAAAGTGGAAAATAGGAGAGAAAAGATAAGAATAGAGGATTAGCCCAGAAGGTCCAATATTGGAAAACAGGAATTCTGAGGAAGGAAAACAAAGGGCATGGAGGGGAAGAAGTCATGCCGTGATACAGGAAAACACCGAAGAATGTAAGAGTATTAGCGGTGTTGGTTTCTAGAAGGAAAGGCCGAGCACTCGGCAGAGATGAAGGTAGGCCCACATGAAGGCGCATGGAATTCACAAACCGAAGTCAAAGAGACAATCCAAAAAGCTCATACTGAGAGGGAAAAACAAAACAGAATCTGGAATTTAGCAGCACCAGAAACCAGAAGACAGTTGTTATGCAAGGAGGTCAGACCTCAGCGTACTGCTTGCCCATTCCAAAGAAATAACCCAGAGGACTGACTGGCTGTGAAAGACGGGTTTGTGAGGACTTGCATGCGCCCCGTGGTGGCTGGCTGGCTGGTAAGGTTTCCTGCAGCCCAGGCTTTCTCAGCACCGGGCACTACAGAGGAAGAAAACAAAGCACACGGGACATAGGGCCGGGGGCGGGCAGGTGGGTGGGGTGGCCCCTAGCTGTTTCTCTGCAGTAGTTTACAGTCCAGGTTCACATATAGAAGCAGTTTCTCTTTGGCCATGTCTTGACCGAGCAGCTGGCCAGGCTCCCCGGGCCAGCCCCACAGCCCTCTTACAGATGGCCTCCACTGCATTCCCACAGGTGGAGGGGGAGTTGGAGCTTGGGAAGGGGCCCATGTTCTCACATACCAGACAACAATAAAGTTTTCTTTAGTCAGTGACAGAATTACATATGTCCCCCCACCTACCCCCTCTTTGCCCCTCTCCACCCAGCCCCCTGCCCCACTCCAGGCCTTCATCACACTATTGTCTATGTCCACGGGCTATACATAAACAGTATGCATGTAAGCTCTTTAGTTAATGTCTTCCCATCCCCTCCTCCCCCTCCTCTATGAGATCTTTCAGTCTGTTCTGCGCATCAATAAAGTAATGCTTAGGCCGCCGTTGCTCAGTGGTTGAGCATCAACCTATGAACCAGGAGGTTGTGGTTCGTTTTCCTATCAGGGCACATGCCCGGGTTGCAGGCTCAATCCCCAGTGTGGGGCATGCAGGAGGCAGCCGATCAATGATTCTCTCTCATCATTGATGTTTCTCTTTCTCTCTCTTCCTTCATCTCTGAAATCAATAATAATAATAATATATATTTTAAAATTGTTCTCTTTGAAAAAAGTAAAAAGAAGGAAATAATGCTTAAAAATTCTGAAGAAAAAATATTTTCAACTTAGAATTCCACTTCAAGACTTGCTATCAATCAAGTGTGAGGGTAGAGGAAAGACAGATTTAGATACACAAGTTTTCAAAAACTTGTCCCCCTTTTGGGAAGTCTACAGAGGATATCTCCACCAAAAATGGGGAATATCTAAGAAAAAGGGTGGCTGTGGAAAGGGGGTCAGCAGGAGGAAGGCGCATGCGCCTCCAGCATGGTGGTGAAGGGAGGGCCCAGGATGCCAGCTCTGCAGGAGGTGTAGGGACGTCAGTCCTGCCCGGAGCAGGTTGGTGGGTTCTCGAAGGTACTTCTCAGGGAGATGAAATCGATGCATCTCTGTATGTGAATGTGTTGAGAAAAGGCATAGCCAGAGAGTTCGAAGTTGAATAGAAAACCAAGAAATAGAAAGGAAGCATGTTAGCATAGGAGGCATGGCATTTGGGCTCCGTTGTGAATATCACTGCCTAGTGTAAACATGAGAACTGCACTAGAGCGTTGTATCTGTATTGGAAGGATTAGGAACAGGGTGTGTGTGTTGGGGGGGTGGGAAGGGGGGGAGGTCAGGATAGTGGAAGAACTTAATCCTCCTTTTCCATGATAAGAAACTTATAGATAATTCCTAAAAATGAAAAATCAAGACATAACAATCTCAACATTCCCCAATGCCAAACGATTGGCTGAAAGAATTGAACATGGCTGTCTCCAGGGTTTGGGGAACGGATATGTCATCTGATGTTGAGGGTGGTGGTGGGGAATGTCATGAGACTGAATAATAATACAAGAACTATTTGACTCTTGAAATTACATTCATATGTAAGGTTGATAAAAAGAAAAACACTTTTTAAAAATCAAGTTTTATAGTTGCTCTGCTTAATGCAATATTTTATGAATTCTAAGATGCATAGATTTTTCACATTTTCATATCACTAAAATTAGGCTGCATCTTAACATCTGTGGTGTCTTAGACTTAATGCAATACAATGGCTCAGGATTCTGGTATTATGTCTTATTTGGGAATGACCTGAGTATAATCCTTTTTTCTTAATTAAAGATTGCAGGCCTAAGTCTACCTCTTCCTCCCAAGAAATTGATTGGTAACATGGATCGTGAATTCATAGCCGAGAGGCAGAAAGGTCTCCAGAACTATCTCAACGTTATCACCACAAATCACATCTTGTCTAATTGTGAGCTGGTCAAGAAATTTTTAGATCCAAACAACTATTCCGCAAACTACACTGGTAAGCAGAGGGATCTGTGCTTTGCTAGAGATAAAACATGTGGGAGAAACTCTATTTCCAAATGGGAGGATGTGTGTATTTGTTATAGGGCATTATTCATGTACTAATTCTTGCCTGATTGTAATTTACTGAAATGTATAAAAAGAAGATAATTGCTTCTAACATGTTTGTAATGTCTGCACAGAAAAATCTGGAAGAGAAGTTATTGTGTCTTTGTCCTTACAGTCTTGTCTTTGTTAACTTCCCTGACAGACTAGAGAGTAAAGAAGCCATGGTAATCTATACAGTGATCAATTGGTTTGTCTTTGGCTCCATTTTTATATTTATAGCTATACAGTGTGTCTGGTTTTTCTCAGAATTACTGAACAAAACAGTTCGAAAGGGTCCTCCCTGTGTTCCCAGTCGTTCACCAAGATCGACTCAGTGCAGAGCATAAGGAGGAGATCGCTCCCTGGACCAGGCGGCAGCCAGGGACCGAGGTGGGAAGGGTACTGATTCCACACATAGCTGACATCACTAACCTAAGCCTGGCGTCCGCCAAATGGGTGATTAAATATGGAATTCACTCTGCGTGGCCTTGAAGAGACCAATGGAAATCGTTGTAGAACTGAGCTAAGATTAGAATTCAGATGTATTGTTAGAGCTAAATCATGCTTAGAGTCTTTCTAAATGAAACTCTGGGTGTTATTAATAGATTGTTTACATGCTACTTTTTAGGTGCTCAAAACACTAGTTTTGAAGCAATTCGAGGGGGGCATCTTCATTCCTGTTTCAGAGAGAGGGAAGTAGAGGCCTGTTTGTCAGGCACCAAGCTTTTCTGCACAACAGACCCACTGGGGAGTCTCACAGAACCTGACTCCCAGCTGCACTTGGCAGGGCAGCTCGTGGTGGTGGTGTTTTTATCGATTTTAGAGAGAAATAGGAAGGGAGGGAAATATTAGTTTGTTGTTCCCCTTATTTATGCATTCCTTGGTTGATTCTTGTATGTGCCTGCCTAGGGATCAAACCCGCTACCTTAGCATATTAGGGCGATGCTCTAACCGGCTGAGCTCCCAGCCAGGCTGGCTCATGGTTTTTAAATCTCCCTAAGAGATTCCTCTATGCAGCTCAGTTTGAAAACCACAGCCCTTGGGCCTTACTACTCACAGCGTGGCCTTTGTATGAGCAGCACTGACGTTATTGGGAGCGTGTCTGAAGGCAGAATTCAGGCCCCATCCCAGACCTGCTGCTGATCAGGGTCTGAGTTTCACAAGGCCCCCGGTGATTGCATGAGCATTGAAGTTTGAGGAGCCTCACCCTAGAATGTGCCTGCCATCTTCTAACAGAAGATGAGCAAGAAAAACGCCTTTGCAGAGCACACAGAAATGAAGGAGAGTTTATTTCAAATTCCTGTTGACTGCAGCTTGCAGGTTGGACATGGAGCTGTTAACGAGGCTTCCATTCATGCCCCGCTGGTTTTGGGATCACACAGAAGCATCACAGGACACAGCTCGCATCCCTCACAGTAGCATCGCTCATGGCTTTCATTCCGCTGTGCTGCACCTCAGTTATTCCCCAGACTGTCAGGGGGTGGGCCGCCTGGATGGACTGTTATCCAATCGGCCCCAACCCAGCCCTGCTCATCGGTTTGTCCACCTTGTTTCCTGCTAGTGTCGGGGCCACATCGAGGTGCAGTGCCCACATGAGGATGCTGTGCATTCCGAACCTGGCCTCCGCTAGGCCTGTGCGGCTGCTGGGGGCAGGCTGGGTGCTGCGGGCGCAGGCAAGGAATACACTCCCCCTGCTCTCTGGGAGCTTGTATCAGAAGTACATCGATTCGCCTGGAGCCAGAGCTGGAAGGGATCTTAGTGCAGGCACATCAAGACCCACCCTCTCATTTTCTAGATGAGAGTCCCCGAGAGGGAAGGCCTTGCCTAGGGTGGCACATTTGCATGACTGTATGAGTACAGTATTCGGTGTTTTCTGATTAAAGTGCTGCTCAGCTTAGCTGGTTTGGCTCAGTGGATAGAGCATCAGCCTGCAGACTGAAGGGTCCCAGGTTCCATTCTGGTCAAGGGCACATGCCTGGGTTGCGGGCTCGATCCCAGTTAGGGGCCATCTAAGAGGCGGCTGATCAAGGACTGTCTCTCTTATCGATGTTTCTATCTCTCTCCCTCTCCCTTCATCCCTGAAATCAATACAAATATATAAAAATAAGTAAATAAATAAAACACTGCTCAGACCTGGAAGGTGGTCTGATCCCTATATCTCCTTCTACTGTCCCTCTCTCGTGCTACCAGTGTCCTTGACCTTGCCTTCCTCCCCCACCCCGCAAGGTGCACAGTCAGGAGTCCAAAGCAGGGGGACAAGAAGATCCACTAGGGACTCCCTCAGGACCCAAACACTCCACGGGCTGCCACGATGAGAGGGCACATCCCTGTGATGGAGCAGTAGCGGACAGTGGCTGTTTTCAGAGAAATGCTGATCTGTTTCTCCCTTTAGTGAAACGTCCGAACTTGTCTTTGGGGCTGACTCACCAATAGTCTCAGGAAGCGATGCCCAGGCGCCCCAGCCTCCTCCTCTGAGCCATTCATTCCCCAGCAAGCCGGGCGGACATGTCCAGGCGTCCCCAACCCAGTGCGCTCATCGCCCCCTGGGGGCTTGTGAGGTGTTCATTTGAATTAGAAAGTCTAATTGAGGATCAGCTGTTGTACAGGGAAAACAAGTACCTCCGGGTCATGAGGGGTTGTGTGGACACACACACACACACACACACACACACACTCCGCCTTATCTGGTTAACAAGGCACCTCTGTCAGGTAGCAGCCTCACTGCGCTGTAGCCATCTTCCCACCTCAAACCTCAGACTCCCTCAGAGTAAGGGGTGTAGCGTCCACACAGAAGTCAGTTGGACCAGAAACCAGGAGGCATGGCTCCTAGTCCCAGCTTGGTCGGCACAGCATTTCCCCTCTGGCTTCAGGGTCCAGGCCGATAAAACAGGAGTTCAGGGAGGGGTTGAAGGAGTGTTGAAGCTCCCTCTGGTCTTAAAGCCCCCGGAATCCCTCAGTAGCCTGATAGTGGTGGCCCCAGGATAAAAGGAGGGAAGGAGAGGCTGGGGGTGGGGGTTACCTTCAGAACAAGGCAGGAGTTGGGGAAGCTGTTGGATGTGCAGGCCTCTGCAACACCACTTCCTGTGGTAGATTAGGGACCTGAGCCCAGCTGCAGGACTTGCGGGGGAGGGGCGTCGGTGTTTGTTCCCTGTAGTCACCCCAAGGGGCTGGGATCTGGGAGCTAAAGGCTGCACACTTGGGGGCAGCTGGTACCTTCCGAGCTGAGAAGTCTGAGCTCTGTGGGAAGCTCAGGATGGACTTGAAGGCTTTGCTCTGTGTTTCCTCTCTGGGGAGTGTTTATCTGCATTTACTGAGCCTGCATCCCACTCCCCTCCCTCCCCCCGGTGTCTATCAGTGCTACAGAAATAGAGGCCAGATGCCGTCCTTTTCATGGCTTTCATGTTCTAAGAGGAGAGAGCATCCACACCCATTGAACATGTTTGGAACCCTTAGTTCCCACAGCACGAAACATTTATTGAATACCTACTGTGTGCCAGATGCTAGAACAAGGAAGGAATAGTCTCTCTCCCACCCTACCCCCACCCCCTGCAGGGAGAGGACTATGGCAGGGTAAACTGGGGCAGCACCTTGGAGGGGGTGTTGGAGAGGGAGTAGGATTGCAGACGATTTATTTATTTATTATTTATTATTATTTTTTAAAATTCTCACTCGAGGATATTTTTCCATTGATTTTTAGAGAGAGGGAAAGACAGACAGAAATATCGATGTGTGAGAAGCACATTGATTGGTTGGCTCCTGCATGAGCCCCAACCAGGGCCCAGGCTGGTTGTGGATGATTTAGATCTGAAGATGGAGGAAGGCTTCCCAGAAGAGCTGATACCTACAGGAAGGGAGGGGTGGTGTTGAAGTCAGCCAGGTCCAGAGGCAGGAGCAGAGCTCCAGGGGAGAGAGGCATTTCCCTGTGGCTTTACTCAGACTAAGGTGTGTCCTTCCTGCCCAAATTTCTGGTCTGGTAGAAGAGGGTGGCCCTAATACAGGGCAGCCTGTGAGTGAATCCCAAAGGAGAGGGACAGATGCAGCATTGGGAGTGTGCCGGGAGGGAGGGAGGGAGGGCTTCTGGCTAAGGGAGCAGCAAATTTGGGCTGAGCCTCAAAGGATAGATGAGCAAGAATGGAAAATGGTGAGGGGTGAGGCCAAGCAGTCTGCAGGGGCTGAGGGAGGCAGATCTCAGCGAGAAGCGTGGGAGGCACCCCTGTGTGGGAGCCGGAGCCAGAGCCCGGTTGTGCGCTGGGTTGAGAAGCTTGGTTTTGACTTGGTAGGAGATGAGGTGCCAGTGAAGGCTTCAAAGCTGAGGAGTAGATTCTTAGGATTGAAGTGTGTGGCTGAGTCTGGGGTGGGGGGATTAAAATTGGGAGCATAGAGGTCACGTCATTTACTTGACAGTAAGTCATAGTTTAGTGGAAAGGAAATGTCCTCTCTACAGTTCCCTGACCCCTAAGGTATAAAAGCTGTGTCCCAGTCCTCAGCGTATCAGTAACAAAGCTAGCACATTCCATTTATTAACAGCTTTTTTAAAAAAAATATATTTTATTGATTTTTTACAGAGAGGAAGGGAGAGAGAGATAGAGAGTCAGAAACATCGATCAGCTGCCTCCTGCACAACTCCCACCGGGGATGTGCCTGCAACCCAGGCACATGCCCTTGACCGGAATCGAACCTGGGACCCTTCAGTCCGCAGGCCGACGCTCCATCCACTGAGCCAAACCGGTTTCGGCTTATTAACAGCTTTTACCCCGTTTCTACAACACTGTACACCGCACAGTGACATACAGTAAATATGGCCGACTAATGAGTCACTGTTAGTTTTGAACAGGCTGTCCTTCACAGCCTCTTAGAACGACATGGTACCGCATTTAGAAAGTTATTTTTCATGATCTCTCTTAAAGTTGATATGAATGATTTTCACTTAAAAGAAATTCCTTTTCAGTTCAGTTACATTGCCATTATTTTGTAAATACTAAAAACATATTGTATCAACACTAATGATGGCGGAGGTCCGGAGTTCCCAGTGCTGATACTGAAAGCGAATATGCTCTGTCAACCCAGCCCCTCCAAACGGTTTATGTATCACGTGGCGTAGTTAGAACTGAGGTAAATGGAGTCAGTTTTGTATTTGGTCCTCACATCTCTTCTGTGTGGATGGACTGACACTTTACGTGTTGAGTCCGTAAACAAATAGCTAGTGCGTTTTCTTCCCTGAACCTCCTAACTCGGCATGTACTGTAAGGTTCATCCAGAGATAATGTGTGCCCGAGAGGCAGGGGAGCCCAGACCAGGTAACGTTGACATATGGAGAGCCTTTCTGCCAATCCCCACGCCTCGCCAGTCTGCCTGGACTGTAATTAATTCGAGGCAGAGGTGCAGTCCACAGTGCATCTGCATGATTTCTTTGTTTTCAGGGATCAGGAGTGGCTCATTTACTCACTGAATTGAGGAGAAATAGCAAATTACAGATGTTGCTTTTTAAAAAATAGATATATTTTATTATTTTTTACAGAGAGGAAGGGAGAGGGATAGAGAGTTAGAAACATCGATCAGCTGCCTCCTGCACGCCTCCTACTGGGGATGTGCCCACAACCAAGGTACATGCCCTTGACCGGAATCGAACCTGGGACCCTTGAGTCCACAGGCCAACGCTCTATCCACAGGGCCAAACCGGTCAGGGCACAGATGTTGCTTTTTGTAGGAACTACCAAGGAACAGCTATCCTGATAATTTCTTAGCATGGTGAACTTCAAAGAACTTCCTCTTCTCATTGTCTTCTTAAAAGGAGCAGACATTCTCCTGATAGCCGAACACAAAAGGAATGGACTTTTTCCAGTAAACAGGCAGACCACACTTCCCACAATAGGACTGTGTTGCTGCTGTACATAGACGGCTTTCTAAAACACAGGCTTTTTCCCCCCTCCCAGGATATATTTAAGGCTAATGCTTCTTTGTTGGTGAAAGCTATAATTCCACAAGGAATGGAGATGGGATAAATGTCACTTGGAGCAACACTGAATACTCTTCCAGGCTGCCTTAGAACCCATTTTGAATTTTGTGCGTGGGGTGGGGCCTGGTGCATATATTGAATTCTTGGCATATACCAGCTAGTTTGCAAACTCTTTTTTTCTTTAATCAACCTTTTACTTTGAAAGAATTGTAGACTTACAAAAGAATGGCAGTGATAGTACAGAGTTTCTATGTAACCCTCACTAGTTTCCCCCGATGTCACATCTTACATGACCGTAGCACGTTTACCAAAACTAGGAAATTAACTTTGGTACTTTGTGACTACAGATTTTATTCAGATTTCACTAATTTTCCCAATAATGTCCTTTTTCTGTTCCAGATCCAGTCTAGAATCCCACATTGCATGTAGTCTCTGTGTGTGTTTGTGCGTGTCTGTGTGTGTAATTAAGTTTATTAAGAAGGTCATAGACTATAAGACTTTCATTTGCAAGGATATCTTAAGCATATGGTACTTTCCTGATATGTTTGACTAATGAGTTCCTAAAATGTCTTTGCAGAGATCGCCTTACAACAGGTTTC
>NW_006383017.1:490874-504621 GCF_000327345.1 Myotis davidii
CCGAACCAAAGGGAGGTAGTAGAACCATTGAAAGACATAGGTGAGAAGCTGGCATGCCCGTTCCGTTAAAAAGACACATCCAGTACTGGGTTCTTTGTCATGCTTCCTTGTATGTATCCCCAGAGAGCTCTTAAACGCAGGTGGTTTCTTTTTCTTTTTCTTTTCTTTTTTTTTTTTAAATATATTTTATTGATTTTTTACAGAGAGGAAGGGAGAGAGATAGAAAGTTAGAAACATCGATGAGAGAGACATCAATCAGCTGCCTCCTGCACATCTCCCACTGGGGATGTGCCCGCAACCCAGGTACATGCCCTTGACCGGAATCGAACCTGGGACCTTTCAGTCCGCAGGCCGACGCTCTATCCATTGAGCCAAACCGGTTTTGGCTTCTTTTTCTTTTTGCTTCCCTATTGCTTGAGGATGCACTCCGTAACTCTTACTACTTAGTGAATCTCGGTTCAAGCCCTATCTGAGGATTTTGATGGAAGTAACATATCTTCAGCACGGTTTAATCACTCATTGCTCATCTTTTTTTTTTTAATTTTGTTTTATTGCTTAAAGTATTACAAAGAGTATTACATATGTCTCCTTTTTTCCCCGACTTGACATTCCCCTGGCCTCCCCTACCCCCCCATTCCTCATCTTTCTTTTCCACTAAATTTAAACTGAAGTGCTGTTTTCCTGTTTCTGTGAATAGAGTAATTTCTTTGCTGTTTTTTTTAGTGCAGTCTTTACCATGTCAACATTACCAAATAGTTGTTTGATTTGTGCCTAAATAGCTATGGATAATGTTGCGAAACTTAATTTTTATTAGTTACTCAGTCAATGAAATGCATCAGTTGGCACAAAAATTATGTAGCTATAAACACATTTCTGCTTTTATGGCAGGTTGGAGGATAAGGAAGAAATATTTCTTGATGAAGATTAAAAATCAGCCAAAGGAACGGCTAGTGTTAAGCTGGGTAAGCTGGTTTTTTGTGTCAGCCTCACTTCAGGGATCTTAGATGGGTTCATGAAAACAGATATGGACAAGAGGATTATGAAATTATTTTGTGCTCCTGAGTGATGTTATAAAGGCCTCGTCAGTCCCACATCAAAGAAGCATCATTTTAAGTCACTTTGCTTATACATTTGCTTATTTGGATGTGATTATATTTGATTAACTAATAAACATTTGGGAAGAAAGAGGAATAGTTTTCTGGAACCATTTGGGGTTGGCAGTTCTGCAGTTTGTTTTAAAGAAAGTACTTGGGCATTACTTGGTCATCTTTCACTTTGGGAGTTCTAGTGATTCATGTGGTTAATGGAACTGTAAGGTTACAATTAAGTTTTGCTTTTTATAGGTTTGTATTCTATCTCTCAGAAAGGCCTTGAGGCAGCAAGACTTATGTGGTTTTCATCTTTGGTTAACATTCATATATTTGGACAAACAAAAAAGAAAGACATAAGGAATTTTTCTTTTTTTTATGACTAAAGGCAGCACCTTGACATTTCTTTCCATATTTTTAGGCTGACCTTGGCCCTGACAAATACCTGTCAGATAAAGATTTTCAGTGTCTGATCAAACTTCTGCCTTCCTGTTTGGTGAGTACAAGTCCTTCTATTCTTGGTGCTGATGACATAGTCACAGTGTTTTCTGTGGACGGAAGGCGCTGGACATACTCGAACGAATGGAGAGTTGTACTAGATTTCAGTTCAGACTGAAGTTTTCCCATAGAACACCTATGGCCAGTCCCATCGATTGGGGGCCACTTAAGTGGCATTTGTAATACATGACCCATGAAATGTGGTAATTTAAATGTAGAGTTTGTATTTTAAGCAAATATCAGAATAGGAACTAGCCACTTTGTTGTTGGTGAAGATGTTTATATCAATGGAATTAATAGATCTGTTCTAGCCTGAGAAAACGGAACTAATATGGTTTAGGTAAGCTGCATGAGAGAAAGGCAAAATAACCCTTGTGCTGGCTGAGTTACTATTCTCACAGGCTAACCAAGTGGCGTTTAGGAATCCCTGGCGTTATTTAGGCTAATACACAGTTCTGATCCAAGGCATTCGATGTAAAGAACCACATCAGTATATTTCAGAATAGATGCAGGATGTCTTCAGGAAAAGACTGCCCTGGCCAGGAAATTGAGTTAGTGTTGATGCTCTTTATCTGTGGTCTGCATGAGGATGTGGGCCCTAGAAGGATTCAGTCATGGCGTGAGCAGTGACGTTGACCTGTCCCATCTGTTGGCAAGTTTGTTTTTGAAGATAGAGTGTCTTGTCAAGCTAGCAACACCAGGCTGTTCATGAGGTGTGATGTGAAGCCAAGAGAAATGCTGTGGTCTTTGAGTTTGATTAATTGTGTGACACAGGCTGGCAGCTCTCAATTCTAAATTTCTTTTAATGGATATGCTTTTTAAAAAGAAGGTAGTGCAGACAAGTGATACATATTCATTACAGAAAAGTCAGAAAACACAGATAAGCAAAAAAAGAAAAAGGAAACTTGTTCCTATTTTCAACTAACCAGAAATGTTACTTTTCTAGAATGAATATATAGAATGAATATATATATATATATACACACACACACACACACATATTCTATAGATATTTAAAACCTGATTTAGGATTTTTTGTTCATAGTATACCTTGAACATCTTTTATTGTCAAAAAATATAGCATAATATCATTATTATTGGCTGCATAGAATTAGTATTGGCTATACCTCAGTTTACTCAGTGAATCTAGATATTTGGATCACCTCCAGTTTTTTCCTCTTAAAAAAAATCCACAGTGAACAATTTTAGTTGAATGTTTGTATCCATCCTTAATTATTTTCTTAAGATAAATAACTAGAATTAATTAATAAGTAATTATAGGGAGATATTTTGAGACTATAAATATCCCATTCTTTATCAAACCCACTAATGGTAGCATTCATTGAGATTTTCTAACCCTATTATTCTTCTTATATTTATTAGTTGGCATTGTATTGTAAGGAAGAGCTTCCTCTTGTACCCCCTCCTTTTTAAAATATATTTTTATTGATTTCTGAGAGGAAGGGAGGAGAGAGAGATGGAAACATCAATGATGAGAGAGAATCATTGATCAGCTGCCTCCTGCACACCCCCTACTGGGGATGGAGTCCACAACCCCGGTATGTGCCCTGACCTGGAATTGAACTGTGACCTCCCACTTCATAGGTTGAGGCTCAACCACTGAGCCATGTCGGCTGGGCATTGTCCCTTTTTTATTTAAATCTGTAGAGATCAAGGGTTTTTATTTATCCTTTGGGTTTCTTTTGGGGTGAGGAAATATTCTAAAATTAGAATGTGTGATAGTTGCACAACTCTGAATATACTGAAACTATTGAACTGTACACTTTAAATAGGAGAATTGGGCCGAAACCGGTTTGGCTCAGTGGATAGAGCATTAGCCTGCAGACTGAAAGGTCCCAGGTTCGATTCCGGTCAAGGGCATGTACCTGGGTTGCGGGCACATCCCCAGGGAGATGTGCAGGAGGCAGCTGATCGATGTTTCTAACTCTCTATCTCTCTCCCTTCCTCTCTGTAAAAAATCAACAAAATATTAAAACACACACACACACACAAACAAAAACCCAAAATAAAAATAAATAAATAAATAAATAAATAAATAAATAAATAGGAGAATTGGAATGCTATGTGAATAATATTTCAGTAAAGCTATTAAAATGTCACCAGCAACCATTTTTATGTGATAGTCAAGAGAAACTTCATAATCAATTACCATATTTTCCTGGGCACACCCGTTCACCCCTCTACCCACTTGACCCCTGATCTCCAAATATTTGCATAGCTCAGCTCCCTTGCATTTAAATTTTCATGGTACTTTTTTGAACTAATGGACATTGTAACACCTGGAGCCAGCTGGTTCATGTAACCAAAATTTTAGCTCATGTGCGTACTGTCCTTTCAGTCATTAATAATTTGTCTCACTCCCCACCCCACTTGGCTGACGTCAGTACCCATCTCAAGAGGACACTGTGAGTCATCACACTGTGTATTTTAGGAGAAGGACAGGAAGATTCATGCTAGCTGCTTTGGGAAATGACCAAGTTCCCCAGAATGCTGCTTCTGCATGTTTCTGCTGTCATGCCCCCTGGCTGGGCACATGCAGCAGTGTGGAATGTTGGGTAAAGCTGTGAATGAGGACACGTTTATCCTGTTCCCACCTGGCTGTCCTAGGGTTTGGCCGTATTCTTTACAGTTTATAGAGGCAGACTATTAAAATCACTATTCCAGAACTCAGACTTTCCATCCCACTTTTGCTTGAACTATGAGAACATGTATACCAAAGCAGATGCCTTCCCTGTGAAACTTAGCGCGTCAGTTACCCACTTCCTTTCGCCCTTACTGTTTATGTTCCTTCTCCATCTACAGAATGATGTACGGGTTGCTCATCTGAAAACTGGGAAATGCCATGTGTTCGGGGAATTCCCTCACAATTGTATGCAATCAGCCACCAAGATGGTCCTAGATGCTGCATAACCAGCCCCTGGTGTGAAAGGACCCACATGCCGATGCAAATAACTGTGACTTTCCTTTTTGTTTTGGCAGCATCCTTACATCTACCGGGTCACCTTTGCCACAGCTAACGAGTCCTCAGCACTGCTTATTAGGATGTTTAATGAAAAAGGCACTTTGAAGGACCTGATCTACAAGGTACTTTTAGTACAAGTTTATGGTCGGAAATAAGTTTTCAAGTCCCTTTAGAACCTGTTATGGAGACTCTATCCCTAAGGTTCAGAGGCTGAGGTTGTTATTTTAATTTTATTTGGAATTTATTTTGATTCTAATAATAAAAATTATCCAGTTTGGTTAAAAAGCATTCTTTTCCCCACATGAGGGAAGGTTTAATGATTATGACCATACCATTAGGTTAGTTTTAAAGTTGTGTCTTTCATTTAACAAAGCAATATCAAACTATCTCAAAGTTGGGGGAAAATTTTTTTTAATTAATTAATTAATTAAATTTATTTTTTAATTTGTCCTGCATTATACACTGCCTACATTTACACATCATGGTCTAGCTGAGAGTCATAATTCATGTAACAGCGAAACTCATTTGCCAAGGTCCGGGTGTGCTTTGGAATAAATTTGCACATCTTCACACCAAGAAGTTTTGTTGCCTCTTCCTCCATGACAGCACCTTCTACCTTCCCCAGCAGCTGCAGTCACTTCCTTCGCAAGGTGCAAAGCAGTTTCCTGACTGTACCAAAACTGGCTCAATTGCCAATTCTCTTCTATTCTCCCAACACTGTATTTGTTATCCCCACCTGGGTAGGCACATTGCTTCTTCTCAGCATAGAATTCCTGGAGAGCTGCTAAGGCATGGGAAGAAAGCTGGGGGACAACGTCAGCTTCCAAGTCACTCATCTCACAAACTATCCATAACCGCCACGCGTGCACAGTCGGAAAATGTTTTAAATAATAGTGAAACATTCTCACAGTATATACGACTTGGGCGTCAGCTAAGGCCAAGACAGGCACATCTTCACTGGACTAGAGAGGGAACGAGACCCAGGTCAGCCTCTTTGACCAGCTGCACGGACCACTGTACTTTCAAACCCACCTCCTGCACCCTGCACCCTCTGCTGAGCCTGCCTGTGGGGAGCCTGTGGGCAGATGGCCACTCCGCTGCTGCTCTCTCATGTGCTCTTTGTTTTTCTCCAAAGTCAAAACCAAAAGACCCCTTCCTGAAAAAGTACTGCAACCCTAAGAAGATTCAAGGCCTTGAACTCCAGCAAATAAAAACATATGGGCGGCAGATACTAGAGGTAAGAGGTGTTTAATTTTTAAGTTGCATTGGAATTTCACCCAGCATTCCAGTATTCTTTTTTTAAAAATGTACTTTTATTGATTTTTTTAGAAAGAGAGGAAAGGAGAGAGATAGAAACATTGATGAGAGAGACACATTATCGATCGGCTGCCTCCTGCATGCCCCCCACTGGGGATTAAGCCCGAAACCCCGGGCATGTGCCTGACCTCTTGGTTCATGGATGGAGGCTTAACCACTGAGCCACTCCGGTCGGGCATGGGAAGTTCTTCAGCAATTTCCAAAACAGTTCAAGTTGTCTGGTTGTTTATAAACTGATGGCATTGCCATATTTTATCCCAAAAAGCAAATATTTGAGACAAAAACTAATTTTGAGCTACGAAATTCCAAAAAGCTTCGCTGTTGGAATCTTGTCTGACTTTTAAGGACTTACCTATGTGGGCACCAACCTTTGTGTTATTTTGGTTGATCTTTATCTGTGTGCCAAGATTTTTTTTAATGTTTTTATTGATTTCAGAGAGAGAGAGAGAGAGAGAAGCATCACTGATGAGAGTATCGTAGATTGGCTGCCCCTGCACGCCCCCTACTGGGGATCGAGCCCACATCCCGAGCATGTGCCCTGTTCGGGAATCAAACCTCAACCTCCTGGTTCAAAGGTTGACACTCAACCACCGAGTCACGCTGGCTGAGCTGTACCAAGATTCTTGATTTTGTTATAGCATGTATATAACCGTGTGGCTCCCTTACACAAGTGCCATTAGCATGAAAAGCCTTTCCCACATCACATCAGAGCAGTGTTCTCCAAGCTCTTTGGTTGTGCAATCCTATCAGCAAATACAGTGTAAGCATAACTCCCTAGTGTTGTATATATTTAACTGTTATATTCATGTACTACTATTAACATACTTTGTACATTATACTTTAAGAATGAGATTAGAAACAAGACAAATGGAGACATTGTAATAGTTTTCTTATTTCTCAATGGGTTGTCCTGGGCACCTTTACTACTAGGCGAGCCTCTGTTATTAGGTGGCAGCTGAGAAGGTTGTTTCATTGTGTTGGAGTCTGTCATGTGCTTCTGTTAATGAGCAGCCAAGTGTATTCTTAGGTGAGATTGGACCAGAGATGCTTCCCGTTCAGCCCCTTTTCCTGAACAACTGGCCGGAGCACTGACTCGCTAGCTTTACTCCTCTAGGAGGAGGGTCCAGACCAGGGGTGGGCAAACTTTTTGACTCGAGGGCCACAACGGGTTCTTAAACTGGACCGGAGGGCTGGAACAAAAGCATGGATGGAGTGTTTGTGTGAACTAATATAAATTCAAAGTAAACATCATTACATAAAAGGGTACGGTCTTTTAATATAAATTCAATGTAAACATCATTACATAAAAGGATACGGTCTTTTTTTTTTTAGTTTTATTCATTTCAAACGGCCCGAGCGCGGGCCGTAGTTTGCCCACGGCTAGTCTAGACTCTGCCCTGAAGGGGGCTTGGCCTGTTGGGATGAGAAAGTGCTTAAATAGAGGCCTTTGGCAGAAAGCTGTAACCCCAGACAGACGCAGCTCTTCTCTGTTCTCTGGGCAGGAGGGAGCGCGGCATTGCGCCTCACAGCTGGAAAGCACTCACAGCTGGAGAGCACTGACAGCTGCTGCCCCAGAGAAGTGGATGGAGGGGGCAGTTTTCTCTAGGAATCTCCCCAGCGAAGGGTCAGACTTTGTTTCAAAATGTATTGACTTAAAAAGCAAAGTTGAACCTATCTTATATCTGAAGGAGCTGGGGGGAAATGTAACCTGTCCATATTTTGTAAAAGGTGCTCAAGTTTCTACATGACAAGGGATTCCCTTATGGGCATCTGCACGCCTCCAACGTGATGCTGGATGGGGACACTTGTCGGCTGCTGGACCTTGAGAATTCCCTATTGGGCCTTCCTTCCTTCTACCGGTCTTACTTCTCACAATTCAGGAAAATCAATGTAAGTTGCTGAAAGTATTGAAACAGCAGGTGTTTTGAGGTAGAAATTATCCCCATGGCCAGACCCCCTGACCTGCCCATGTAAGAAAAATGCATGAAGCGGTGCAAGGTGCCTGTGGCCTGTTTCCCCCACAGAGCACCGCTGTATCTGCAAGAGGCTGAGCTGAAGCAGTAGGTGGGACAAGGAGGGGCAAGGATCCCTGATTGGAAGACCATGGAGGGCGGGACCGAGACATTTGGTCAGAGCAATGCCTTATGAGCTTTCACAGGCTTTGGAGTTGCGTCTTCACCACCCACCAGGAGTGGAGTCCCCCCGGGCCTGTTTCTCAGGGGGAGCGGAGGGCGGGGGCACTGGGCTCACAAAGCCAAACTGAGCAGGGACATGCCGCTCCCTCTTTCCTTCCACAGACGTTGGAGAGTGTGGACGTGCACTGCTTTGGCCACTTACTGTATGAAATGACCTACGGACGGCCTCCGGACGCGGTGCCTGTAGACTCCTTCCCTCCGGCCCCGTCTATGGCTGTGGGTCAGTATGGGGTTGGGAGGGGTCTTCTGGGCCCTGGTCGTCTGCAGAGCTACTCACCCCCTTTCTAGAGTCCAGGAAAGACCCAGAGGAAGTTGCCATGCTCCACAGCCAGAAATTCTTATCCAATTTGAAAGCTAACCAGTTCCGAGTCATTTACTTACATGCTTTTCACTGAGATTTCAGATGGCTTGTCCATTTGTCAGGCTCTCTGAGTCAGGGGCATTTTTGTACCGGGCATTAGACTCTTGATAGCACGAGCTTGTAAAGAGAGGTGTGGCCAGACTAAGTCTGATCTGGAGACAGAAGCCAGGATCAGGCTATTTGAAGCCATTCTTGAGGGCTCGGGCAGGTGTCAGGGGTCAGACCAGGGCTGGAGTGTACCCTCCAGGAGCAGGGGGGCCATGGGTGGCTACCTGGGCAGTGGGAGCCTAGCAGGCCCAGAGCTAGGAAAGGCAGACAGGAAAGCAGACACTGGCAGTTGAATTCAGGAGCTCTCTCTCCCAGCATTACCTGAGGGGCTGAGGAGAGCTGGGGACCAGCAGAGGCAGTGTTAGGAAGGAGGGATGGAGGAGCCGATAAAGACTCACCAGGCATCCTCTCATCCCCTCCACAGCCCGCTCAGAACACACTGCTGGAGCACAGAGGGGAGGGCAGGGTAGCTCCTGGACCACGGAGCCTCGAGGTGTGTGAGTCAGCCCTCCACCAACTGCTAGTTTTGTGTTAAGTGAGTTGGTTCAAGACTCTTGCATCAGGAGAACAGGCGCTGAGACTGCTGTGTTGAGTCTGCACAGCTGAAACTGAACAGGGACCCGAGTGGGAAAATCTGGCTGCTTGTTGATGTCAGCCAAGGTGTCGGGTGATGAGGCATCAGCAATCGGCATTTTGCGTGCTGGTTTTGATTAAAAGCAGGCAGCCAGCAAAATGTCTTTCGAGCTCAGAGTTCTTACTTCTGTTTAGTGTTTACTTCTCTTTTCAGAGAGCAGTTTTAGGAATGATATCGCGAATCCTTCCTCCCATTGTCTTTGAAGCATATTTGGCTCTCGGTCGGCATGTGGTTTCTAAACCGCTTAGTTGAGTCATCGGCAGCCAGTGCGGCCAGTGTCCCCTCCCCACGTCCCCCATCTGTCTGCGAGGAGAGTTTTGACGCTGTCCCGATCAGCCTGCAGACAGTTGTTGCAAAGCGGTGTCAAACTTTTCATCACCCAGTGGTTTGCCAGCGTGTTCTGTGGAACTAAAGTGTGTATCTGTTCATTTCAAGTGGCCGTGTTGGAGTCTACGCTGTCTTGTGAAGCCTGTAAAAATGGCATGCCTACCGTCTCCCGGCTCTTACAGATGCCGTAAGTGAATCCCACGCCTTGGTTATGTGCATGACCGGGTGGACACCGACCGCTCACCCAAGCGCCTGGTGCTCCAGCTAAGGCTCAGTTGTGGTCCTTGCTGACAGTCCCTTGCAGCATGATATCATGACCTTTCCTTGTGACCTCTGTGCTGCCTCAGGCTGACTGCTCTCCTTTGACACCCTCGTTTTCGTGGCTCTCCCTGTCGGTGTTAGCGTTGTGTGTGTGTCCGTGTGGCAGACCCCCACTTGGAGGGCCCCTCATGCGGCTGTCCTTCAGGAGCCTGTTTCGGGCACCACTGGGCCCCAGCTGTGGCTACTTCACGAGCCACTGGCCTTGGGGTCAGCCCTCTGTGAGGAGGGCAGGGTGTCTCTGGCCGCCCGTCTACTTGTTTGTTCGTTTTCTCACTGGGTGATGTTTACTAAACATCTGACAGGGACCCGGCACTGTGCCAGGGTGTACAGCTCAGAAGACATTCACCCTTACGCAGGTGTGAATAGATAATTGGGGTGGTTGAAATAGAGCTTCGGGCCTTTCCTTTAGGTACATTTTCTGTCCCTTCGTGGAGAGGCATCAGGGTGGTTAAGAAAGTGTGTCACACCTGTAAGCCCTTCCTTGTTTCACCATCCCCACCCAGCTTTAATGAACATTCTCTCCCCTGCCCTCCCTCTCTCTCTCTCTCTCTCTCTCTCGCTCTGTGTGTCTGAGATTAGACGCACCTGGGGTGGACCCAACCTCACCACTTCTATCTGGGTGACCTTGGGCAAGTTCCCTAACCTCTGGAAACTCAGTTTCCTCATCTGTACAATGGGGATAATAATAGTCCCCATTTCACAGGGTTATTAAGAGGGTTTAATGAGACGATGCCTGGTACCATGCCTGGCACTTACTAAGTGCTTATTAAATGTTAGTTGTGGTTACTATTGATTCAGCTTCTATTTTATGAGCGTCACATGCCATGTGATACCCCCAGTGCTTGGGTGCTTGGTCTGTGTCAGCTTGTTGTAAAAGGATCAAATGTGCTGAAGAAGCATTAATGGGAACCAGGCAGGGGACAGTGAGAGGTGCACACAGCGGAGTCCCTAGGGTAGCGGGAAGTTCAAGTTCTTTTTAAAAATATATATATTTTATTGATTTTTTTTTTACAGAGAGGAAGGGAGAGGGATAGAGAGTTAGAAACATCAACGAGAAACATCGATCAGCTGCCTCCTGCACACCCCCTACTGGGAATGTGCCCGCAACCAAAGTACAAGCCCTTGACCGGAATCGAACCTGGGACCCTTGAGTCCACAGGCTGACACTCTATCCACTGAGCCAAGCCGGTCAGGACAAGTTCAAGTTCTTATAGCGGGTCTGCTAGAGCCCAGGCACGTGCCAGGCCCTGGGGACACCGTGAGGAACAGCATCCTATGTCCCTGTCCCGTGGATGTGACAGCCACCGTTAACAACAGTGTGAACATGGGGAAATAGATCCAGATAGGGAAGCAAAACAGTTCTCCCTGGCTTTCAGGACAAAACGCATTTGTAGTTGGCAACAGCCTGTAACCATGTTAATTTACTTGGGTTTGCATTTCCTCCCATCCTCCAGTTGTAGTGAGTCAAATAGTATTCCCTGAGTTAAGTCTGTCTGCCCTGTGGGCTTCAGCCTTGAGAATGGCACTCGGGGAGGTGTGCGCTGTGCCAGCTGAGCTGTGTTGTCTGGAAGCACAGGGACCAGGGCCTTGGTGGGGAAAGGTTCGCCTGCCAGCTCTCCTTGCCACATGGTTCCTGATGTGAAAGGGGAACTGGTCAGGGAAAAGCCTCCCTCACAGACCTCCGGGCGCTGCCCAGCCAACTTCCACTCTCCGACCTGTTTTAGCCAAAACAGTTCAGAATTCCTCAGGCTACAGTTTTTAATACATAGTTTTGAAGAGAGAGTAGATTTACTCTAAAAGCTGCTATTTCTTTTTAAGAGAGCGAGAAACACTACTTTTCTTAGAAGAAAATGGTTTTCTCGTTAGATTCTAATCAGAACAATTCCTTTCTACTTAGTTGCATGTTTTTATGTTAATGAGTTCTAGAATAAAGTTTATCTTCTGGGACTAAAGATAGGAGGGGGACAGTTATTTTATCTAGAAATATCTACTGCGTATATTAAAGTGTAAATTAACTTACTGTACAGCATGAAGGGGTTAACCTCCCGTATGCAACTGACCCAGTGCCCTAGAAACGAGTGGGGGTTTCCCAAGGCTCCCTGGGTGCCCGTGGACGTTTGGAGCGTGTTGATAAGCATGAAATGGTGGGTTGGGCCAGGCCTGGGGGATGTGGGGCTTCGTGGCTACAGATGTCTTGTTCTGCTTTGATCATCTTCTGCGAGTGCACCTGTTTTAAGTAAGATTTTGTTTTTTCCTTCTCCTTACAGATTGTTCAGTGATGTTTTACTAACCACTTCTGAAAAGCCACAGTTTAAGGTAAAGCAAATCATATCATGCTTTGGTTTATGATGTAAGTTGACTTTGAAAGTTAGCACTTTTTTTCATTAAAACAGAGAAGGCTAGTACTTACAATAAGGAAACTTTGAAAACAATCTAAATGTCCTACAATTAGGGAGTAATTTAATGATTCATACTGCATCTAGTTGATAAAGTATTTATATCTAGTAAAAGTGAAGTTTATTAAGACATCGCAGTAGCATGGAAAATGATTATTATTTGGGCCAAGGGGGGGAAGGATGTAAATACAGTTATAAAAAATGCCTGCAGCCTGGAAGGGGGTGTCCTGGGAAGTGGTGTGTGTGCTGTGGAGCGAGGGGGCGCTTTGGAACCCCAAACACCAGGTTGATGCCTTGCTTTGCTTTTTAAATACCAGCCGTTTATCTAAGGAGGGTTTCTCAGCCACGGCATCTGACGTATTGGGCCAGGTAGTCATTGTTATAGGGGCTGTCCTGTGCTTGTAGGATATCAAGCACCATCCCTGTCCTGTACCCACTGGGTGTGAGTAGTACTCCCCCTGCACCCCGCACACTGTGACTACCAAAAACGCCTCCAGTCCTGGCCAGGTCCCTCAGTTGGTGGGAGCGTCGTCCCGCACACCAAAAGGTGTCGGGTTAGATTCCTGGTCAGGGCACATACCTAGGTTGCCAGTTTGATCCCCAATCGAGGCACATATAGGAGGCAACTGATCAATGTCTCTCTCTCCCACCCTCCCTCCCTCTCTCTAAAATCAATAAACATATCCTCGGGTTGCCAGAGAGGAATGCCTGTGACATGCCAGATGTCCCCTGAAAGGGGAGGGGACAAAACCACCCCCATTGGAGAGTCACCTTTGGGTCTGCATTTACTCAGTGTGGGGCTGATGGGTAATGCCGTTTACTGTCATTGGACAACAGGCCATCTACGTGAACACCCAGTTTAGGGCCTGGCGTCCGCAGTGCTCACTGTTAGTGTCGTCTTAGGTAGTAGAATGAAGGGGAATTCTCTCCCCTTTATAGTCCCCAAGAATATGTAATACTCTTATGATGAAATTAAACTTAGAAAAAAAGAAAAACCCCAAAACAAGGTGGGGTCAGAAGACTATGTAGGTGACAGGCGGTTTCCTCTCTCTCCTTTTTTACCAGTTAGAGGAGTTCTGACAATAATAGCTGCTTTAGACCTGAAGTAGGAAATAAAAACATTTAAATTTATCTCTTTATTGAGTCTCCTCAGAAAATGTATTCAGCCTTGTGAATAACTGTGCTCTCCCCCGGCCCTGATGGTCCAGCCCAAAGATTACATCAGACCTCACTCTTCCCCTAAGCCAGAGACAGTATGATTTTAAAAGCCAACGTTTATTCCCTGTAATGCATTTCCTTTCGGGAAAGACACACAAGAAACGGTGACATTGGTTGGTTGCCTCCAAGGAGGGGACTAGGTGGGAGACTTTACTGTGTATACACCCTTTTATATGTACTTGTGAAGCATATGACTGTCTTACCTACTTAAAACTGGTTTTAAGTTTATATTTTTTAAAGAATAATAGACATAAAAAGCATGACCTGGGTGTCTGTTTTCCAGGCCTGAGCTCTCATGGTTTGAAAACTAATAAATTCAGAAATGAGAGGCTCAGAAGCTTCCCAGGCCATTAAGAGTATC
>NW_006383017.1:504722-508273 GCF_000327345.1 Myotis davidii
ACAGAGCAAATCCCTCTGAAGTAATAAAATATTATAATTATTTGAATTTGTATGTGTTCCAATAAGCTTTATATATATTTTACTTTTCATCATGATAAAATGTAAAATTTACCCTCTTTGCCATTTTTAAGTAGTATTCACGTCACTGTGTTGAATGGATCTCTAGAGCTTTTTCGTCTTGCAAACTCAACCTCTAGACTCATTGACTGACAGCTGCACATCCCTCCGCCCCCAGCCTTGGCAAACACAGTGCTACTTTCTGCTTCCAAGATTTTGACAACGAAGTGTCTCATAAAGTGGAGTCATACAGTATTTGTCCTTCTGTGACTGACTTACTTCACTCAGCGTAATGTTACTAAGTTTTCTTCGCATTGCAGCATGTGACAGCGTTTCCTTTTCTGAGCTGAGTACTATTCCCTTATGTGTGCTGTTATCTGCCACATTTTGTTACTCGGTTTACCTGTTGATGGGCATCCCACCTCTTGGCTGGTGTGAGTAATGCTGCAGTGAACATGGGGTTTGCTTCCATCATGTTTTCAATCCTTTTGGATATATACCTAGAAGTTGCTGGATCATATGCAAATTCTATTTTTAGATTTTTTTGAGCAATTTCCACACTATTTCCCATAGCAGCTGTGCCATTTTACATTCTCACCATTGGTGCACTAGGATTCCAGTTTTATTACATTCTCACTAACACTTGTTATTTTCTGTCTTTTGGGGTTTTTTAAAAATATATTTTTATTGATGCCAGAGAGGAAGAGAGAGGGAGAGAGAGATAGAAACATCAATGATAAGTGAGACACATCAATTGGCTGCCTCCTGCGTGTACCCCAACCAGGGCCAGGGATGGAGCCTGCAACCTAGGTACGTGCCGTTAACTGGAATTGAACCTGGGACCCTTCAGTCCGTAGGCCGACGCTGTATCCACTGGGCCACACCCGCTAGGGCTATTTTCTGGTTTTTCAATAGTGATGATTCTAATGTGTGTGAGGTGATATCTCATTGTGGTTTTGATTTGCATTTATCTAATGATTAGAGATGTTGATCATCTTTTCATGTGCTTGTTGGTCACGTGTATCTTTTCTTTGGAGAATTATCTATTCAGATCCTTTGCCCGTTTTTTTTTTGGTTTGATTTTCTGTTCTTTTCCCCCCGCCAGCTTTATTGTGGTATAATCAGTTTTTGGTGACAAGTCCATATTTTAAATTTGCTTATGTTTTTGTTGTTTAGGTATAGTTCTTCATATATTCTGGATATTAATCCCTTATCAGATATATGATTTCCAATCATTTTCTCCCACCCTAGGTTGCCTTTTCACCTTATCATTGTTTCCTTTGATGTGCAGGAGTTTTAAGTTCTATGTGGTCCCATTTGTCTGTTTTAGCTTTTGTTGCCTGAGCTTTTGATGTCCTGTCCAAGATATCATTGCCAAATCCAGTATCATGAAGCCTTTCCCTTATGCTTTCTTCTTGGAGTTTTATAGTTTTAGGTCTTCAATCCAACCTTGAGTTAATTTTTGTATGTGGTGTAAGGTTCATTCTTTTCCAGGTAGATATCCAATTTTCCCATGAGCATTTATTGCAAAAACTGTCCTTTCCCCATTGTGTGCTTTGGGCACCCTTGTCAAAGACCGTTTGATCAGATGCATGAGGGTTTATTTCTAGGCTCTCTGTTCTGTTCCATTGTCTGTATGTCTTTCTTTATGCCAGTATCACACTGTTTTGTTTCCTGTAGCTTCACAATATGTTGTAAAATCAAGAAGTGTGAGGCCTTCAATTTTTTTTATTTTATTTTTTCAGAGAGGAAGGGAGAGGAAGAGAGATATAGAAACATCAATGATGAGATAGAATCATTGACTGGCTGCTTCCTGCACGCCCCCACTGGGGATTGAGCCTGCAACCCGGGCATGTGCCTTTGACCAGATCGAACCTGGAACCCTTCAGTCCATAGGTCGACACTCTATCCACTGAGCCAAACCTGTTAGGGCGAGGCCTTCAATTTTTATCTTCTTTGCAAGATTGTTTTGGTAATTCAGGGTCCCTTGAGGATTAGTGAAATACTTGAAGCATACATCGTATCTGTTTTTGTGTTCATGTTATATTTATTGATAAGAAATGCTAATGAGCTGAGTGTGTGTGGGATACCAGAAGTGGCCAGGACAGGATTCAGGTGGACAACTTGTAGCTGATTTCATCCCAGATGCCCTCCCTCTTGATAAACAATTGCTTCTTCTCTAAAATCAAGAATTGGGAGAATCTCCAGCCGTTTTCCTCAATAAATTATCTGCTTTCTCTTTCAGATCCCCACAAAGTTAAAAGAGGCATTGAGAACTGCCAAAGAATGTATAGAAAAGAGACTAATTGAAGAACAGAAACAGGTAAATCTCGCATAGTTGCTCATTGCTCTTTGATCTTTAAGTATTGACACCCTCTGCCTGGAATTCCTGGTGATTCACTTTTTTGTTTTTTGTAATCCTTACCCCTGAGGAGTGAGGATATTTTTTCCATTTATTTTTAGAAAGAGTGGAAGGTGGGGGGAAGAGAGAGAGAAACATCAACGTGAGCGACACACCGATTGGTCACCTCCTGTTCATGCCCAGACCAGGGTCAGGAATTGAACCCACAACCCAGGCAGATGCCCTTGAATGGAATCCACAGCCCTTCAGGCCGTGGGTCGATGCTCTAACCACTGATCAAACTGGCCAGGGCCAGTGATTGCTTTTAACTGAGGGTTCGTGCCACAAGCATTTCTTGCACACTCGCTCTGAACCAGGCTCCAGGCTCAGTGCTATGAGACAGCTGAATCCTTCACTGTCCTTCCTTGAGGAGCTCAGCCTGTTGGGAAACAAGCAGATCCATGCAGGGTGGTCATCCTTTGTGATCGGGGCAGGCTGGGTCGTGGTGGGCACGCATGGTCCGTGCTCAGAGGGGCTGGGGACCATACTCATCTTCTGTGTGTGAGAGGCGGGAAGGAGCTGAGGGAAGTGAGAAAGGTCTTCTCCCTCAGGCATACCCTTCCCCAGACATCCAAGCTTGACCTTGGAGCAGGGAAAGATTTTTCATCCAGACAATTCGATTTGGCAAAACCCGTTAGGTTTTTGTTGGTGTAGGACACGCTTACCGTATTTGCCGGCGTATAAGACGACTGGGCGTATAAGACGACCCCCTAACATTTCCACTCAAAATACAGAGTTTGTTATATACTCACCGTATAAGACTACCCCCTCTTCCGCACACCTTCCACACACCAAATAAAAGGTAAAACAATATCAGATTTGATTTTAACATTTTAATTTATATTCAAATGCTTATGACATGCAGGAAAACTGTCACAAGGCTGTATGTAATCAAACATATACATAAAACAGTGCAAGTTTATTACCGGTAAACATACCGGTAATTCACTAAAGAAAACACACTCTATAGACTGGTACCGTAGATGCTTCTCAGGAACACAGGCAAGCAGCCCACAACCTAGAGGGACTGTCAATGATAGAAGTAAGATAACAAATAGAGGTAGAGAGCAAGTGCCGGGCAAGTCCCTAGCAA
>NW_006383017.1:508626-527041 GCF_000327345.1 Myotis davidii
CGGTATGTGGAATGAAGTGGGCGGGCATCGGGAGGCCACTATGGCACGGGGCAAGCACTATGGGCAGTCTATCTGAAGTGTACCTGGCGTATAAGACGACCCCCCACTTGGAGGCATATTTTTTAGGGCCAAAAAATCGTCTTATACGCCGGCAAATACAGTACATTTGTGGCGAATTGCGTTCTCTTAGATTCACCAGCATCGAAGACTGACAAGAGCTCAGTCACACCATGGATCTGAAGAAGAAAGAAAAAAGAGGAAGATTTTAGCTCGAAAGGTGAGCCTGCTGTCTCTCTGTGTGGAGAAGAGTTCTGGGTCCCACCTGAAGAAAGTTCTAGGCTAATGGTGCACATTTAGTTAAGGGCGGGTTTTGTGCTGTATCTCCTTGAAAGCCAAAACTATTTGCAGATGACTGGTTTGCAGCTTTAAAAAAAGGAGCTACATGCTATCAGGAAAGAAATGGGCCGTAAGTTTCCTGGCTGCTGGGCTGGTTACGGCCGGATATAACTGGGGGCAGTGATCGGCCTGAGATAATAGCCAGCAGGATTGTGGTTATTTCCCCCTTTGGTTTTGGCTTGTGACTTCTTCTTGGTATTAAGTTACCGAGTGTGTGGATATGACCTTGCCTGTGGATAGTTTAACTGCATGCCTAGAAAATATTTTTATTCTAACTCTCAGCTTCAGTGTGTTTACTCTTTCTCTCCCCCCTCTTCTCTTTCTATTTTCAAAGAAGTCAAAACGATCTGCTATTGAAAATAGTGAAGAACATTCAGCAAAATACAGCAACTCCAATAATTCAGGTAACTGGTTATCGATTGTAGTGGAGCCAGCACCCAAAGGCCAGGACCAGGGCCTGTCTATAGTTTATAGAGGGGCCTTGGGTTCTGGTAGCCAGAGAGTGGTGACAAGTGAAGAAAACAAAAGCATTCTGTCCCTAATGAAGGGTACGGCAGCATCATGGCTCACGGAAGGGACCTCAGAGGTCACTGGGTCAGCAGCCTCTTCTCTAAGGGCAGGCCCCATAGTGTGTGGGATAGCAGAAAGCATCGTTCCAGAAGGGCGGGCGGTGAGAGAGCACTGTCCTGAGCTGGCAGTCATCCCTGCCACTCCCGGCTGCCCCTCACCCAGCCCCACAGGCTTCGGGCCTTAATGTCCCCGTCTCTGGACATTAGGGCCAAAGTGATGATCCCTTGAGACCTTCCAGTTCTCCTACCCGTGAATCAGCTTGGGCTTGGCCCTGGAAGGCCAAGGGAACAGGGAGGTTTCTTTCTTTTTTTTTTTTTTTTAATATATTTTATTGATTTTTTACAGAGAGAAAGGGAGAGAGATAGAGAGTTAGAAACATCGATGAGAGAGAAACATCGATCAGCTGCCTCCTGCACATCCCCCGCCGGAGATGTGCGCGCAACCCAGGTACATGCCCTTGACCGGAATCGAACCTGGGACCTTTCAGTCCGCAGGCCGACGCTCTATCCACTGAGCCAAACCAGTTTCGGCAGGGAGGTTTCTTTAGGCTCAGGAATAGCTTCATATACTTTTAAAAAAATCCTCACCCAAGGATATGTTTTTTTCTTTGTTTTATTGATTTTAGAGAGAGACAGAAACATCGACATGGGAGAGAAATATCAACCAGTTGCCTCCCTTATGTGCCCTGACTGCGGTTGAACACGCAACCTGAGAATGTGCCCTTATTAGGAATCAAACCCACAACCATTTCGGGGCATGGAACGATGCTGCAGCCAGCCACGCTGCCAGCCGGGCTAGCTGCATATGCTTTAGGCAGGAGGAGGACCTAGGAGAGAGAGAGAAAACTGAACACGCAGGAGAGCGAGTAATGGGGTGAAAGGCCTTGAAGGCCCAGGACTCAGCATCAAGAGCCCAGCTGGAAGTCTCAGCCTTGGAGGAAGCCCATCCCTCTCTTCCCGGAGGCAGGAGCTGGGGGGGTTGGGGCGGGGGCAGGTGAAAAGGTAGAGGCATTTAAAGGCGGAAAGAAATTGAGAGCGTTCACAGTTCTTGCGTTCTCAGTCTTCTCCGGGAAGTCAGGGAGGGCCTCTGCTGGGGGGAAGGGGAGAAACGGGGTGGCACACAGGCAGACTAGCCCCAGCCAGAGAATGCAGGTGGTGTGGGTGGAGCTGGGAATTAGAAGAGTTGGTAGGAGAGGGGACTCCACAAAGAAGGTGGGAATCATGCTGACACCACTGCCTGCAGAGGCCAGGCCAGAAAAGGGCGCAGGGGGGCTAATAGGAAGGAGAAGGAGGGAGGCCAGGCCCTGGAGGTCCCAGTGAGGACTCAGGCAGGCTGCACGCGTGTGGAGGCTGAGAGGGGAGAGGGGCTGGAGGACGCTGTGGCCTGTGGGCAATTCCGCAGTTGGAGGCTCTTTTCTCCTTGGTGGATGGGATGGACATGGCCAGTCACTATCGTGCCTAAGACCCATGTCTCCAACCAGCATGTCTGACTGGTGGTCCTTCTGTCCAGCAGCCAATTTCTGGCAAAGCAGAGAAAGCCTGACTGTGTTTTCCACCTTCTGAGGCACCGCCTGCCTGCAAGGCCCTGTGCCAGATGCGGCAGATGGGGCCCCGGGGACGCCAAGCACGGCCGTGCCCTCGGGAGTTCAGGAGAACAAACAGCAGTTGATGGAAATGTGCAGATCTTCTCCAGATCCCACGGGATCCCACGTTCAGTCTTCTCCCCATCACCATCTGGGCTGGCACTGCCAAGCAGTAGGAAACAGGGCGGGCTGCGCTTTACCCCCTTTCCCAGTAAAACGCCTCAGTTTACAGAGAGGTGAGAGAAAAGTGGAAATAGTGGAAAGAAGGGTGTGTGGTAGGACAGTTCTCCTCGTGCCCAGTGCCTGTGCCACGTGGGCATGTCCTGTGGGTAGTGGGGAAGGGGATGGCGCAGGCTTCCGCAGAACAGCCAGCGGTTTCTCGGGGGCATGATCACAGCGCTCCCTCAGCTATGGTTACCCCCTCTGTGTGGGGGAGGCTCTCATGTGGGAACCTCTGTCTGCTCTTGGGCTTCTTCCATGTGAGGCTGCAGCGTGTATTCTGGGGGTTGCTGAGCACTGGGGAGATGCTGGGAACTTGGAAATATTTGAAATACAACAAGGTGACTGGGTACAGAAAATGCATGCAACGTAGGGGTGTATGCACATTGTTTTAATGTAAATACGGGTATTTATTGAATTTGGGGTAAGAAAAGGCCTGGGAAATCCACACACTGAATGAATGGGCTGCCCCTACCTAATGGAATGGACCTGCGGATGAAGTGGAGCTTTTACACAGCATTGCTGGGTGGCTGCTGTGGGAATTCCCACCTCCTTGGACGGCCCCGCACCTCTCTGCCCCAGCACGTCTCTGACATGCCAAGGCACCGTCGTTTGTCCTTCATTTCCCAGGGAAGGGGCTTGGGTCAGGAGGAGGGACTGCAGCCAAATGCATAGCTGGTGGGTTTGCAGGGTTGGTTTCAAATAAGCAAGCTGTCGGGGAGCAGCCCAGCCCTAACCTAGCCCTGTGCTGGCGTGGAAGCCTGTGGTCCCTGGTCCAGGCCCTGGATTCTCTGTCCCTCCTCAACTTTTAGCGCAGGCCACACACCAGCAACGGGCAGATTCTCTGACAGTGGTGGGGCCCATCGGGCCAAGCTCCAGGTGTCTTTCCTTAGTCCTATATGTGTTTCTGTGTTTTCTCTTAGCAGGATCTGGGGCCAGCTCACCTCTCACATCTCCGTCCTCGCCGACTCCGCCCTCTACAGCAGGTTAGTGATGGAGGCAAAGTAGCCTGCTCCCTCCTGCAATCCACCTGCAGGGGGAGGAGCCCGGCTTCTCTTCTCACCTGCGCCCAAGCCTTTCAGGGTGGGGCAGTGCCCGTCTCTCCAGAGAACCGGAGGAGTGCACGTTAGCAGTGCCATCGGGAGAGCGGAGGGTCTGCATTTACAGACTCGGGTCTCCTGGGAATGCAGTGGTTGGTTTCGGGGTCACTAGCCACCCTCTACCCCAGGCTTCTCTCTCTGCTGAAAAGCTGCCTGCAGGGCTCCCCAGATTAGAGCTCCTTTGGGCACAGGCTCTGGGTCCACACAGCAGTCGCAGCGCCGCCCAGGCCCTGTCCTTCCCCAGCCCTAACCTAGCCCTGTGCTGGCGTGGAAGCCTGTGGTCCCTGGTCCAGGCCTCTCCAGCGCTCTCCTCAGGGGACCCAGCCATTATGTGGGTTTTGTCACAGAGCAAAACCGGGGAGACGCCCAGGTGTGGGAGGGGAATGACCGCGGCGCTCCTGGGTTCCTGATAACTGTCATCCGGGTAGTCTGTGGCTAGCCTTCGTGTCACCTGTGAATTAAATCAGTTACTACAAGTTCTGTTGGGAAAATGTAGAAAAATGTTAACCCAGGAATACTTACACAAGTCTCTGATTCGGTGGTGTGGCCTCACAATGCTAGCTCCACTCCTTTCATTTTGAACTACTATCTCCTCACCATTTTATAAGCCCCATAAAAACACACTGGAGTCCCAGTATCTCGTTTGTTCTTAAATGAGCCAGAAGTTCTAGATGCCGGCGGAGCTGATCTGCCCCTCAGCTTGCCGCTGGGCGTGGGAGCGGCTGCAGCTACCTGAAGGAGGTCATTGGCTGCGGTTGATGTGTGAGTTGACAACAGCATATGCGTTAGGTTTAAGGCGACACCTGGGAGCTACCAAGTGCATCACTGCTCGACAGCTCTCCCATGCTTCTCTCTGACCTCCCTGGAAATGGGGAGCATGTGTAGGGGGACTGGGTTGAGCAGCTCACTCTGGCCATGGTGTCGTCCTGGCTGGCGGAGGATGGTCCCTGGCGGCTCGCTGCCGAGCGTGCTGGAGCCAGAACCTATTTCAGTAGCAAAGTACCTGGCTCGTGGGGACGATGTTCTTTCCCCTGTCCGACTTTGTCAGCAGGTTTTTATGAGGAAGCCCCCAAATATTGATCAAGACAGAAAATAGACTTCTCTGTCTCTTGTAGAGGTGACCTGTGTCAGCTGATCATAAGTTTCTGGAGATCTGCTGCCCAGATCATGTTGAGCCACTTTCTCCCAGACAGGATGTGCCTTCACACCACTTAGGCATAGTGAGGGCAGTGCGGAGACTGGGTAGTGAGGCTCCATGAGCCCTCCTTTAACAAAGGGGGTGCCTGTTAGAGTGCAGAGCACCTGGCGTGCATGGGATGTGATCCTGGGAAGTTAGTGCTACTTCTCATGTTTAAATGTCTTGGGAAATTCGGTCTATTTGGATTTTTGTTGTTGTTAATCCTCTAATTTACCTGTGGTTTGAAGGGAACTATCTCCTACGTAGCAGGTTTGCATGAGTGGGGGTGACGTTTAGAATGAGAGGAGAAGGAAAAGAAGGATCTTGTAGTTAGAGTCAATGTTGGAAAAACGGAGAAGAGTGGGAGCAGTTGGGGGGCTTCACTTCAAGATAGATCTGTTCAGATCTGATAATATCTCTCTTGAAGGGGAGTCCTAAGCATTCAGAGGGAAAACACAAGTGAGGCCCCAAGCACAGTGCCTGGCAGACATGAGACATCCCCAGCAAATACTGCCCCCTTCTTCCCTTTATCTCCTTTAATATTTTGTTGATGGAATTACCAGCTCGGCCCCCAAAGACTCCACTCTGACCTCTGCTGGGCATTTATTGTAATGCATATCATAAAAGTGATAACTAGCCCTTGACTGTCCACCTACCATCTGAGGCTCTCTGTGGGGCATACAGAGAGTTTATTCATTCGGTTACTCCAGAGGCATTTGTGGGGAGCCTGCGGCATGTCAGGCACTGTGCTTGGCCCTGGGTCACGGAGGTAAACAGGCCGGGCCCCAGCTGGAGCGGGGTCACGTTTCCAGCACCTGTCGGAAGCCCCGGGGTGATAGACACAATTCAGGCAAATGCATTCTCCGGGGCCCAGCCAGGTCATTTTTTTCTCCCAATAGTTCGCTTCCTAGAGAATCCACCTGAGAAACTAGTTCACCAACAGCAACACCTCAAGCTTCTGTTCTGTGGGAGGCCCAGGGTGGCAGCCCTCGTGGACTGCACCATGGGAGCCGTGCGGTCAACCCTGTGGGTGGGTGTGCTTGGACTTGCTTTGCCTTCCAGGCCTCTGCCGGGTGAGAACAGACTGTCAGCCCAGGGTGGCAACTTCTGGCTCCTCAGCCCCTGCCTAGAGGGGTCCTTCCCCCCAGGCTGGAGGCCGGCTTCTCACTGGGCTCGGCTTTCTCACTGCCTCCCTGCACGCTGCCCACCTTGTTGCTGGAATCATTTACTCCAATTGATGTCTCTGCTTCTAGGCCAGGCTTATGGTCTAACTAAATCAAGGAGAGTGTCTTTCAACTTTCTGATGAAATGCGATTTTCTCAAGAAATGAAGGAAAATTCTTCATTTTCAAGGGCTAGTATAAA
The DNA here is from genome assembly GCF_000327345.1 of Myotis davidii. Taxonomy (NCBI): domain Eukaryota; kingdom Metazoa; phylum Chordata; class Mammalia; order Chiroptera; family Vespertilionidae; genus Myotis; species Myotis davidii. Next base: position 515,035 of record NW_006383017.1, read on the forward strand.
AAAGAATTCCCTGTTAAGGTGGCAACTCAGTGTGGGAGCTCTTGGGAGTTACACCTTGGGCCAGGAGCCTAAACTTGAGAGCCGCCACTCTGCTGGCTCTGGGACCTGGACAAGACACTAAGCCTCCCTGTGTCTCAGTTTCCTTTTGTAAAGGAGGGTACCAGCAGTGCCTGCCTCGTCAGGTCAGTAAGGGGATCCAGTGAGGACGAGGTTAGGGCAGTGGCTGCACACAGGAAGCCCGCGGCACACTGAGTTCCCAGGAGACCTTGAGTGAGTCACTTCTCGTGTCTGGGTTTCCTCACCTCCCCCATAAAAGACAAAAGGGTGGGGGTGACAGGATACTGTCTCCCAGTTCCTTCTAATCAGGCTCCCCGTACAGCTGCTGTGAGCCCTGCCTTTGACAGTTTGCACAGCAATAACTCAACCTGGGCAAGTTCATTGTCACAGCATTGCTTTTTTTCCTAAAAGAGCGCATGTTAAGCACATTCATGGTGGTGAACCCGCACAACCAATGGGTCCGGTCTGCCTGTCACTACTTGAGCCAATTAAGCAGAGACAGGGTTGAGTCATATATGAGCGTTTATTCCAGTATTGTGGCAGTATGGGGGAGCAGCAGGTCATCCACAAAAATCTGCCCCACTGCCCTCCATAAGCCAGCTGCTTATATAGGGTAGGGCAAGGATTACATGGGGAAGTAGGGATTACAGGCATGGGGAAGTAGGAGGCTGGGGTGGGACTCCACTGTTTGGGCAACAAGGCTGTCAATCTTTCCATGATAATAGGCAGTTCCTGAATGCAGTTCCTTGGAATGTTTAGTCATTCCAAGGTTGACTCCTGGGTGCAAAGATGACTCCCAGCCAGGTTAGAAGGTACTTTCTCTAATCAGAACAAAACAGTCCAGGTTAACAGGGCATGATTAATATCTCTTCTTTCTTATAACTAAGAGCTAGTCCCCAGTATTCTATTTGTGCCCCTAACAGTAGTTGAGGGTGGTCCTAGCTCAGTTACTTTTAGGATGGGGCAGAGGTGACAGATGTTTGTGAGTGAAGTGGCCGTAGTCTCAGGAGGCCTTTCCAGCGTTTGTATATACCAGGGGTCCTCAAACATTTTAAACAGGGGGCCAGTTCACTGTCCCTCAGACCGTTGGAGGGCCGGACTATAGTTTAAAAAAAAACTATGAACAAATTCCTATGCACACTGCACATATCTTATTTTGCAGTAAAAAAACAAAACGGGAACAAATACAATATTTGTATTTGCATGTGGCCCGCGGGCCATAGTTTGAGAACCCCTGGTATATACTATAGGGACTGGGGCCTGTCCGGGTGTGTGTACCTCCCTGCCCTCGGGCCTCCTCTTGAGGGCCTCACCAATTTGACAGGAGAAATATCTTTCCCCTCAGTTGGCCGGCACTTCCAGCAGTGGGGTGCGAGTCTCTAAACCTCTTTTTCAGTGAGAACATTCCTAGCACTTTGTTTTCTGCGAAAGGTTGTGTTTCCTGCCTCTAGAAGCAAGGGTATGATCTAGGGCAGCGGTCGCCAACCTTTCGGACCTTTTCCCAACCTCTCAGACCTCGGACCACCGGTTGGCAACCGCTGATTTAGAAGGTCCCAGTTTACACACATCAATATTCCCGTCCACCCTCCCTTTGGGAGCAGGCAGCTTTTGCAAAATATTGTCTTTATTTTTTTTAAAAAAAAAAACAGGTTTGCAAAGAGTATTTAGAGAAAGCTAAGTAAGCAGGAGGACCTAGATTCTTTTGTTTTTAATCGTATTTAACACATTTTGAGCACTTATTCTGTGATAGGTATTGTTCTAAGTGATGTGTAGTCATTGTTTCATTTGCTCCCCATGAATACCTTTCTATCCAAGGAGAATGGATTTTTCTGGTGCTCCATTTTACAGACAAAGAAACTGAGGCTCTAGTGGGGTTAAAGGACTTTGGCCAAGGTCACACAAGTGGGGGATGCTAGAGCCAGGATTAAAATAGCTCTGTCTTTGCTCACTTACCCCACGGCCTGTGGGTAAGCGCTGTGTGTGGTTGGTGGGAGAAGGACCCTGAAAGCAGAGTCAGAAATCCTAGGCCTGGTTTGTGGCTTCACCACCTTCCAGCTGTGACCTTGGACGAGTAATTTGCATTCTTCAGAGCTGCCTTTGGAAAGATGTCCTGGTCTTGACTAGGTAGATAATGTAGAGGACAAGGCTTTAAAAGCGGTCAAATGCTATCAAGTATAAGCGATGGATGTCCTGCAAGAGAATCCTAGCCCTTCTTGCTTGCAGTCTATAATTTTAAGCAATAATTTTGAAGAGAGAGAGCTGACAGTGTAGAAACCCAGTCTGTAAGAATGACTGGAGAGAGGGAAGTTTCCTATCTGGACGGGAGCTGGAGGAGGGAGAACAGAGCCTATGGCCCTGAGTGACTGAGGACTTGAGTAACAGGATGGAGGGTTAAGAATAAATAAGGCACAAAAAAAGAGATGAAGTTGAGAATGTTGGACCATAATTTGTGTAGCCAAATCAAAGTCTGAAACCCACTTTAGGTTCAAAATCAATGTCTCAAGCCATAAGGATGTTTAGTAAAACCTACACAACACAGAGCAGTCACCGTCTTTGGGATGAACAGGTCTGCCCTGCAGTGCTGCTCTCCTGCCCTCCCCAGCGCCTTCCACGCCCAAGTGTGGGGCTCTCCCCAAAGCCCTCCGCTGGTGGGGTGGGCGTGGGGCTGGGGCTGGGCAGTGTCCCCAGCACCCTCCCTGCTGCACCGAGTGACCTGCCTCACGGGGCCTCACTTCCTCTGGGCAGCGGGCAGGTTGGTTCAGTGGGGACTCCGGGATTCACTGTCAGGGAAAGTGTCCTCTCTTAAATTTCACTTGCAATCTAGACAGGAAGAAAGACGTTGTCCTTGGTTTGTTTGTTCTTTTATAATGGTTTTATATCTTACGTAAACTAATGCCACCCACTGCCCAGTTCAGCCTCCAGCCCCAGCAGCCTTCAGGGGAGGGGCCACCTGCTCCTGCCCAGGTGCTCCACTTTAGACCTGCCCTGCGTCCTTGCTCTCCCAACTCTGAAAAGATGTCTCCATCTTATTAATTAATTAATTAGTTTATCCTCACCCAAAGATATTTTTTCCATTGATTCTAGAGAGAGTGGGAAGGAGAGGGAGAGACAGAGAGAAACATCGATGTGAGAGAGATACCTTACTTGGTTGCCTCCCTCACGCCCCTGACCAGAGCCCGGAGCCTGCAACCAAGGTACATGCCCTTGACCAGAATTGAACCCGGCACCCTTCAGTCTGCAGGCCAACCCTCTGTCCACTGAGCCAAACTGGTTAGGGCTTCTTTTTTAAAAAATTAAAGAAATATATATTCTTCTGATCTCAGAGAGGAAGGGCAAGGGAGAGAGAGATAGAAACATCAATGATGACAGAGAATCATTGATCGGCTGCCTCCTGAACATCCCCTGCTGGGGATTGAGCCCACAACCTGGACATGTGCCCTGATTGGGAATCTATCCAGTGGCCTGATACATAGGTCGATGCTCAACCACTGAACCACACCAGCCGGGCCGTGTGTCCATTTTAAATTATAGAACATTTGCTTGGAAAAAGTTATGAGTTCTAGTTTTTCTCCCCTCTTATTTAGTAAGAGACCCAAGGATACTCCTAGTGCTCATTCCACTTTTCAGGGAAGGAAAAAGCTTCCTGGGTCTTCTGAAGGGAGTGTTGTGCTTGTCAGTAAGTAAAAATAGCAACCAACTGGCTCCACAAAAGAAAAAGACCACAAGGAAGAAAGCGACTCATTGGTTACCACATGCGTGTATTTGCCATGTTCTAAAAGGGTCACAGCCGTGTACTAGCCAGTGCATCTCGTGCTTATCTTACATGTCTCCTAGTTTGGCAGTGAGAATAACCAGCATGTGATTCAGACTAATATTTTGCTGTCTCTTACTATTTGATTAAATGACACTAAAATCTGAATAATGACTGTCCTCTCTCTCTTTCTCTCTCTCTCTTTGCTGTTTTCAGTAGAGCATGCGCCCTTTTGAACGTGAGTTTTTGGTAAAGTAAACTATACGGATCCCTCTCACTTTAAAGATGCTGTTTCTGAATGTGAAATGGGACCCAGTGCATCTAGTCTCTGAAGTGATGAACAAATGGGGAGGGAGACTTGAGACCATTTCCTTCGCTGAACATTAAATGAAATGCAGCATCTTTAAAATGCACCCAAGTGACTTCATTTACCTTCATTTCATTTCCATCATGACCTTCAAAATCTTCCTTTTCACTCTGATTTTAGTTTTAAAATACAGCTCTAAAACCTACAAGTCAACTGTATGGCATTTTGGTATATTTTAATTTTGGAAACTAGGCTCTCAGAGTCCTGTCCCTGTAAAAATGTTGTTCCTTGTTACTCTGATGAAGGGGAAAGGGTGCTGGCAGTTGAGTTCTTGGCTATGGAGAGACAGCTTATTGGGAAAAGCGGTTCTTTTTCACACATCCTTAATAATTCTTGAGTTGGGACGTGACTGCAGCCTCCTCGTCCTTCTGAGACAAAAGGTGAAGGCAGATCCCAAGAGCTGGGGCCGCCTGCTTCCCAGGGTCCTGCTCTCCATTTCCTCGAGGGTAGTTGGCAGGACTGGTGGCCGTGTGGCCTCCCCACCTCTGTGTGTGTGGACCACAAAGGAACACAGACTTACAGACACCTGTAGATTGCTAAATTGGCCCAAGGCAAGGGGACCCACAAGGCTGGCAAGGATGTTTCCAACCTACGCTCTGGTTGCAGCCGTCGGTGGCCTGTTCCAGCCTCGGTGGGATTGCCAGGTACCCATTTGGTTTGGTCATGGGGTTCTGGGGAGGGGAGAGTAGTTGACTCTTGAGGTTTTTGTCTAAGACAAAGTGAGACAGAGAAGTCAGGCCTGACTGGGTTGTGATTGTAGACAAGCTGTCTGGAGCTTCCCTCATCCGGGGTGTTGCAGAACTCTGTTTCTCAAAGCTGTGTGAGTTCAGTTAGTAACCTAACAGGGAAGCTGTCCGGTGTTGTCTGTGGCCTGGGGATAAGGCTGTGGAAGCCTTCTGTTGGGGAGGAGCTCAGTCACATTTGAGGAATGGGGCGCTCAGGTTTGTCACAGGCCAAAGAGCCAACTCTGAATCGGCCCTTGTTACCCTTCCTCCCCTCCCCGCTTTGTTACCGATATGTTGTAGCTGAAGCCCCAGTGAACTGTAAAGGAGGCTTGTGGACTATAGAAAAGACAAAAAGAAGTTGCTGGGCCTAGAGTCAGACTGGGAGTCCCGGAGTCTGTGTCCTTGCCTCCTCCAGGAGGCCTTCTGACTCCTGGTCCTCCTCTCCCCTCCCGAGTGCTCTGAGCTGGCGAGTTGGGTTCCCTTGTCCTGATCGTGCACATCAGTATCTGCCCCAGGTGTCGCAGGCCCCTCGAGGCAAAGTGGACGTCATGGGATGTCAGGCCTGCGATTGGTCGGCCCCTGTGGGCAGACATCAGGGTGACCTTGGGACCTTGCTCTGTGCTCCTGGATGAGCAGCTTCTGCTTTCGCACAGCCCTCAGCTTCCCATTTGCATTGCAGACACAGTTACCCCATAGCACTTTGGACAGTGTATTTATTTATACCACATACCTATTCCAGGAAATTCACTGCAAGTGGTAACAGTCTCAGCATTTACTTGGAAATGAAGGTTCAGTTACAAACGCCACCCCCCAACTCCCAAACCTTGTGGTAGTGAATTTGCATTTTTAATTTTGAGCTCCTGGTAATGAGGCCAAAGTCAAGGGTTGGTTCCTTATGAAGACCAAGCAGTTTTGTCCAGATGGCAGCCCATGCCCATGTCCAGCCGGCAGCCCATGCCCATGTCCAGCCCTGGCAGCCCATTGCTAGCCTCCCAGGATCCTGGGCCGGAGGGGCATCCTCTCTGGATGGCAGTTCCATGTCGTGAGGACACAAGTGCTGTTGCAGTCCAGACCCAGTCTCATCTGTAACCCACAGGGACTCTTCTGCCAGGTTCAGAGCACAAAGCCGGAAGGCGGAAGTGCCAGTGCCCACCCATACATGTTAGGCCCTGAACATCAGTCCAGATTCTGCTGCCCTTTTCTGGTCATTGCATGGCAAGCGGGGAGGGTGGGGGCATTGGTGCTGCTCAGTCCTCCGGACTCTGCTGCAGTTCAGTTCCGAGAGCTTTCAGAGGCGCAAGTCCCCTTCCTCCTGGTTTTTCACTGGTCACTGTCTAAAACGCCCCTCAGAGGAATGCTTGTATCACATACCCCAACACTCGTTTTACGTTTCAAGTCCCTTTTATCTTTGTAACCCAGTAACATAAGGCCAGGGACATTTTCCCACACTCCACCTGACATAATCGAATTTCATTCATTAGTTGTTATTGTATAGAACAAATAGAAACCACATTTTGTTCATTTGTCTGTTTAATGTTTGTTTGTATTGCTCTATCATTTGAGAATTCCAAGACTGTAAAGCATGAGTGTGTGTGTCTGTGTGATTCTTTAATTTCAGCTGCCTTAGGTTTGGGTAAAGATATAAAGAAAGGTAAGTGGTTTTCTGTGAAACACAAGATTTTAACCATTGCCTGTCATGTACTTACCTAAGTATTTTATTGGCAACCCTGAACCACTTATCCATATAAATGCATGGGGTGATTGGTATGTTTACCTGTTAACACCACAGTCCAGGAGCAGTTTAGGGGGGAACCACCTGGCAGAATGGTGTAGCCCTTGGAAGGGGTAGAGGGTAAGGCTCGAAACAGGTGGGTGGAGTCACTGAGAGCTGCAAGGTTCCCAGGAAATGGGGCAATGAACTCTGTGGCACAGGCAGGTCCCTTAAGGCAGGGCTTTTTCTGTATTCAGTCTTTATTTTGTCCTGGGAGAGCAGTTCATTCATTCAGTCAGAACTGTAACATTCAAGTGCCAAATGTTTGTGTGCCTGGAAGCTAAGGGAAGTTTGAAACACATGTCTAGCTCCCTTCTTGCCCACCAGGGTAGAGTTCGACATTCCATCTCTCCTGATGCTTTAGCGAAGATATAGGGTTAGTGCAGTTGTGTCTGTTCCTGGGTTGGGCCACAGCGGAAAGAGGGGAGCTTGAGGAGGACTCCTCCTTGAGAATCCCATTGCTGGGAAGAGAGAGCTCTTTGCCCTCTACTTTGCATTGCAACAATTATTAGCTTTTTGTATTTCTTTAATGCATCCTAATAGGAAATGATTATTTGAGATAGATGCCCCTGAGGAACCCATAACCCTGTAGGCACTGGTGTCTTGCCAAGAATACTGAGTGGTTTGTCATTTTATATTAAATCACATCCTTCAAATATTGTGTGTGTTGAAGCATCTAAAGAACTGTTCACCCCTTATTATTGACTAGAGGCCGAGTGCACGAATTCGTGCGTAGGTGTGGTCTGGCTGGCCTACCCCGACAGGGGCCGATAGGGGCCCATTGGACTGGGCCAGCTGGCCCCTCCCCAGATCAGGGGAGGGGCGGGGGTAAGTGGGGACAGGGCCAGCCAGGGGGAGGGGCCACAGGCAGTTGGCCGGCACACCCCACCCTCAATGGGGGGCAGGGGGGGAATCAGGGGACAGGACAGCCAGGGTGGGGACGCTGATCAGGGCCCAGATCAGGCTGGTTGGCTGCTGCAATGTGTGTCACAGCCACTGGTTGTTCTGGTTGCTGAGCTTTGAAATATATAGATATTCAGGTAGCTCAACTCTGCATACAGATGTTTATCTTTTTTTTTAATCCTCACCTGAGCATATATTTATATTTTTATTGATTTCAGAGAGGAAGGGAGAGGGAGATAGAAACATTAATGATGAGAGAGAACTATCAATCGGCTCTCTCCTGCACACCCCCTACTGGGGACTGAGCCCACAACCTGGGCATGTGCCCTTGACTGGAATTGAACATAAGACCCTTCAGTCTGCAGGCCAACACTCTATCCACTGAGCCAAACCAGCTAGGGCCAGATGTCTGTCTTTGCTAGCTCAGGAGTTGGTGGGCCTAATTAATGTAGCTGATGGAACTTTTCTTTGGGGAGCATTACTAAAATTTGGAAATGGAGTTAGAGCTTCATCTATCCGGAGAGAATGTCACTATATAGTTTCATGTAATCTGTGATATTCAGTCTTCACACATGACTGTTATTTGGGAGAAATGGCAACCTTTAATTAAAATTCCCCTTTGATGCTTCTAGCTTTCTTGTTCAGTATTTTAAAAATCATGCAGTACTGGGCATCTTGCCCTGTGAGGGAAAACACTTGTCTCACTAAAGTCTGTTCGCTCCGCCCAGGACTGAGCGGTAGCATGCATGCAGGGGGTTTGGAGGTGATGCTGACTGTCCCTTTTTTTTTCTACAGGGATTTCCACATTACCTCCACCTCCTCCACCTCCGCCTCCACCACCAGCAGCTCCCTTGCCTCCTTTGAGCACAGAGGTAGCCACACAGCCGCAGCCCCAGGCTGTGAATGGCATGAGCCGAGGGGCCTTACTCAGCTCCATCCAGAATTTCCAAAAAGGAACTCTGAGGAAAGCCGAAACCTGTGATCATAGTGCTCCTAAGATCAGCTAAAGTTTCGTGTTTACACTTGGAGGGAAAAGTTTTTTTTTTCTACACACCTCCAACCACTAAAATACCCTCTTCCTGGATGAAGAACTGCTGAGCCAGTACAGCCACGTTCTGTTTTGCAGATGCTCATGTAAGTGGCTTTTCAAGAGGGAAATATTCAAGTAGATGATAAAATTGCTGCCTTAAGAGATCTTTTGCTCCTTTATTACTGTTCTAAAGGAGTTGTTCATCCTCTAATGGGCATCTTTTGGGAGCAGCAGCATATCAGAATCAATATTTCTACCAACTGAAACGGACAAAAACAATGACAATATTCAGTCGCAGCAGTGAATGGCCTTTGTATTGCAATCCTTCCTATGTCGTCAGGCAGCTCCTAGAAACGTTCCTAAGTTTATTTCTCTAAAGCATTTTCTGGTTATTCTTAGATTGTAACTCCCATACCTGCTCCCTGAATTTCATCTTAGACATTAACACCATAGTCCAAAGCAACTGAATCAGAGAAGCAACTGATGTCTTCATTTTCCCCTCCAATAGGATGGGGAAAATGTGTATTATTCTCTAATGGGAATACCATTGTGGATATAGAACTTGGGCTGCTAAAGCAACTACTCTAGACTCATATTTCCTTATAGGTAGAATGCATTGAACAGACAGAACTGTCACCATCAGAAAATGCTCTTGTCTATTAGAGGATCTTACTCCTAAGCAATTAAGTTTGTGTTTTGTGGGGAATTATTGTTACAACATAAGAGAATTTGGCATTTATAGAATTCTGACTTTGGAAAGGTTTATTCAAATACATCATCTTTAAGTGTTACTCGTTTATTAGGAAGATCCTTTATCTTATAATTTGCTTAATCCTTAAATAAACGGCACTTTAAAGGATTATAAGTAATCCATTTAAAACTTAAAGTACACACATCAGTGTTGGTTACTATGCAGAGAGAACGTCATTGTCTATAGTTTCATGTAATCTGTGATAAATATGTTCAGCTGTATTTTTTATTAAAATAAACCATGTCAAGAAAATGCGTTGTCTATAGCTTGGCTAAATATTTTATTTTAAAATACATTTTTATTAATTTCAAAGAGGAAGGGAGAGGGAGAGATAGAAACATCATTGATTGGCTGCCTCATCCAGCCCGCAACCCGGGCATGTGCCCTGACCAAAATCGAACCTGGGACCTTTTAGTCCGTAGGCCAACACTGTCTTTACTAAGCCAAACCAGCTAGGGCATATTTTCCCTGTTAGTAAGCAATCCTGTCTTGCTGTTTAAATTAGGCACTATTTGTATGCTTTTATAACTAATTTAAACCTGTTTTTTCCGTTGTAACTTCTGAAGAAGGCAATGTATAGCAGGTCTGTTTTTTGTCAATAGAAAAATACCTGACATGAATTTTGCTTTAATTTTAAAGGGAATCTGCCCTGGCCAGTGTTGCTTAGTGATTAGAGTGTCGCCCCATGCACTAAAGCAGTGATTCTCAACCTTGGCTGCACATTAGAATCACCTGGGGATCTTTTTAAAATCCTGATTTCTAGGCCTTATCCTCCGGAAATTGTTTCTTTGTTACTAATGTTGTGGCCCCACCCCATAACAAAGAAACAGAATTTCCGGAGGATGAGGCCCAGAAATCAGGATTTTAAAAAGATCCCCAGGTGATTCTAATGTGCAGCCAAGGTTGAGAAACACTGCACTAAAGGGTCATGAGTTCGATTTCCAGTCAAGGGCATGGACCTAGGTGGCAGGTTTCCCACCCTATTCAGAGCAGGTGTGGGAGGCAATCAATTGATGTGGCTCTCACATCTATGTTTCTCTCTCTCTCTCTCTCTCTCTGTCCCAACCCCACTTTCCTCTTTCACTCTAAAATCAATAGAAAAAATTTCCTCAGGTCAGGATTAACTCTCAAAAATAATTTTTAAGGGAACCCTATTAGAATAGACATGGACAAGGTTGATGTGGGCTGAGAGATTAATGATTTTAGATGACACTAATTTCTTAATAGAATTTTAAAACTTTCACCCCATTTATTTTCAAGAATATAAAAATACAAATAGTCATAGTTAGGAATTCCTTTATTCCTTATCAAAACAATCTAAAAGTAAATGTAGATCATATGCTTTTTTTCTTTACATACAAATTGTCTTTTTGTATATATATATATATATATGTGTGTGTATATATATATATATCTTTCATCAGGACTCTGCCATTCATACTTTGTCCTTCCATTTAGAGGGCAAAATTTTACATTAGTCTTATTCAAAGAAATAGCAATTGTAACAGACAAAAAAAACAGGCATGGAGTCTAGGGCAGTAAGAATGGAGTTTTCCACTTACAAGTACATTCTTCCCAGTACAAAACATTAACGACTTGTAAGATCTTACCCTTCAATCCAGGTAGTGTCATTAAGTATTTAAATAAATTCCAATGACTTGATATTCAAGTCCAAACTAGATATTCAATGTTTTCTTTATTGCAAATATGATGTCTTTAACCTGAGGTACAGAGTTGTCTTCTAGAATCTTTGCATAGGGCATAGGGACATCAGCTCCGGTGACACGAACTGCAGGAGCATCCAGGAAATTGAATGCAGGGCCTAGGAGAGAAGGAGTAATGAGAGCCAAGAAAAGCCAGCTCAACACCAACACCTTCGCACAAAAGGTGTGGCCACCGCCGAAAGATAAGAATCTAAAGGAATGTTAATTCTGGGGATTGTTTCTGGTTTTGAACATTTACCCAAAGAAAAAGTGCCACGCTGACAAATTGGAGGTTCAAGTCATTTGGCCTCTCCTAGCTTTTAATCTTGTTATGCAGTATCAGGGTACACAGTGTATACTATAAACTATGACTATTAAAACTAGTTTTTCTGAAATACCTTCCATGATCCTGGCACAAATTTCAGCTCCTACTCCAAACTGTGGCCACCCTCCTTCCACAGTTACGAGATGATTGGTCTTCATGACACTGGCTTCTATTGTTTCAACATCCATTGGTCTGATGGTTCGCAGATTTATCACCTAACCAGATAAAGTAAGACATAAGCTTTAGAGAGCCACTGCATCGTAAATACAGTCTTATCCCCATAATACCACTTTAGGTTTCCTATTTATCTTTGGGTCTAGGAAAATCTAATCTGCCTATTCATAAACAAGAAGTAAGAGGGAAAATTTAATTAAAACAAAAATCTTTATCTCTTACCATAGCAGCTGCTGTTACCTTACAGAATTCACTTATCCTCCCTTGACTTTAACTTCCCTCTCATCAAAATAATAACTGCCCGGCCTGTGTGGCTCAGTTGGTCAGTTGGAACCATGAGGTCACGGTTCAATTCCTGGTCAGGGCACATGCCGGGGTTTCGGGCTCGATCCCCAGGGTTGGGTGTGCAGGAGGCAGCCAATCAATGAGTCCCTCTCATCATTGATGTGT
>NW_006383017.1:527256-527654 GCF_000327345.1 Myotis davidii
ACACATTGCCGCCCATATGCAGCCTGACTGGGCCAGGGAATGAACCTGCAACCCAGATAAATGACCAAGAACTGAACCCATGACCCTTTGGTGCTCAGCTGATGCTCTACCAGTGAGCAGCACTGGCCAGGGCGTGGGAAACACCCAACCAACTGAGCCACACCAGCCAGGGCCCTCAGCTGTTCTTTCTAAGCTCCTGTCCGTCACTCCAAATCTTTTGAGGTTAGGGTACATAACTTGCCCAAGTATAACAAGTGCTAGTGCTGGTTATAAAAGGGTTCGACTCATTGACTTCTATATTTCCCCTTCTCCCAACCTCCAGTTCCAAAGATGGATCTTAACTTCAAAACGCAGGACTATTCCAAAAGATCCAGAACCTAGGTGGTAAAAAAAACTAT
>NW_006383017.1:532639-548983 GCF_000327345.1 Myotis davidii
CTGTTCTTTCTAAGCTCCTGTCCGTCACTCCAAATCTTTTGAGGTTAGGGTACATAACTTGCCCAAGTATAACAAGTGCTAGTGCTGGTTATAAAAGGGTTCGACTCATTGACTTCTATATTTCCCCTTCTCCCAACCTCCAGTTCCAAAGATGGATCTTAACTTCAAAACGCAGGACTATTCCAAAAGATCCAGAACCTAGGTGGTAAAAAAAACTATGTATTTGAAAAGCAGGTTTCCAGCTTTAAGCAGAGACAGAAATGAGTGACAAAGCAAGATTTTACACATCTAGTTAGCCTGTTTAGAACTCAAATTCCTATTTTTGGGTCTTAAATCTAAAGGGAATCTTTCTGATTCTTTAACAACAAGTGAATGTCCACTCACCTCACATTCAATTCCCTCTTTAGATAGCACTGTTGCAGCTTCTAAGCAGTGTCCCACAGGCCTTGAATGGGCAACTACAGTTATGTGTGTCCCTGAAACAAAGTGTTTTTCACAGATCAGAAGTCAGGTTGAAACTAATAGATTTATAAAATCTTCAACTCAGCTTCATTCTAGTAATATGAGGCATGTGGCAACCTTCCTAGAAATGAAATACAAATCTACTGGATTAAGATTTAGAAAAACACAAGTGTATGAGCAATTGGGGCATGATATATTCTTATCTTGACTCATCTAATACTTCCCTAATCAAAATAAAGGGCAATACAGTCTAGAATGAATTTGAGTAACACAAACAGGGGTTATAGTACAAATAATGTTTAAATGTATACTAAGTTTTCTTACCTTGCCTTTCTATTTTGGCTTTTCCAATAGGAATCAGAAAATCTTTTGACTGAGCTTCTGTGGGAAATTCAAAAGCAACTCCATACATCAATTCATTTTCTAGCATCACCACTGCAAAATACAAATATTTAAAGAAAAGTAACTATGTGACTAAATAAGTACACACAACACTTTCTTTTCTGAGAGCATGTTTGTTCAAGCTGGGGACAGTGAAATAAGGGCTGAGGACAAGCAGCAAGAGGAGACTGGGCGGGGCTGCTCTGGCTCACGGGAAAGTCAGAGAAAAGGGGGCCTTGGAGACAGGTTCAGGGGGTTAGCCGGGGACACGCTGCTGCTGCCCATTGCGCCCCTGGGTGCAAGTCTGGTGGGACCCATAGAGCTTAGGAGATGCACCCCTAGAGGGAGAAAGGTGGCATGCTCCCGAGAGGGAGAGCGCCACTACCATTCCATTTTGTGAAGCTTCACTGTGCTGATTAGGAAGTCTGTGTCTACCGTGGCCAGTTCCCCTGAAGATGGTTTAGGTATTGACTTCTGTAGTCTGCTCACTCCTAACTTTATGAGGTTAAACCAGTGTTGTAGGTACAAAGTAAGTGTCTCCTTTACCTAACTGGCCCCCATGTAGTCAGAAATAAAAACTTTTACTTTCCTCACTATTTTATATGATATGTCTAAGCCTAACAAGCAGCTTTTATTGGTGCCTCCCATGCAAAGATTTCATTTTAGTTCTTGAATGTTCAAAAGAGACCCAAGGGCTCCTCTGCTGACCTGGATTGTTATCCCGAATGGCCGATTTAATAAGTCCTTTCGCATCCTCTGCGTTCCAGGGGCTGACCACCTTCAAGCCTGGGCAGTGTCCATACCAGGCAGCAAAGCACTGTGAGTGCTGGGCAGCTACGCCTGCCGAGGCCCCATTGGGCCCCCTGAAGACAATGGGCACAGACTGAAGGCCCGCCGACATGTAGTAGGTCTTGGCAGCTGAATTTATAACCTGGTCAATGGCTTGCATAGAGAAATTGAAGGTCATAAATTCACAAATGGGCCGCAACCCAGCCTGTCAAATCAAAAACACAGATGTGAAAAAGACTTGAAACAGCAATGAAGAGGGGCAAACAACCACTCTGCTCCCCCAACATTCAAATAATGTGTTTCAAAAGGTTATGTTAAAAAGGTTTTACTCCACACTTAAGATGAGATTCATAAAGATTCATACCATAGCTGCACCTACGGCAATTCCAGCAAACCCCATCTACAAAATAAAACACAAACATGTGAAAACCCGTAAAAATTATAACACTGCACCCTTTAGCGGTCAGCTTCCTGATGGCAGGCTCACCTCAGATATGGGGGTGTCTATGATCCTCTTATCTCCATATTTCTTCCATAGGCCTCGACTGACCTAAAATTAAGCAGTGACCCCATTACTTTATAAAGTGTACCCGGGAGCCCAATCATCACCTCAATTTTGTTCAGCTTTCCCGTATCTTGGTTACCTTGTAAGCCCCATCATACTGGGCCACTTCTTCCCCGAGCAGAAACACCTTCTCATCTCTTTCCAGCTCCTCATCCATACCTTGATTTATGGCATCACGAACTGTCATCTGTCACAGGTATGGGAAGAGTCGATAAGCTCCAGGATTTTGTAGGGTGCTATTGAGGTTCTCCCCCTTCACACCTAGGCTGCCCACAGTATGTAATATAAAATTATTTCTAGAGCAGGCTTCTCTTTATGAGGTCAATTCTAAAAGTAATACTTCGATCACACGGAACTAGTCTGTGATTGGGTGTGTTAATGAGAAGTTTACGAACGCTCTGCTTGATATGCACAGGGCTTACGAGATCTGCGGGGCCAGTTCAGAGGCAAAACTTCACAAGCAGAACGTACCCTGGGTGGTTTTACTCCCCACTTCAGGGAACTGTTAAGGAAGCCCAAATAATTCTACATATTCAGCACTTGCCAGGCACTGCCACACACGTTGCCTTCAGGACCTAGGAGTTATTTTACTATATAGGCTGGTAAAATCCTCTAATAAAAAAAAGGGGGGGTCCTCAAAAAGTTGAATACAGAATTACCATTGATCCAACAATTCTCCATCTCTCCCCAAAACAACTGAAAGCAGAGACTCGGCTTCTTGCACAACCATGTCCACAGCAGCATTATTTATAAACCCAAAAGGTGGAAACAGCCCAAATGTCCATCAACAGATGATTAAACCAAACGTGGTGCATCCGCACAATGGCGCGGCATTCGGCCTTTAGAAAGCCTGGAACTGTGACCGCGGCTACTGGCCATGCGGAGTGGAAGGGGCGGGTAAAAAGGACGACTATTGCCGGACGCCACGTCCAGGACGCGCTGGGAACTGAGACGGCAAGTGCCGGAGAGGGTGGCGGGGGCCGGGGCGGCAGTGTTTAGCAAACGGGGCGATGGCTGCCAAACACAGCGAATGGTCTTCCTGCCGCTGAATACTCACGTTAAAGCGCTTAGTTTTGTTACGTACATTTTGCCACAATAAAAATAAAGGGGGAAGGGTGATCAGGGGGAAAGCGTCCAGTCCAGTGCCCTCGGATGGGTCGCCCATCGCGGGGGCAGGATAACAGGGACCGCGCAGGGTGGTCGGGCC
This sequence comes from Myotis davidii, assembly GCF_000327345.1. NCBI lineage: Eukaryota > Metazoa > Chordata > Mammalia > Chiroptera > Vespertilionidae > Myotis > Myotis davidii. Next base: position 536,044 of record NW_006383017.1, read on the forward strand.
CGCCGCTGCCGCCTACCTGCTCCAGGGGTCTCCGCACCAACGCAGACACCACCGCCATCTTAACCGTGTCCTCTAGCCGCCGCCGAATGACAGACAACACAGCGGGGCTGCGACGTTGTATAGGGTCCCGCCTCCCGCTGGAGCGGACCAATGGCAGAGCGCGGCGCGGGCGTGCCCCGCCCCTTCCCCGCGGGGTGGTCCTGCGGTTCTTCCTAGGTCGACTCCAACCCACTTTACTTCTGCGCGCCGGCGGCTGCTGGAATGCGGGCTGCGGGCGGAGGGCACGCTCCTGGGCGGTGCGGCTTGAAGCGCGGGGACCAGGAGGCAGCCTCAGGGCTGAACTCGAGGCTGGAGGGACCCTGTGACCCGGGCCATCTTCTGCGGGCACTGAAACCCTGTGGGCACTGAAATCCTGTGGGCACAAGTAGCGCTTGCACACTAGTGACAGGCAACTTCCGCCTTATGCGCGAGTCCAGGCTGTGGTGTGGGTTCGTTAGAATGCGAGCGAGAGCTTTCGCTGACGCATGAAACGCCTGCTGTGCGCTGTGGTTAGAACTTTGGAGCTCATTGACTCCTCCTGGGAGCCCTCGCAGGTAATGCGTTATTGTTTCCATTTCACAGAGGAGTAAACGGAAGCGGAGATTGGCTGCGTGAGCCAGGATTAGTTTTATTTTGTTCAAATGATAAGAGGAAGTTTATTGAGAAAGTTACAGAGGCAGAAGTGAGCTGGCTGGGCTGCGGAGGAGGCGCCGGGATTTGGATTTGGGGCTGTTTGACTCGGACGAGTGGCTTTCTCACCGCTTCCTGCAGCAGAAGTCGGGGTCCTGCCTGTGCGGAGGTTCCCAGCAGCCCGCGTTTAGGGCGGGGCAGCCTCCGGGAGCTCCCTCCCGTTCCCCTCCCTCTCCCCCTTGGGAGTCGAGTGCGGCCACGGGGGATCCCTGCGTCTCCCCTCCTCCCCGCGACGCCGGGAGCCTGGGTTTCACCTGGGCTCTGGGACCGGATCACAGCGGTGTCTGCTGCTGGGGGGAAAGGGGAGGAGGCGAGTGCGGGAACAGCAGGGAGAGCTGGGCCGGGGCCAGTTCGGGGATGAAGCGGGGGGCAGGTTTGAGATCTGTTTGCAAAGGGAATATATAGGATTGCTGTGAGGGAAGGGCGAGAGTTGAAGAAAGATTTGGGTTTTTTTTAAGATTTTGTTTTTACTCTGAGTCTGAGAAGAAGCATTTGAGGATTCTAGCAGAGGAGCGATATGACATCTCATATTTTATTTTATTAATATTTTTATTGATTTCAGAGAGGAAGGGAGGAGAGATAGAAATATCAATGATGAGAGAGAATCATTGATGGGCACGCCCCCTACTGGGGATTGAGCCTGCAATCCGGGCATGTGCCCTTGACCGGAATGGAACCTGGGACCCTTCAGTCCACAGGCCGATGCTCTATCCATTGAGCCAAACCGTCCAGGGCTGAAGATTTGGGTTTTGTGTGTGTGGTTGGGTAGCTGGGGGTTTTGTGTGTGTGGTTGGGTAGCTGCGGGTGGGGGCGGCTGGGAGCAGGTAGGAAGAGTCCATTCTCCACCGGCTGCATTTAGGCGACTGGCCCTACCCCGCCTGGATGTAGGCGCCTAGAGCTAGAGGCTAACCGGGGCTAGAGACACAAATTTGGGGACAGCTGCCTAGAGATGGCCTTTAATCTCGGGGCCGCTGCTTCGTCATCTGTAAAACGAAGAGATGTGCTCTAAGGTGGAGTCAAGACCTGCCAAGACCCTGCAGGAGGCCCCAGCACTTCCCCCGAGAAACCCCTGGATCTGAGATGTCAGTGCTCAGGGATTCCCGAGTTCTGCTTAGAATGAAAATATGTCAGCACTGAGAGGTTTTGGGATTAGAATTACAAAGCAAAGGGAGACCTCAGGTGAAGGAACAAGGACCCAATGAGAAGCCAGAATCTGGACTGTGGTCTAGACCAAGGACTGTAGTTCTGGGCCATATTTTCATAGAGACCCCAAAAAGCTGCGGCCCCGGCTAGTCTGTCCAGCTGACCCTAGGCAGCGTCACTCCTCAGGACTCGGTTGGTCTCTGCTGAGAATTTTCTTTGGAGACAACGACTGTGCACGCTTCTGATGCTTTCCTTTCAAACTCTATAAATGGCCACTTTGGAAAAACCAGGCACAGTATTTCTGTTTAAAGGCACAAAGGATAAAAGTGCTGAATTTTTGTCTGGCTGGCGTGGCTCCGTGGTTGAGCATCAACCTATGAACCAGGAGGTCACTGATTGATTCCAGTCAGGGCACCTGCCTGGTTTTTCGGGCTTGATCCCCAATGGGGGACGTGCAGGAGGCAGCCATCAGTGATTCCCTCTCATCGTTGATGTTTCTCTCCCTTCATCTCTGAAATCAATAAAAAAATTTTTTTTAAGTGCTGAATTTTTAACACGTAATCTTTACCAAACCAGTCTACATTTATATGCTGTAGATCTTACATAAAGGGATTGGAAAGTGTAAATTGGCCAACTGGGGCACTTCCCTCTCAGAATTAAAGCTTTCCAAAATTTTAGGAACACTTATCTTCAAGTCACTTTAGATTGTCAGGTAGTACTTTAGCCAAATTTTCAATCTCTATGGATTTGACCGTGTGTGTGTGTGTGTGTGTGTGTGTGTGTGTGTGTGTAATTGCAAGCAAGGTTTATTAAAGAGGGCTTTTTGTCTCCTACTCCTCAGTTTTTTAGATGTAACTTAAACAGTAAAATGCACATTTCCACTACCCCAGAAAGTTCCCTCATGTTCCTCCCAGTCATCCCACACACATCACCACACAGGCAACCACAGATCTGATTTCCCTCATCATATTTCAGTTTGCTGTTTTAGACCTTAAAATAAGGGAACTTTGGGATGTGTACTCTTGTTTCTGTTTTCTTTAGCTCAGCAAAATGTTTTTGAGGTTCGTATTTTTAAGTGTATCAATAGTTTACTCTTTTTTAAAAAATATTTTTTTATTGATTTCAGAGAGGAAGGGAGATGGAGAGAGAGAAACATCAATGATGAGAAAGAATCATTGATCAGCTGCCTCCTGCATATTCCCTACTGGGGATTGAGCCCACAACCTGGGCATGTGCCCTGACTGCTGACCTCTTGGTGCATGGGACATGCTCAACCAACTGAGCCACACCCCAGGGCAGAGAGTCATCTTTTTTTTTTTTCAAATGTATTTTATTGATTTTTTACAGAGAGGAAGGAAGAGGGATAGAGAGTTAGAAACATGGATGAGAGAAACATGGATCAGCTGCCTCCTGCACACCCCCTACTGGGGATGTGCCCACAACCAAGGTACATGCCCTTGACCGGAATGGAACCTGGGACCCTTCAGTCCACAGGCCGACGCTCCATCCACTGAGCCAAACCGGTTACAGCGAGAGTCATCTTCTTAATGTCCTCAGATGATGGGAAGGGAGAGCTCTCTGGGTGCTCTTTTATAGACACTAATCCCATTTATAAGGGCTCTGCCCTCATGACCTAATCATCTACAATAGGCCCCACTTCCAAATACCATCGCATTGGAGATTAGGTTTCAACATACGGATTTGGGGGGAACAAAACATTTAATCTCTTGCAATTGGGATAATAATAGTACCTACCTCATAGGACTGTTATGAGGGTTAAATGAGTTAATGTTTGTAAAGCTGCTAGAATGTGTTTGCCACATAGTGGCATATAAATGTTAATTTAAAAATTTTTTTTATTGGTTTCAGAGAGGGAGAGAGAGAATCATGGATCAGCTGCCTCCTGCAAGCCCCTCTACTGGGGATCGAGCCAACAACCTGGGCATGAGCCCTTGACCAGACTCGAACCTAAGACCCTTCAGTCCGCAGGCTGAGGCTCTATCTGCTGAGCCAATCCAGCTAGGATCTTTTGAAAGACTTTAAGCTTCACAAAAAAATTGCAGAAATAGTTGAGTTCACGGAGCTTTGCCCAATGATATTATATAACCATAGCACATTATCAAAACTCCGAAATCGACATTTGTACAATTCTATTAAGTAGAGATAGACTTTATTCGGCTTTCACCAATTTTATATGCATTCTTTTGTGTGTGTAGCACTATAGAATTTTACCACATGTACCGATTCACGTAACCACCACAATCAGAATACAGAATTGTCCCAGCACAAAGAAGCTCTCATGCTACCTCATAGTCACATCCCCTCCCCCGCCCCTACTCCTGGCAGCCACTGATCTGTTCTCAAGCACTATAATTTGTTACTTCAAGAATGTTTCTTACATGGGATCATACACTATGTAATTCTTTGGTATTGGTGAGTGTCATTTAGCCTATTGCCCTTGAGATCCATTCAAATTGTATCAACATTTCATTCCTTTTTATTGTGAATAGTTGTATGATAGTTATAATCAGTTTGTCTGTCCATTGAAGGATATTTGGTTTGTATCCAGTTTTAGCTATTACCAATAAAGCTGTTAGGAACATTGGTTTACAGATTTTTGTTTGAACATAAGTTTTCATTTCTCCATGTATGTACCCAGTAGTATGGTTGTCTGGTAAGTGTATGTTTAACTTGTAGAAATTGCCCAACCTTTTCCAGAGTGGTTGTACCATTTTACATTATTTCCTACAATGTATGAAATATCCACTTTCTCTACATCCTTGCTAGCATCTGATATTAATTTTTATTTTATTTTAGCCATTCTAATAGATACGTAGTGGTATTCCTCATGACTTTAATTTGCATTTCTGTAATGGTTAATGATCTTGAACATCTTCTTATGTGCTTACTTGCCATCCTTCTTTGGTGAAATGTCTGTTCAAGTCTTTTGTTAACATCTAATTAGATTGTTTTTTATTGTGGTAAAATATGCATAATATAAATTTTACCATTTAAAAAATATATTTTTGCATGTTACTTAACCATATTTATAAGAATCCTCTTAAAAATAATATGTTTTTATTGATTTTTTTTTTTTTTAGAGAAAGCGGAAGGGAAAGGCAGAGAGAAAAACAAACATCAATGTCAAAGAGAAACATTGATCGGCTGCCTCCCATACCCACAACCTGGGTAAGTGTCCTCACCGGGAATTGAACCAGTGACTTTGTGGTGCACAGGATGACACTCCAACCAACTGAGCCACATTGACCAAGGCTTAACCATTTTATTTTAATCCTCACCGGAGGACATGCTTACTGATTTGAGAGAGAGAAGAAGAGAGAGGGAGAGAAACATCAATGTGAGAGAGAAATTTCAATCAGTTACTTCCCCTACACACCCTTATGGATTGACCACAATCTAGGTATGTGCTCTGATCTAGATTTGAACTCACATCCTTTTGGTGTACTGGAGGATGCTCCAACCAACTGAGTCACACCAGCCAGGGCCATTTTAACCATTTTTAAGTATACCGTTTAGTCTCATTAAATACATTCACATTGTTATTCAACCACCACCACCATCTTCAAAACTTGCTCATTTCCCCAAAAGGTATATCCCACTCATTAGCAAAGTATCTCATAATTTTTGCATATTTCTTTTCCATATATTCATATGCACTTATGTTTTAATTTCATTTTTACTTTTAAAAATATTTTTGAATAGGAAATTCATCTTATTGTAGGGGGGGAAATTCAAGTAGTCCAGAGAAGTATAAAGTAATCTCCCTTTCCGTCCCTGAACCTGTTATCCTCCTCCATCCCCGGCCATGGCAACCACTGTGACTCATTTCTTCTGTGTATTTACAGAGAAGGGCTGTTTGTATATAAGCATATATGTCTGTATTTTCCTTTCTTTACACGAATGTGAGCTTTTCAAGAATATTGTTTTTGAAAAAGCATACAGAAAAATTGTGAGCTCTTTGAGTTTTGAAGCTGCTATAGATTTGGGTAATAATCACAATTAGGATACACAATGGTCCTATGACTCCCCAGAGTTCCTCCTGCTGTCCTTGTGACGCGATCCCTCCCCTCAGAATCCCTGACAGCCACTAATCTGTGTCTCTGTTGCCATACTATTGCCTTTTCCAGAACTTTAAATAAATAATACCATACACTAGATACGTCTTTGAGACTGGCTTATTTCACTCAATATAATGCCTTTGAGATTCATCCAGGTTATGAATAGATAGCAGACCCCGGGTCACAGATAGCAGACCCAGATGGTGGTAGTAAGTGTTCTGTCGTATGCATGTACCAGAGTTTGTCCATTTGAGTTGATTCTAGTATTTGGTGATGACGAATTGAGTGTGTGTGTGTGTGTGTGTGTGTGTGTGTGTATCTGAGAGAGAGAAGGGGAGAAACAGAAAAAAAATCGATTGTTGTTCGACTTATTTATGCATTCGTTGGTTGATTCTGACCGGGGATCGAACTTGCAACTTTGACATATCAAGACAATGCTTTAACCAACTGAGCTATTTGGCCAGGGCCTAAAATTTTTTGTACAGAATATTGTGTGAATATACATTTTCATTTCTCTCTGGTGTGGGATTGCGATTGCTGGGTCATAAGGTAAGTGTAATATTTAAATTTTAGGAAATTGCCAAACTATTTTCTAGAGTGGTCTTACCATTTTGTATTCTTTTTTTTTTTTAATATATTTTATTGATTTTTTACAGAGAGGAAAGGAGAGGGATAGAGAGTTAGAAACATCGATGAGAGAGAAACATCGATCAGCTGCCTCTAGCACACTCCCTACTGGGGATGAGCCCACAACCAAGGTATATGCCCTTGACCGGAATCGAACCTGGGACCCTTCAGTTTGCAGGCCGACGCTCTATCCACTGAGCCAAACCGGTCAGGGCCCATTTTGTATTCTTACCAACAATGTATGAGCATTCCAGTTGCTTCATATCCTCACCAACACTTGGCGTTATCATTTGTTTGTTTGTTGCCTTTCTAATAGGTGTGTAGTGATAGCTCATCATGGTTTTGATTTGCATTTCCCAAATGGCCAATTATGTTGAGCATCTCTTTATGTGCTATTGGCCATTCATTTATGTCCATTTTTTATTGGATTTTTGTTTTCCTAAAGTTGAGTTATATACAGGATGGGGAAAGAGAAGACCTCGGGAGATAACAACCTGCTGGCTTAGGCCTGCTCCCCAGGTGGCAGATGGCAGGCCTGATCCCTCGGTGCCTGCCCCGCCTCCCTGAGTCACACACATGCAGGGCCGATCCGGGGGTTGGGGTGCGGCCCTGAGTCGGGTCGCACACGTGACGCCCCGGGCAGGTCACACATGGGATGCCTAGATGGCGGCTGGGTGGGCCGACGGATCACTGCTGCCCCGCTGGGCTGCCCCAGGTCGGGTCGCACACGGACTCCCGCTGCCCCGGGTCACAGATAGCAGACCCAGATGGTGGCAGGGCAAGCGGGATGGCACTGTCCCACCCTGCTGCAGTATGCAAATTAACCGCCATCTTTGTTGGCGGTTAATTTGCATATCATGCTGATTAGCCCATGGGAGGCATAGGGAAGGTACGGTCAATTACCATGTTTGTCTATTATTAGATAGGATGAACAACTGTAGACCTACTTTTGCCTCACCCTGAATATATTCTGGATATAAGTCCCATGTTGAATATATCATTTGCAAATATTTTCTTCTCGTCTGTGGTATATCTTTTCATTCTCTTCAGAGTGTCTTTTGCAGAGAAAAGAGTTTAAATTTTGATGAAATTCAAGTTACGAGATTTTTCTTTTATGGGTCATGTTTTCGTGTCACATCCAATCTGGCTAATACCAGATTGCAAAGTTTTTCTTCGATCTTTTCTTCTAAAGTTTTATAGCTTTACATTTAGATCTATGGTCAATTTTGAGTTGATTTTTGTATAAGGTGTGAGGTTTAGATGCAGGGTTATTTTGCATATGGATGTCCAATTGTGCCAACATTATTTTGTGAAAAGACCATCTTTCCTCCATGGATTGCCTTTGTACCTTTATGCAAAAGTCAATGGGCTGTTTTGAATGGGTTTGTGTTTTTGGACTCCATTCTGTTCCATTGATCTGTGTGTTTATCCCTTCTGTATAGCTGTATAATAATTTTAAAAATCAAGTAATGTGAATCCTCCAACATTATTCTTCTTTTCCAAATTGTTTTACAATCAGCTTATCTGCCTTTGCAGAAAAAAAAACCTTGATAGAATTTTGATTGGGATAGTATTGAAGATGTAGAACATTTGGGGAAGAACTGGTATCCTAACTATATCGAGTCTTACACCCATAAGTCCAGTATGTCTCTCCATTTACTTTGATTTCCTTGGTTTCTTCATTGGCCTTTTGTAGTTTTCAGTGTGCAGATCTTGTGCATATTTTAATAGATGTATACTTAGGTATTTATGTCCATTGTAGGTTATTGTAAATGATATTCTTAAAATGTCAGTTTCTAATTGTTAACTGCCAGGATATAGAAATACAGTTGATTTTCAGTTGTTGACATTATGTCCTGAAACCATGCTAAACTCATTTATTACTTCTAGGAGCTTTTTTGCAGATGCCATGGGATTGTCTACATGGATAATTGTGTTGTTTGTGAAAGAGATGATTCTATTTCTTTTTAAATATATATGTCTTTTGTTGCTTTTTCATGCTGTAGTACTGGCCTTCTAGTACCAGTGTTGAATAGGAGTGATGAAAATGGACATAGTTGCCTTGTTCACCATCTTAGAGAGAAAGCATTCAATTTTTCACCAGTAAGCGTGATGTGTCTTTTAATTTTTTTGTAGATATCTTTATTTAGGCTAAGAAGTTACCTCTGTTCCTAGTTTGCTCAGTCCTTTTATCATGGCTGGCCACTGAATTTTGTCAAATATTTCTTCTGCATCAGTTTATTTGATTATTTGATTTTTCTTCTTTACTTTCTTAAAAGTGTGGATTACATTGATTAATTTTTCCATATTGAATGTTGCATTCCTAGTAAAAACCATATTTGGTCATGTTGATATATATCTATAATAATAAAAGTGTAATATGCAAATCGACTGAACGGCTGAACAGCAGAATGACCGTCTGGATGACTACACTATGACACGCACTGGGGCCAGGCCAGCCAAGGTAGTTGCGATGCGATTGGGGAGCGGGGGGAGGGATGGTCGCCATTGCCCCATAATCGCCCCACAGAGGGAGGCCCAGGGCACTGGCTGGCAGGGTGATCGATGGGGGATGAGGGGGCTCTGCGATCGATCACCCCAAAGAGGGAGGCCCAGGCTACCCGGCCGGTGGTGTGATGGCAGGTGGGCGGGGCCTCCCTCTGTGGAGCTATTGATCTTGGGGCTCCCAGACTATGAGAGGGTGCAGGCCGGGTTAAGGGCCCGCCCCCCCTCCCCACCACCACTGAGTGCACGAATTTCATGCACCAGGCCTCTGTGTGTGTGTGTGTGTGTGTGTGTGTGTGTGTTTGTGGATTTATATTTATATTTATATTCATATTTATAAAATGGATATCTTTTAATGGATTTATTTTGCTAATATTTTGTATTTTGTTGAGATTTATGTCTGTGTTTATGAAAGATAATGGTCTATAGTTTTCTTGTATTATCTTGTCTGGGTTTGGTATCAGGATAATGTTGGTCTCAAAATCAGTTGAGAAGTGTTCCTCTTCTGTTTTCTGAAAAAGATTGTGTAGAATTGGTTTTATTTTCTCTTTAAATATTTGGTAGAATTTATAACTGAAACCATCTGAAGATTTGTTTTCAGGGACCTTTTAGCTCCAAATTCCATTTCTTTAATAAATGTAGAATTATTCAAGTTATCTTTTCTTGGGAGAATTGTGGTTGTTTGTATTTTTCAAGGAATAGATCCATTTCACCTAAGTTGCTAAATTTATATTTGTTGGTTTGTTTATAAGATTCAAGTTAAAGCCTGTGGGTCTATAGTGATACATCCTTTTTCATTCCTGAGATTAGTAACCTATGTCTTTTTTTATTTCGTTGTCAGTATGACTAGAGAATGTGATATTTAAAATTTTCTCAGGTAATCCAGAGGGTGAGGTTCAGGTTTGCAAGTTTCGAGCTGTCTGCTTTGTGTGGGCTGTGATTCCAAAGAGCTGGTTTTGAAAGCATTTGCAGTGCTAGTCAGATCGGTCCCACATGTGCTCTACCCAGTGATCAGTCAGGGACCTTGTAGTTCAGTTGGTAAAGCCTTTGGTGTGCTGTTTAGGATGTGAACTTCACGTGCAACCTCTGGGGTGAGCTTAAGAGGTTATGCACAGGTTTCTGGGATGTCTATCTTGATCTTTCTCATGTCTTTGATTTCCCTAATACTTTGTGATGTGAGAGCCTCCCTTTCCAGTCCTCCCGCCAGAAAGATGGGTGTATTCGTTTGCTAGGGCTGCCGTAACAAAATACTAGACTGGTGGCTTAAACAACAGAAATAAAATTTTTCACATTTCTGAAGGCTGGAAATTCAAGATCAAGGTGCATGCAGGTTCTCCTTAGACCTCCCTTCTTACCTTCTTGCTCTGTCATTACACAGTCTCTCCTATGTGCATGTACATGTCTGTGTTTTAATCCCTCTTTTCAAAATTTATATTTCTTTATTGATTTCAAAGAGAAAGGGAGAGGGAGAGAGAGATAGAAACATCAATGATGAGAGAGAATCATTGATAGGCTGCCACCTGCACACCCCCTACTGGGGATCGAGCCCGCAACTTGGGCATGCCCTTGACCAGAATTGAACCTGGGACCCTTCAGTCTGCAGGTTGATGCTCTATCAATCGGCTAGGGCTTAATTCCTTTTTATAAGGATACCAGTCATATTGGATTAGGGCCCAGCCTCATGACCTCATTTTACCTTTTTATTTTAAAATATGTTTTTATTGATTTCAGAGAAGAAGGGAAAGGGAGAGAAAAAGATTGAGACATCAATGATGAGAAAGAATCATTGATCGCTCCCCCCTGCATGCTCCCTATTGGGGATCAAGCCTGCAACCAGGGCTTGTACCCTGACTGGGAATTGAACCTCCATCTCCTGGTTTGTAGGTCGATGCTCAACCTCTGAGCTACACTGCTGGGCTCATTTTACCTTAATTACCAAGTATAAGGCCCTAACCCTATCACATTATGAGGTACTGAGAGCACTTAAACCGGTGAATTTGAGGGGTTGGGGGGTGTCTTTTGTTTCCCTGCTCTGCTGTGCACGTCCCACCACTGTGTCTGCATCTGGAACCAAAGGAAGACGGGAAGAGAAAGCAATGGGATTCTCTCCAGACTCTTAGAACCACAGCTCCTCTAGAGTTGTAAGCATCTACCCCAGCCGTGGGCAAACTACGGCCCGCGGGCTGGATCCAGCCCGTTTGAAATGAATAAAACTATTGAAAAAAAAGACCGGACCCTTTTATGTAATGATGTTTACTTTGAATTTATATTAGTTCACACAAACACTCCATCCATGCTTTTGTTCCGGCCCTCCAGTCCAGTTTAAGAACCCATTGTGGCTCTCGAGTCAGAAAGTTTGCCCACCCCTGAATTCTACCCACACACTGCTGCCCCCAACACCAAGGTGTTGCCTGCAGGAAACCAAGATGGGGTACTCCCACCCCCAAACACACACACACACACACACACACACACACACACGATCAGAAAAGAAGAGCTTCTCTTGGAGCTCTTCCTATCTGTACCTGATGAACCTTCTGGGTTTTGAGCAGATACCTTTGAGTTTAGACCGGGCAATACTGAGGGAAAAATTGTGAAGTTCCCGCCAGATTGGTGCACCTTTGGATTCTGGTTTCTTCTCTGACTCAGCATCCTTAGATAGCTGCTCCATGCATTCTGAAAGGATTTATATATAATTGCAGTCATTGTGATAGGTAGGGTGGACTGTGTTTACTCTGTCTTCCCTAAATTGGAACCTGGTACTTCGGCTTCAATGTTAGCCGTTAAGACATGCACAGTGCCCCATGCCTTGTTTTTTTCATTAGGAATGCATCTTGTAAGACTGCATGTCAGTGTAAGTAGATTTCCCTCACTTGCTTTCAGTGTGGCTATATATCATAATTTACTTAACTGATGTCCTATTACATTATGCCCTAGTCTTCTAGTCTTTGTTATTACAACCATGGTGCATTGGAATGCCTTGCCCATATGTCTTTGCACACTCATGCAAATGCATCTGCATAATTTCTAGAGGAAGAATCTCAAGGTTAAAGTAACTGCATTTTAAATTGTGTTCAGTATTGTCATCCCTTCCCACAAGCAATATCTGAAAGGGCCAATTTCCCCACACGCTGGTCAATATAGTTCATGTGCACATGTTTCTACTTTGAGGTCTGTACTACAAGTGGCTTCTATATCTCAGCTCTCTCATCTGTTAAGTGCATGTCATAGTCTGGGGGCTAAAACAAAATACTGTAGATTGGGTAGCTTCTAAACAACAGAAACTTATTTCTTAAAGTTCTGGAGTCTGGGAAGTTCAAGATCAAGGCACCAAGAGATTCATTGTCTGGTGAGAGCTTGCTTCCTGGTTCATAGATAGTCGTCTTTTTAGAAAACTATATGTTTTTATTGATTTTAGAGAGTGAAGGGAGAGAGAGAAACATTGGTGAGAGAGAATCATTGATAGGCTGCCTCCTGCATGGCCCCTACTGGGGACTGAGCCCACGACCCAGCATGTGCCCTTGACCGGAATCCAACCCGGGCACCCTTCAGTCCGCAGGCCGACGCTCTCCCCACTGGGCAAAACCGGCTAGGGCCATTAGGTTATTTCGGATACCGCATTAGTAGAATTTAGTTTATGGAAGCTTTAGAAGCGCAGCTGTTTTAGGAAAGGCCATCCAAGTTAACCCCACAGTCCCTTTTCCTGGTGTCCTGACGATTTTGTTCCCGAAGCTGACCCTAGAGGGCGCTCGCTCCACTTGACTGGCTGCAACAAATTGCAAGAGGCACGGAAAGAAACCAGTTAGGACCGCCGCCACGTGACTCAGGGGTGGAGGAGGGCGAGGTGATGGGGCGGG
>NW_006383017.1:549601-560984 GCF_000327345.1 Myotis davidii
GGCCTTTGCCACATTTTTTGTGGGTTGCAAAACTCAGACTCAGAGCCCACATGTTGGCTTCGCAGCAGCAAAGGCTAAAAGAGAAGGTTGCCCAGAAATATTCACCCACATGCTGTACCGTGAACTTTTAGAGCTGAATAAAACGCCCCATTTCCAGGCATGAGATATTTCATAGCATCGCAAACGTTTTGATGCTGATTTCTTGGCTAGGTTTATAAAAAGTGTTTTTACTAAAGGAAATACATTTTGTTTAGTACATTAGGTCCCACTTATATAACACGGGGGTTGGAGATGTTTTTGAATTAATAACACCAAGCTTATTCTATATGTGTGTAGTTATGTTTAGGGAGACAAGATTTTACATTTTATCTCTGGATCTGTGTAAAAATGAACTGTATTATAATCATGAGAGTGTAAGTTTTTAAAAAATATTTAAGCCACCACCAATAGGTAAATTACTAGTTTAAATTAATCAAATAGAAAAGTTTTTATTAATGTTGAACATGTACACTAATTTGAAGGAGACTAAAACTTTTTTGCGTTAAGAATGTGTATATAAAAATACAAATAAAGCCGAAACCGGTTTGGCTCAGTGGATAGAGCGTCGGCCTGCGGACTGAAAGGTCCCAGGTTCCATTCCGGTTGAGGGCATGTACCTGGGGTGCGGGCACATCCCCAGTAGGAGATGTGCAGGAGGCAGCTGATCGATGTATCTCTCTCATCGATGTTTCTAACTCTCTATCTCTCTCCCTTCCTCTCTGTGAAAAATCAATAAAATATATTAAAAAAATGGGAGCAGTCTTATTTAAAAAAAATACAAATAAAAAATAAAAAATGTGTATATACACATTTATTTTCAAAATTGAGGCAATTTGAAAAAAAAATTCTATGTTGCTTAATATACACCATAACTATAGAATATAGCATAGTTGTTAAGAAACCAGTTTTGCACCCTAACTGGTTTGGCTCAGTGGATAGAGCATCAGCCTGCGGACTGAAAGGTCCTGGGTTCGATTACAGTCAAGGCCACATGCTGGGGTTGCGGGCTTGTTTCTCTCTCTCCCTCTCCCTTCCTCTCTGAAATCAATAAAAGTTTTGCCACTTGAAATAATTTGTACTTCAAACATAGTCCAAGAAGCAGTGGGTGAAATAAGATGATTTGTGGTAACTATTTATAATAATATAATAACTTTATAATAGCAAAAAAAGGGAAAATAACCTAAATATTCCTGGGTAAGGGTCTGGGTAAAAAAATACATATGGTCCAGCCATGAAATGGAATATTAAGAAGCTGTAAAAGGAACAAAGAAGCTCTCTGCATATGAGAAGCACATCCATCTTTCCACCTTATTCGAATTTCTGCAGAATGGTTATGAAGGGAAATTTGAGAAATCAGGTGATGCTTTCAACCACAGCTTTTTTTTTCTAACTTTCTATTTTGAAAAATTATATATTCACGAGAAGTTACAAAGATAGGACAGAGAGGCCCCTTGTAGCCTTCATCCACTTTCTCCCAATAGTTACAGCTCGGGCAAGTATAGTGTAATATAAAAACCAGGAAATTGACATGGATACAGTGCAGGTGTGTGCTGTTTATCACCTGTGTAGAATTGAGTAACCCCCACTGCAACCAGGATACAGAACTGCTCATCACCACAGAGCTCTCCCCCTGATGCCCTGATATAGTCATACCCACCCTTTCTCCCGTCATCCCCATCCCTGGCAACCGCTAGCCAGTTCTCCATCTCTATAATTTTGTCATTTTGAGAATATTATATAAGTGGAATCATACAGCATGAGGTTGGTTTTTCCCATGTGGCATAATGCCCTTGAGATCCATCCAAGTTATTGCCTGTATCAGTAGGTTGCTCCTTTTTATTGTTGGACAGTGTTCCATGATGTGCATGTACCACGGTTTGTTTGTTCAGTCACCTGTTATAGGATACTTTGGTTGTTTCCAGTTTGGGGTTGTTACAAATAAAGCCGCTATGAACAGTTATGAACAGGTTTTTTGTGTGGACACAGTTTTCATTTCTCTGGGATAAATGCCCGGGACTGTGATTGCTGGGTTGTAGGATAAGTGTATGCTTCGTTTTTAAAAGAAATCGCTTTCCAGAGTGTTGTACCATTTTACATTTCCAACCACAGTTTTCTTCTTATGTAAAATGTTGGCTACTGTTAGCACAATGGCATTAGGCCAAGAGCACATGAGAATCTGAGACAATTTTAATGTCTAGAGAAAAATAAATTTAATATACATTAGATAAAAAAAGAGGTCAAGACTAATCTCTTTGCTGGTCTACAAGGTTCCATGCTTATGTCTCAGGTTTTCAGAATGACTTTCCCCCTCATCAGCAAGCTAATGATTTGTTGGAAACGACGACCCGTTGCGTAGGCCGCTGTGGTGTTACCCGGGTTGTATTCTGTCCCAGGTTTCCCCATGAAGGTTGGGCTTATTTCTGGACTGTTCTACCCCCAGTAATAGTCATTTAGAGAACTTAGTCTTTTCAGAGCCATTCTCTCCCAGGGACCTCACCCATCTACAAACCCATGCCCGGCTCCCAGCACAAGCAGCATTAAGATTGCTTTGAATATGTCCACTCCCTCTCCCCCGCCCAAAAAAAAACTCCCGCTCCCCCCCCCCCCCGCCGCCCCCCAGCCCAGTTTTAGTTGTTAGAGTGCAGGGGTGAGGTCACACTCCCCTGCGTTAGGAGTGCAGGCTCCAGGGTCATGGACATGCTGCCCTACCTGATGTCCTTGGACAAGTAACTCCTGAGCCTCAGTTTCCTCACCTGTGCATTTGAGGTGACAGGTAATAACAGTACCAGCTAATGGGGCCAGCCAGCCATTCTGGCGACAGTTATAGAGTGTGTGCTAGGGGCCAGCTGAGGACACAATGGTGAGCAAGGAGGAGGCCCTCCCCTCAGGGAGTGTAATGAAAAGAGAAAACCTAAGGGAGGTGTCCAGCCCGGCCTCTGGCATGTTGGCCTTTAAGAAACATTATTTCTTTATTATTATAATCAAACTCAATATTTGTTTGTGGACTTGAATGGAATATGAACCCAGTATTGCACATTTGGTTTAGTATAGTCATTGCATGCCCTGACTGGTTTGGCTCAGTGGATAGAGCGTCGGCCTGCGGACTGAAAGGTCCCAGGTTCGATTCCAGTCAAGGGCATGTACCTTGGTTGCGGGCACATCCCCAGTGTGGGGTGTGCAGGAGGCAGCTGATTGATGTTTCTCTCTCATCAACTCTCTATCTCTCTCCTTTCCTCTCTGTAAAAATCAATAAAATATATTTTTTAAAAAAATAGTATAGTCATTGCAGTCAGACATTAATTAGCATTAAATGTCAGCTGTGCTGGTCTCATCCCATTGCTCAAGTCAAATCAATTGCTGACCAAGGGCACTCCATTTTGTGCTCAAAACTTTCAAATTCAGTAAGTGTTTCTTGCTATAAAAATACAACTTTGAAGAAAGAGTCTTTTTTTTTTCCTGCAGAAAGCTTTATTATTTCCATTTGGTCCAAGGCATGGGAGAGGGCTCCAGGGCGGCTAAAAGGATGCCTGGTGTTGGCAGGGAGAGGCTCAGGCAGAAGCCAGACACCAGGGGGTGCAGAGAGCCCCTCAGAGTCTTCAGGGCTCCAGAGGCTCCTCGTCACGCCTCCTCTGAGGGTGAGCCTTTTAAAGAGACAGTCACCCAGCCCCACCTGGGGGCCGGCAGCCTGAGGAGGTGAGCCAGGTGGTCACCCATGTTCCTGATGAGTTTCACCGGCTCATCCCGGAAGTCACTGGGCTGCGGTCTGTGCGGGTAGAACCCAGGCACGCAGAGCCACAGGCCTGGTTCAGGTTCTCCGTGACGGCGGCTTCCAGAGCCTCCTGAGTTTTACCCCCTCATCTCAGGAAGGCTTCAACGGTGGCTTCCAGGGCCGCCTGAGTTTTACCCCCTCATCTCAGGAAGGCTTCTGTGTGTGTCCTGGGAGAGGGTGTGGCTGCCGGGCTGGTTGGGCATCTTCAAGAGACACTTGGTGCCCTTGAGCTTCTCAGCCAACTCCAGGACGATGTGGCCCATGCCCTGCAGAGCCACATCCTGGGAGTCGAAATAGAAACCCGGCGAGAGGGAGGTGTAGGAGGTCGCAGGTGCAGGTTGGCCAGGCGGTTGACAGTGGCCTCCACCTCAGGGGAATAATTCTGATGAATTGGGGAGCTCATGGTTGCTCAGCAATAAGGAGTTAAACGCAAAAAGCAGTGTTGGCTGGTCTCAGATGGCTAAGATACTTCCCAAAGTGGCCACTGGAAAAGCAGCTGGAAGGTGGTTGGAGGCTGGGAGAAGGGGCATCCCCGGGTCTGTTCCGTCCAAACCTGTTGAAGCCAGAGTCAGATCTGGGGGTCGCCGAGGGCCCTGCCAGAAGGAAGAGTCTCTACAAATTTGCAAAAAAGTCTCTTAGAGTTTCCGACTTCACATATTCTCAAAAGATGCCCACAACAATAAGAACAACTTCATTGTTTATAAAAGGTGACACATTTTATAAATACTTAATCAGAAATGCAAAATTTAGCGGGAGGAAAAAGTCCTTAGAGGAAATTAATTTCTTTAATCTGTAAAAATGCCAAAAATGTGGCCACCCCCCCCCCAAAAAAAAATACGCCAAAGGAATGCAAGCATACTCAAACAAGGCCTGAACTTCAGGTCAGCTTTATTATGCAAATAGGTCACTGAGTGACCTGGTCACTGGGTAAGTTTATCATTAGGATGCGTGGCTCTGGTCGGAGTAGTCTGTTCCTAGAGCAGCACCATCATGGTGGCCATGGGCAGGTTAGATGTTACAGGCGGGCTGAACGGAATGCCCTGTTGACTTAGCCCTAGGTCACATCCCTGCTTCTAGGGAGCAGGGAGAGGGGTTTGAGGATTGTCTCACTTCCATAGGGGAGGTTGGGGCCCTGTTCCCCACTATGACCTACACAGGCACAGAGGTCTCTAAACAGTAACCAGCAGTTGTTCATTAGAGTGAATGAGCAGGCAGAGTCGGGTAACGTGGACTCCAGTCACAGTCCATGGGCCATCTAGCAATGTGACTTCGCAAAACTCCCCGTTTCTCCTCAGCCTGAGTTTATTCATGCATAAAATGAGAGCGGATTTAGGTGGTGGCTACCGTCCCTAAGAGCTCTAAGATTTGCTGAGATTTCACTGCTCGCAGCTCCTCCCATATTTTGACCTTTCCAGGCTAGCATGATCGGCTCTTGAAGAGAGCAAAGGCGTGCTATAGCAAAGGTTAATGTTCCGTGTCCCATAGATCCATTTCCCCAGGCTCTCAGAATGTAAATGTTAAGGTGATGAAAACAGTGGAATCTGGGCTCTGGTTCATCTGAGGCCGAGCTGCTCACCCCGTGGTGCAGCCCGGGAGCGGAGGTCCTCCTCTTTGGCCTGGAGCCTCATAAACTTGGGTTGAGGCTGTCAGCACTGATTTAAAGAGATTTGGTAGTTCCATTTGCTTCTGAGAGAGAACTGAGCTTCACAGCAGGGTTCGGGGGCCGATAAGAAACCTGAGCTGGCGTCTCACCCGCCGGGGCAGAGAGCCAGATGTTTGCACACAAGGCTGCGCCGTCAAATCCATGCATTCACAAGCCTTAACCACTTTAAAGCAGAAAGGTGTTGCGGTGTAACAGTCTTAATTGCTAAACCCCAGCCGCCAGCACCAGTCTCTGGATTTACTAAGAATCGGGTGGGAACAGCTGTGAATGGTGGTAGTTTTCTGCCAGTGTGTTCATCTGTTCCTCCTCTCCCTCATTTGCTTCCTTGTTTGTGCCCAAGCCCAGACCAAAGGCCTCTGGACAATTGCCACCGGCGTGCTCTCCTCCCGTGATGGGCCTGGGCTGGCGACTATAGGTTTACCTTCTCTTCTGTTCTTGCCGGAATCTGTGAACCTGAATCCACCCCAGTCTCCTAGGAACAAGCTGCTTTGAATTCTTCCTGCCGTAGCCGGTGTGAGTCTCAGTCCACGACTCAGGAGGACAAGAAATACAGCTTTCTCTCCTAGAACTCCGCTCTGAGCGCAGGCCTTGACCCCGTTAAGCTGGTTAAATCCTCTAACGCAGCAGTTCTCAACCTGTGGGTCGCGACCCCTTTGGTGGTCGAACGACCCTTTCACGGGGGGTCACCTAAGACCATCCTGCATATCAGATATTTACATGATGATTCATAACAGTAGCAACATTACAGTTATGAAATAGCAACGAAAATAATTTTATGGTTGGGTCACAACATGAGGAATGGTATTTAAAGGACCAGAAGGTTGAGAACCAATGTAACGGCACCTGGGCACGCACTCCCGCTCCTCGGAAACACACACACACACACACACCCCGAGTATCACACAGGGCTTGTGGTTAAGCAAAGCCAGGGTGAGAGAGGGGATGATTCTAGCTCTGGATCATCAGTTACATGGTTGGCCCTGCCCAAGTGACCCCCTTCGCTCCAGGGTCTTCTGCTGCTTTCCTGCCGTTATGGGGCCCCGACAATCTTTCTGAGGTTGTCTCAGTGGCTGATTGCACACCTTCCACAGGTTTCTAGACTACAGATAGCATTCCCAGATCAGCTTCCTTCTTGAATGGAGGAAGGAAGAAAGGAAAACAGAGGAAGAACCAACAGTGTGGGTTAATGCCCTCTGACATAATCCAGGCCCCAGCCAGGTCTCCCTTTAACTCCAGCTCCGTGTTTATGCATGGGAGATCATCAGCACCTGCTACTTCCAAAGGAATGATAAAAAGTAATATTCTTCAATTCTATTGAGTACTGAACAAGGCACTGTCTGGTTCAATCAGCACACTGCCTTTTCAACTAGGTACTATTATTATTTCTATTCTACAGATCAGAACACTGAGGCCCAGTGAGATAAGAAACTTGCTCAAGGTCACACAGCAAGGAGTGGGAAAGCCAGGATTTGAATCTCGGTCTTCCTGACACAAGATTCCAAATCCTTTTTTTTAAACAAATACTTTTATTGATTTTTTTTTTTAGGGAGAGAGAGAAAGGAAAAGGGGGAGAGAGAGAGAAGCATTGATATGAGAAACAAGGATTGGCTGCCTTCTGCATGCCCACCACTGAGGATGGAGCCTGCAACCCAGGCATATGCCCTGACCAGGAACTGAGCCTCCAACTGGCAACCTTCCCATGCACAGTATGATGCCCAACCAGCCGGCCAGGGCTAGAGTCCAACCTTTATTTATAAGCAGTGTTCAATTGCATTTTAGATGCTACCAAACAAACAAACAAAAAAGCACCTGGAAACCTAGAGGAGCATTTAAAATTTCTGTTTTTCTGGAGTTTGTACTACGGTCTGGCCTTTCAGTGGGACAATAAAACAGCACCCAGCAGTTACTCTAGCTGCCAGGCCTATATTATGAGTTCAATAAATATTTGTTGACTGATTGATTGTACATCTCACAAGCAATTTTGCATTTTCAAATACTTTTGTGTCTGGTTCAGATGTGGCAGAAGTGAGAGGCTGCTGGTGGAATTGTCTTCTCTAAAAAAATAAAAACCCTTCTATTCTACTTAAAAAAAAAAATGCCTACTGAGACCTCTTCAATTCTTTCCTTTTCCTGGCTGCCCAGCTCCCATTCAGATGGGCTGTCCTGCAAGATTTGGGCGAGACAGTCAGACTTAGCTTTTAAATCCTGACTCTGACACTTGCTGTTTGTGTGACCTGGGCTGGCCACATCCCTCTGAGTCTCCACAAATATTCATAAAATGAGAAAACCTACCTCAGGGATACTGTATACAGTAGGCACTCAATGTCTATTGCTGATCTGTTAATTACATCAAACTCATCGGAATATTCTGTTAGTTTGAACTTTAAACTTAAGGTCCTTCTGAAAACTCTTTAAGCAAAGGTTGCTGCCCCTTTGGGTGGATTTCAGAATTTATGTGTACCAGTGCAGCTTAAAGATGATGGATCCGTAGCGTGTTTTCCGTTGCAAGGAAGAGAAAATGCTGACCCAAACTGGCCTAAATAAGAAAATACATTATGCAAAGGTGTGAGGGTTGATCCACGGGTGGTGTCAGGACCCAGCTTTCCCAGCTCTTTATCAACTCATGGCCACAGGTTCACTGGAGCAGCAGGTAAGTGCATCATGTCTAGACCCAGCAATCTCCAGAGGTAGAACAGGGGCCTTTTATTCCAATGTCCTCTTCTGAGGAGCCAGGAAAGCTTCCCCAGAGACCTTCTATCAGATATAGCCTCACATTCCAATGGGCAGGACGGGCTTGCATGCTTGAGTCTAATGGGACCACTGAGATGGAATCAAACCAGTGGGGGAACTTCTTGGAGGATGGACGTGTTCTAAAACGGGATGGTAGTGATGGTTGAATAACTATGAATTTAGAGAAATTCATCAAACTGTACTTTTAAAATGGATATATGTTATGGCTGTAAATTACTAGTACATCTCCAAGAAGAAGGAGGAGAGAGAATAGAAGAAAAGAAAAAGAAACCATCATCTAGGAAGGGACATGAGGGGGATATGGAGTCCTCATGATGTTTTGTTTGTTTGTTTGTGTTTTAGGATTTGGGTGGTGTCTATAAGGGTATGTTCACTCTGTGAAAATTCATCAAGCCATTCATTTACTCATTTTTTTATATATATATTTTATTGATTTTTTACAGAGAGGAAGGGAGAGGGTAAGAGAGTTAGAAACATCGATGAGAGAGAAGCATCAATCAGCCGCCTCCTGCACGCCCCCTACTGGGGATGTGCCCACAGCCAAGGTACATGCCCTTGACTGGAATCGAACCTGGGACCCTCGACTCCGCAGGCCGACGCTCTATCCACTGAGCCAAACCGTCAGGGCAAGCCATTCATTTATGCTTTGTGCACTATTGAATCTTAAACCCAGTAACAAAATTTACAAAAAGAAAAAAAACAGCCAATGGGGACACCATTTTTTCCCAAGTAACAAAAAGGTATTACTTTCCCGTTTATTATTTTGTATAATTATATCAGCCCGCCAAACTTAGTTTCGTGATGTTAGGGGGTTAGGTTTTGGGTGCCAATACAGAAAGGGTTATGGGAAGATATATTTAGCTAATCACACAAGTGCTGTAAGAATGTCAGTGGACGCCATTGTTCCTTAATTATTCATGTCAATGATACTCCTGGACAATATTCAACTTGCAGCAAAAATAAATGGATGTTTTAAGAGGACTTGGTGGAACAATCAAGTCATCAGCCTCAAAAAGTCCCTTCCCTCTCAGCCTGGTCCTCCTGCTGCCTGCCAGAGCTTCAATTCTATATTTATCTTTCCAATCAGCAGTATAGCAATTAGTTATTATAATAAGAGCTACCAATCTATTGTGTGCTGCCTTCATGCCAGGCACTGCATTATCAGAGTTTTTCATACTTTAATTGCCTCATTTCGTTGTCACAACAACCCTGCTGTTTTATTCTGTTTTATAGCTGAGGAAACTGAGGCAGAGGCAGGTGACTGTCCTTGCTGGGCAGTGACAGAGCCAGAGAGCCAGCTGGCGTCTGACCCAGTGTGCTCTGCTGTGTCTCGGGACCTGGAAATACACGACACGTGTAACAGAATTCTGAATCCGAATTGCGGCTCTTCACGAGGTTACTATAGTTACTTCTCTGCATGACGCTCTCCTTTTTTTTGCTGGGTAACAATGGATCCACTGTTAACCACTAAGCTAAGGTGTTGAACCCCCACCATCATCACAAAACTCAAGGGACATTATAATAGGTTTAAAATAACCTTCCTGTCTTTTAACCATGCCTTTTTATTTCAGAAGCTCCCAGAACATGGACAGATCCTGCACTATGGCAGCTTTACAAATATTGTTATGTCCACCTTGCGTTAAACATAGGAGCTCACGAAAGGCGACACAACCATATTTCAGAGCTCTGCAAACTGTGGACAAAAGTGATGCACTTGGGAGGTGGGCTGGTGCATGGGTGCCCCCTCACTAGGTAGATGAGGGGCGTGGGCATCCAGGCAGGAAGACAGCTAGAAAGAGTGGTCTTGAACCTGGAGAGACCCAGTCTAGGAGGGACAGGGCAGGAGGGCAGGAGCTGTGCTGTCTTTGCAGGTGAATTTGGCTCGTGCTAAACTAGCAAACACGTGCAGACAAAGTGGTTTGGATTAGGAATGGGGCAGGACACCCAAGCACTAACATGCACACACATTGCCCAGCATTCAGAGCAGCGAGCTGTCAGGGAGGACGCGAACTCAGGATCTGGAGCCGTCTCTCCTCCTCATGCCAGTTGGCCATGCTATGGCGAGACAGCTTTATTCCCTCTTGACATATGAGGACTCGCCAGGCCTGTGACTTCTCAGATGTGGCACTGAGACACTCCTGGGACTAAAGGCAGAAGCCAGAGCTGCTGATTCCTGGTCAGATCCATTCTCTCTAATTACAGTCATAATGGTGAAGGGGATGATGACATCCAAGGACGACCACAGGGCCTCTCTCTCAACACTGGTGAGAACCAGATTCCTCCCCCTGGCTCTGTAGCTCCCAGCAGAGTTCTGGAAGCTGATTAAAGAGAAGGTCCGAAATAATAGGTAATTAGAAACCTTATAAAAAGGAAAAATGCTCTCGTCAAACTCGCCAAAGCGTCTCCATGGCTGGAAGTGGGGGAGGCACTGGAAACTGCCGGCTGCATGGGCGGCATGTGCCAGAGGCTGGGGCGAGAGTGCAGAGGGGCTGGGGCCGGTCCCAGGACGCAGGGAGTCTGGTTAGCAATGTGTCTCCCAGGCAGGGCCGCCAGGGAGTAAAAGGCTAAGGACCGTCTTTTATCAGACTTAGGAGAACCTCTGCATGGTGAGATCAGGGGCACAAGGACCACAGGGGACTAAGGGGGAGAAAGAGTCACTCACACACACACACACACACACACACACACACACACACACACACACACACACACACGACCCACCACCAAGAGAGGCAGAGTAGGTGGGTTTCTCCACTGGCCAGGTCCTTGGCTGTTCAGAATACTCCAGGAGGGGTACTTGGAAGGAGCTCAGCAAAGTCTTGTGTCCAGATAATCCATGCAGTTAGCCGCTTAGGATCCCTCACCTTCTGGGGTCCCTAGGGACCGTCTCCAACTTGGGAGAGGCTGTGGGAGACCACTGGATGGCCACAGGTGGGCAGATGTAGGCTCAGCTCCAGGTGCTTACACTTCCACAGCTCTCTGAGCAGTGAGTGCAGCCACATCTCCAACCTTTGGGGTTGCCTCCTTACCCAGGGGATCCTCACAGTCTCCAGTCCATGGCAGGAGAGGTGGGGGCGGGGGCTTACACTTCCTCCCTGCTCCCCACAGGGGCTCCCATTTGTATGCTCAAGAAGCTGTTTTGGAAAAATCCTTAAAGGGAC
>NW_006383017.1:561009-566311 GCF_000327345.1 Myotis davidii
CAATCGCAAGACTTCCTGAGGCTGAGGAGGTGGGGGTAAGTGGGGGGCGGGGGGCTCTAACTGAAGGAGACGAGGCAGGGGGTAGAGGTGGGGTGGGAAGGAGAGCTCCCCACTGTGGGTAATCAGCCAAGAGATCCATCCCATTTTCTGGGCCAAGTTTCACTTGCTAGCTCCTTTCCCCTTCTTGTTTACTTTTTCTCTTTGATGCTCTTTCATTTCTCTACTCAGTAAACCTTAGTGACCACGTCCTGTGGCCAGGGTTGGCCCAGGTGAGAAGAGACTCTGGGCGAAGGCCAAGATGCAGTTTCCTGCCACAGAGGTCGCATTCTAGTTGGAAATGGACAATTTCAAAACACAGTGAGCATTCATGCTGAGTAGGGGCAAGTAGGGGAGGGGTTTGGGAGCCTGGGGTGGGAGTGAGCAGACCAAGGGGGTGAGGGTAGAGGCCAGGGAGACCTCCTAGAGGAAGCAGAACTGGTGCTGGTTCCACTAGGGCTGCCAGGTAAAATACAGACGCTTGTATTTAATGCAATACTTGTGACGTACTTACATTAAAAAGATTATTTGTTGTTTACCGGAAATTCAAAATTAACTGAGTGTCCTGTATTTTTATTTGTTAAATCTGGTGACCCTAGTTCCTGATGAATATACAGGGATTAGCTGAGTAAATTGGGGGAATGGGGGGAAGGGCATCCCTGTAGAAGGAACAGCATGTGCAAAGACCTGGAGGCGAGGGATCCCGGGCTTCATTTAAGGAACTGAACGTTACCCAATGGCTGGGTATGGTGTGCTAAGTGCCAGGCTCACCGTGAAGTTCTAGGGTGCTGTTGCTGGCCAGACAGACAGACAGACAGACAGCCTCTGCTCTCAGGAAGCTCACAGGTCAGCTGAGGAGCAGTGAGGTGAGGAGCGAGAAGCAAGGGCACTGTGGAAGGTATAGCTGAGGACATCAGCCTGGCTGGGAGGTCAGGAAAGGCCTCTCTGAGTAGGTGACAATATGCTGAAGATGGGGAGCCAGGCAGGCCAAGAGCTTGGGGAAGAGTATTTTAGGCTAAGGAACAGCATAGCAGAGGCCCCAAGTGAAAAAAAAATTGCAGTGGGTCCCAGATACCATAATGTGGCCAGAGGGGCTGGGGCCCCAGAGAGAGAGGAGGCACAGAGGAGCAGGCTGGAGTAGGGGCCAGGGGCCAGATCACACCGGAGGGAATTTGGGCTGGATTCTGCATGCAATAGGAGCCTTGGAAGGAGTTTAAAGCAGACAGAGTGACACACTAGCTTTGTGTTCTTAAAGGTGACTCATGCTGGAGAGAGGAGGGCAGATGGGCATCGTGGGGGCAGAGAGAATGAGGGAGGCCAGGGAGGAGCTACTGCAGATGTCCTGGATGGACAAGTGGGTGGCTTGGCCCAGCGTGATGGTGGTGGAGATGGAGGGAGGAGGAGAGGGAAACCCAGGCTGCACTGAGGAGGAAGACTTGGCAGGGCTGGGGTATCTGGCACTAGGAAGTGAGGGGTGGGAGGAGCAGTCATGACTCAAAGCTTCTGGGCCGGACAGATGGGAGGATGGTGGCATCATTTGCTGAGCTGAGCTGGGAGCCTGGGAGGTTTGGGGGTGGTAGGCGAGAGGGCTCAGGCTTGCACATTTTGAAGGTGAGGAGGGTGGTGGTGGACCATTGGAAGATGGACTGTGGAGGAAGAAAAATTGTGGGGGGCTGGGCAGAGCTGTGGTCAAAGCTCTCTTCTCATACTTGGCCGTGTCACCTTGAGCACTGACTTCACCTCTCCTCGCCTGTTTTTTGCTCTGTACCCGGATGATGTGGGCAACCTGCACTCAGAGCTGTGGTGAGGGTGTGGTGGGCAACCTCCAAGATACAGTAACCCCATTGATTCTCACCTCCTGGTATTCACGGCCTTGTGTGGTGACCCCACACTGTAATAGGGCTGGTCTGTGAGACCACAAGACTCCAAGTATGTCCCTTTCAAGGCTGGGTTAGAAAAGACCTTGTGATTTCCTGTTTTCCGTTAAATCACTTGCTTTGGGGGATGCCAGCTGCCAGGTTGTCAGGAGAGGCTCATGTGGAGAGGAACTACTGCTCCTCCTGAAAACTCCAGGCGTGAGCTTAGATGCGAATCCTCCCGCCCCAGCCAAGCCTTCAGATGACTGCAGCCCCAGCTGACATCTAGGCTGCAGGGTCTGCTACCTACCTCATCTGCTTCCAAATTCTTGACTCCCAGAAACCATGAGGTAAGAAATGTTTGTTGTTTTATGTCCTTACATTTTGGGATAATTTATTATGTGGTGATAGAGAACTGGCCCAGAAGGTGAAAGCACTGAGCACAGTCCCTGGCACATGGTTGGGGCTGTAGAATATACATCTGTAGGTCTGGAGTCGAGAGAGAGGCCTGGGCTGGAGGTATGGGGTTGGGAACCTTTTGGCTTAGAGACAATAACAGAATCCATGGAAGTGTCTGAATCAGTCCACAGAGAGGAAGAGACAGAGAGGAGAGGATGGCCTTGACCGAGCCTGGACATGAGGGGTGGGTAATGGCAGAGGAGGAATGACTCTACGAGGCCGAGAGGAGGTGCTACAGAGGCAGGAGGAAGCGTAGGGCAGGGCTCGGAAGAGTCTGTCTCTCAGAGGTTGTGGACAACATATCACCCCGGGAGGCCTGAGAGGGGGAGATCTGAGGAGGTTCTTCCTGGTATCCCCATAAGAGCTGTTTAGGTAGAGAGGTGGGCCCGGAGGCCAGATTGAATGTTGTGGGTTGGGGTGTCAGCATAAATGCTTTCCACCCCTAAGCCCTAAACCAAGATGATTTGTAGAAGAAATCTATAGGCAATCCAAATTACAGGAAACTCCAGTCTTACAGAAGCTGCTTTAGTGAAAAAATAATGCATCATCAAAGTAAGTTTATTCTAGTCCTAACTGGTTTGGCTCAGTGGATAGAGCGTCAGCCTGTGGACTGAAGGGTCCCGGGTTCAATTCCAGTCAAGGGCATGTACCTTGGTTGCGGGCACATCCCCATTGGGGGGTGTGCAGGAGGCAGCTGATCAATGTTTCTCTCTCATTGATGTTTCTAACTCTGTATCCCTCTCCCTTCTTTGTAAAAAAATCAATAAAATGTATTTTTTAAAAAAGTAAGTTTATTCTAGGAATGCATGGATAGTTTACTGTAATAAAATCCATGATTGTAATACGTTACATTAGAGTGAAAAATCCCACATTTGATACATTTCAATGCCCATTCATAACACAGCAGAATACTGTGTTATCTTTTATTACACCAATAAAAGATATCTATAAAAAACCTACAACAAACATCATATTCAATGGTGACATGTTAGAAAAGTCTAGAACAAGACAGAAATGTCCACCACCATTACTGCAAGTCAACACTGTGCTAGAGATTTTAGTCAGTGAGTAAAACAAGGAAACGGAAATCAAATAGAAGATACTACACTGTCATTACTTGAAGACTCTTTGTTTACTTACATAGAATATTCAAGACAGCCTATAAACTTAGAACTAAAAGAGTTCAAGTTAGCAAAATATAAGGTTATTAATTAAAAGTCAACCACATTTCAATAACCATCAATCAATACACTATAAAACACAAACTTGAAAATATAATTTATAATAGCAATAAAAACTTTAAGAGGTACGTAAGAATAGTTTTGTGAAAACCACTGACAAAGTTTATTCCTCTCTGTTTTTAGTTGGGGAAATGGAAGCTCTGAGGGGGGAAATGACTCTTCGAAGGACACCCCTGATAAGCCAGGGCAGGTCTGGATTTTTCAGTGGCACCAAATCCTAGAGATCTGAGTGCTGAATAATTTTGGTATTGTCTTTCTTTTGTTAAAAAACAAAACAAAACAAAACCAAAACTCTGATTAAAATATATTTTTCTGATTGTAAATTCAATATTGATTCTAGCCAGAACTGGTTTGGCTCAGTGGATAGAGCGTCGGCCTGCGGACTCAAGGGTCTCAGGTTTGGTTCCGGTCAGGGGCATGTACCTTGGTTGTGGGCACATCCCCAGTGGGGGGCGTGCAGGAGGCGGCTGATCGATGTTTCTCTCTCATCGATGTTTCTAACTCTCTATCCCTCTCCCTTCCTCTCTGTAGAAAATCAATAAAACATATTTTTAAAAAAATATTGATTCTAAAAAATATAGGAAATTTGGAAGAACATTCAGTAATGTCACTAACATTCCCAAGCTACTACCTAGAGAGCTATGATCAATGATTTTCTACATTTCCTTCAAAATATTTGTCTATATTTATGTTTCTAAAAGTAAAATTAGGATTATATCATGCATGTCATTATATTATGTTTCTCACACATGTTCCTGTAAAATCACCTAGTCTTTTTGAATTTGATCATATAGCACCCAGTGATGCTGATGAAGCATATGTCATTTATTTAACCTATCAATTTAAGTTTTCAGAGAAAAACCAAGTATCAGATCTGAGTGTGATAATCACTGGATAAAAGTTAAACCTCAGAGCCAGCTCACGCACATGCAGACTGCAACAGGCGAGTTTCTAAGGCCGCGGTTATCCTGGTGGAGAAGAAATGGCAAAATCAACGTCCCCCCAGGAAGAGGACAGAGATCTGGTCTGCAGGAGCGAATGGGATTTCGCAGGAGCCTATTCTTGGAGACAAATTAGGTCTGAGACTTTTACCTAATTCCCCACCCTCTGCAGTCTTGGCTTCCTTCCTGGTGAAAAGAGGACAATATGGTGCTCAGACTCTAGTAAGACCGGCTCCTTTAGGCCTCAGAGCCTCTGCACCGGTCCTTCCTTTCTGCCGGTCAGCTCTGCCCTTAGTCTTCCTATCTGGCCGCCCAGGCTGTCCCTTCAGACCTGGCCGCCCTTCCCTGCCCTGCCCCCCAGGCCTGACAGGTGACCTTATTAGAGTCGCCTGCCCCACGGAGGGCAAGGCCAGCAGGTCCTCTGCCACAAGCAGAGTGTCCAGGTCTTTCTCGGCCATTGCATCTGAAGCAGAGTCCTCCCTTTATTCTCCATCTAATTATTTTTATCATGTGCCTCCCAACACATCATAACTTGTCAGGATTTTGTCTGCCGGCTGTTTCTTGGGTCTCGTCTGTTTTCTTCTCTACTTAGGACCTCCTCCATCTTGCTGGCCGCTGTACCCCGTATGCCCGGCATATGGCCCGGACTCCATGCATGTTCGTGGGAAGACAACGGAGCAGCAGTGGGGAACCTAGGTCCGAGGGCGCACGCGGTGAAGGTTGCGGGAGGGCTGGGCTGATCCAAATTGCAGGCGGAGGCAGGACGTCG
>NW_006383017.1:566750-576964 GCF_000327345.1 Myotis davidii
CCCGGGCCGCGGGTGGGGTGGGTCCTTGGTCTGCGGGGCGCCGCCCGGCCGGGCACCTCGGGGTGCTCGACAAGGATTGTTTTGGGGGTGCTGCTGCCTAGTCCCGTTTGCCCTAATTTAAAGCCTGCGGGAGGGGTTCCGAGCCCCGCCTCGGGAGTTTCTGCCCCAGAGGCACTGCCTGCGGCCGAGCTGCTGACACCCAGGTGTGTGTCAGCCCTGGTGTCGCTCCAGGTCGGGGTGAGAGGTGGCCGTGGCCGTGGGGAGCCCCGCGCACCTGCCGCGCCGGCGGAGGCTGTCCCAGGGGTGGACGGGAGAAATGAAACAGAT
Source organism: Myotis davidii (assembly GCF_000327345.1). Classification (NCBI taxonomy): domain Eukaryota; kingdom Metazoa; phylum Chordata; class Mammalia; order Chiroptera; family Vespertilionidae; genus Myotis; species Myotis davidii. The sequence continues at coordinate 567,078 of NW_006383017.1, forward strand.
CCCGTTCGGATATTCTGCTGAAGTTAACAAGTTTCTGTTCAAGTACAGCAGTTCTAGACCAAGTTCATAAACCCAGCTTCAGGACGTGGTGGTGGATGAGGTTTGGGCGCAAAGAGACCGGGGTGACCTGGTTTGGCTCAGGATGTTCGGGGCCGCCTGAGCGCCTCTGACCTTCTCCCCCGGGCACGTGCATCTTCTCGCTGTCACCAGGGCCGAGTGCGCGCATGGCTCCGGGAGAGGAGGGAAGCTGGGGTTCAGTGCTGAGCACAGGCCTGGTGTCTTCGCAGGAACCAGGTGTATCTAGGTCCTAGATTCTAGGAAAAGGACAATCTTTACCCACGGGGTTGGTAGGGAGAGAGAGCTTGCTGGTTGGGAACCCTCAGTCCACACTCACCCTCATTTTGGGTAGTACCCTAGCTAGTAAGGGTAGGGTGGTCAGGACAGATGCCATGCCTTAGGTTTGTGTGATTTGAATTTCCGTAAGTCATGTTTAACCCAAAGCATCACTACGGAAAGGAATCCTAAGGTGGATCTTTCTATGAGTCCCTCAGTGTGTCTTAGAGATTGTGGTATCTGGAGGCTATTTAAGATGGAATACGCATATTTATTTGATTCATCTTAACCTTGGAGATAGTCCTGAGTCATGCTTTGACAAGTCCCCTCTGTGGTCAGGAGCTCAGACGTCTGGCCGTCTCTGTAAGAGCGGGATGCTCCCCTGAACCTGTAGTTCTCCCCTCTGGGGCTCCGGGGAGATGGGAAGCGGATTAAGAGGTCTTTGGTGTTTGCCCTGCCTCCATGCCAGTGCTCTAAATTACTTGTGTTCACAGTCTCAAGTTTCTTAGTTTACCATAGAAATTTTGTTTGTACTGCCACTAGCATTTTCATATTTGTTTAACACTTGCCAGTTTACAAATGGTTTTCTATTCATGATCTCGCTTATTTTCTCCTCCGCAAAGAAGCAGGTGGGCATAAGGACTGACTTAATCAGGGTCTCATAGGTAGAATGGAGCAGAATTGGGATGCAGTCTTCACCCATTCTCTTTCCTCTGCACTGGCCTGCATGTGACTTCAGAACCCTAATCCTGACTTGCTACCCTGTAGGTCACTTGTTGCCTTTGTATTGTGCCTACGCGGTATTACTTCGGGGAAGGTGCTGCTATCCTGTTTCATCCTGTAGAAACTGGGGGAGAGTAAGAGGAATTTAGTGATTTTGTGATTATTTGTGACAGCTCTTTAGTATTAAGGACAGTTTTCACCTGAGAGAGCCTTTCTTCTATACCACCTGGGGGAAAGAGAAAGCAGAAAGAATTGGTTTTGGGAAAAAACAATCCATTCCCTTAGTGGTGTGGTTAAGGATAACCTGACATCACACTCACATTCCCCTGGTGCACCTGGCTGCTTGTGCCAGCCTGCATGCGAATGTTAACCCAGAAGACTCCTTGAGATGTCGCTGGACTCGTTACTATGAAAAGTATTTCACTTTCAAACTCCCACGTTTCAACAACAGAGCAATTCAGTACAAAGGTAATTTGCAGGTATGCACAGATGGAATTTATTGAGTCTCCTGAATGCCAGGCACCAGGCACGAAGATTTAATCGAAAGGCATTTTAAAAGGGCTACCAGGAAACCGGGGAAAGGCAGTAACTATAGGTTTTATTATTATTCAAGTTTGGGGGATAGTGTGTATTGCAATCTATAGGTTGTTAGATAGGAGTAGAACTTTTGCCCTAGAGCAGTGGTTCTCAACCTTCTGGCCCTTTAAATACAGTTCCTCATGTTGTGACCCAACCATAAAATTATTTTCGTTGCTACTTCATAACTGTAATGTTACTACTATTATGAATCATAATGTAAATATCTGATATGCAGGACTTAGTCTGTACCTGAAGTGATGGACCCAGAATCTTTGAGTTAAATTAGTTCAGCATAACCATGAAGCCTGTCAATGCAATTGTGCAGTAGTGAAGAAAATGGCCTTCAAGGGTTCTTGGGTTTTTCTTTTAAGGTATTGTTTAATTGTGTATTTTCCAGATTTGCTACTTCAGAAAATTCTTAGCATGTTATCTTAAGGCTTTCATAAATTCTTTAGCATTTTCCTTAATTATCTGCTAACAGAATTGATACATTAGTCATAATTAACCTTTGAAACTTAAACATGGGCGAGTTTTTAGTACTGTTTTATATTTTTTAGGGAATGGTCACCCAGTTGTTGCCACAAGAATTTTATTTGGGCCAAAGGTCAGATTTTCCCAGGTGAACTGATTTTACAGGTTCTGGAGCCTTTCTTTGAACTTTATAATTGTGCTCGTTGCATCCACTGTTGTTTACTGGAAAACGATCTTTTAGTAAGGCAGGTCACTTTAAAGGCAAATATTTTTCGTTGTTATCCGCATAATCTCCATTCCTGGCAAATTTTCTGAAATACTAGGTTTTTCTTTGTCTTAATCAAGTAAAACAAGCCCGTTTGATGTCCATTTCAAGATCTTCCTTCTGCTGCCCATCTTGTGGTCGTTTAGCTTCTCATTAAGCCCTCCCTTGGAGACTGCCAGAAGGGAGAGAAGATGAAAAGAAAATAAATCATTTTCTAATTGTTAGCAGCTCTGGAAAATGATTTAAAAGAGATTGAAACTGTCCCGGAAATTCTTTTGGATTATGTTCTATTTCATTCATCTGCGTTGTTTCTCTGATGTTCCTAATAGTTATCAATTCAGAGGCCAATTATCCAACTATTGGAAGACCAGGAACCTTCCAGCTTTGTTTCTTGCTGTATCTAAGCATCTCCCAGAGGATATTTAGAAGTAAGGAGTAAAGATAAAATTCAAGCAATATTATTTTTCCCTTAGAGCTCTTTAGTGAACAGTTTGATTTTTTTTGATAGTGTAGTCATTGTTATTGGAAGTGGCTTTATTTATTTTGATGTGTCTTATACACAAGTGTAAGGAGGCTTTTGGGTGCTTTTTAAGATTCCCATAATTGCTTCCCTGAATTATTAAGCTTGAGGGCATTACATCTTTGCACCGGATCAGAACCTTGGCTTTTGCTGTAGAACAGGTTCAGGGGCAGCATCTAATTTTCTTTTTATGATTGCTTAAGAAGTTACCTTGTTTTGATTTAGCAGTAAAAAAAGAGGGGGGGGGAGGATTAGTAGTGCACAGACCTGTGTAACAGCTGTAACGCTGATGATGTCTGTTTTGTTTTCTTGTCTTGGCCCCCATTTCTCATTTAACCATTTGGACATTGCTCTATTGGAATTCTTCACTTATAGCCCAGACAGCAGCCTTCAGTCACGCCAGGGCAAGCATGTCAAACTCGGGCCCGTAGGCCGCATGTGGCCCACAGGGAATGTTTTTGCGGTCCAGCTAATATAACGGTATGTAAGAAACGTTTTAATAAAAAGTGAGTAACTTAATTTTTACAGTATCTTGTTATACATAATTATTAATAACGAACTACAATGTTCGCTAATGACTGATTACAAGAATCGTGTTGCATTCATTTCCCTTACGTGCCGGGCGCACCATTTCTCTCCACTAGTACTAGCAGCGAATATTTTAGCAGCCGACTGCCACATCATTAGTCTTGGACTGACTTGTTTGGTGTGTGCAACAGGAAATATTTTGCTTTCAGAGAACAAGAGAAATAGGTTTATTTGCATTACACTTATTAATTTGTGCAGTTATTCAGTGTCTGGTAAGTTAATGTTCAAGAAAAAATATTAATTTTTATTAAAATGTTCTATTATTTTATGAATGATGACTTATTTATGTCAGCCCTTTGTATTCAGCATGTCTCTATCGAAATAAACCTACGATTCTATGAAAATTGAAGCTTTTGTTTTTTTGTGGCCCAAATAAACTTAAACCTTGTTTATTTGGCCTGTGTTAGCCATTGAGTTTGACATGCTTGCACTAGGGCAGTGATGGCGAACCTTTTGAGCTTGGCGTGGCAGCATTTTGAAAAACCCTTAACTCCGGTGCCATGTCACATACAGAAATTTTTTTATATTTGCAACCATAGTAAAACAAAGACATATATTTGATATTTATTTTATGTATTTAAATGCCATTTAACAAAGAAAAATCAACCAAAAAAATGAGTTCGCCATCACTGCACTAGGGAGTAGGTTCTTGATGGTTTGACTCGGGAATTTTTACAAACCCGTTGACTGCTCATTTACTAGTAAACTGAGTGACTGTTAGCATTTGTAACTAAAACCTTAGGAGGTGAAGAAGGTTGATAGACAGCTGTAGGAGGTCTAAAGTTAATCCTTTCAGTTTCTTGTTTCTTGGATTCTCTTCCTTCTGTTTCTACCCCAGGAGAGGATTCATGGAAGGATCTAAACTAGGAGTCAGAAAACTCAAGCTCTTGATCAGCTCTTTCCAGCTATGAGGCCTAGAGCAAATCCCTATCTGCTGTTCCTCTATTTTGAATCTGTAAAATGGGGACTAACTCATGCACTGCTTGCTGTATCAGGAAGTCCTCCTCCCCCTTTTACTTAAAATGTTTCTTCATTCTAGAGACCCTCTCAGGTTGTCCAGCTATTCCTGCAGAGGTCTACTGAGGGAGTTCTTCCCAGAAGTCCTCCCTTTTCCCGTTTGGAACTGTTCTTGCTCTTTCTCCAGGAGGCCTCTGGCAGTCTGTATGTTACAAAGCACTTTGAATTCTGTGCTGCGCTTTGTGGGGAGCCAATATAGGGTTAAGCCTCGGACTGACATGTTAGCAAAATCACAAACAAGTTTTCTTCCGTAAACAACCCAATCCGAGAGGTGGCCGCTGATTTACACGTGCTATCATTTAAAAAATAAAAATGGGGGAATTTGCTGGAAGCCGGTCCATCCTAGCTGCTTGACACAGTCACTGCGGGCCCTGGAGTTAGGGATTAACAGGACTAAGACTGTTGGCAATAAATTTGGGACTGTTGGGCCCACATCCCCAGGGGTCTGCATACCAGGGAAAGCACCAAAGCCTGTACCCCTGGAGACCCACCGACCCAGGGCAGTCCCAGGGAAGGAAAGCAGCAGGGCTGGGAGGACATAACCTTTATTGGGTAGGATAATCTCCTTCAGTCACTTCCTTGTAGTTAATCAGCAGAGCGGTAGAATAGTGACCTTGGAATAGCCCTTATAATGAAACACAGAGATTAACCTAGATAAGATTAAAATCAATAGAACTAGATAGAGACAGGATTTTTGGCAAAGGTCAGATAAGAAACTATGGAAATGAAATAAGGAACTGTAGAAGGTTACCCAAAACAAACATACTATGATGTGATTATAGAGGCATACTTATAGGATCAAATGGTATAAATACAGATGTTACAGGACAATAAAAGGACCTTGCTATGCTGATCATCTGAAGGCTGTCTCTGTGTCATTCCTTCTCCGCCGACTCTGTCCACACCTTTGGGAACCCCTGGACCTGCTGGGGCTGGACCCCAACAGCACTTCAGGTGTTGCATGTTGCCTTTCTTCATAGATTGAAGGCAGGGATTGTACTTTTCCTGTTTCCTGTATCCACATTGCACCTAATGTCTACTGACCTACAGTAAATGTTGCTTGAATTATTTTTGAGGCTGTCAGGAATGAATGCTTTTGGTGATGGGAAGATGCCAAAGAGGGGCATCTTACAAAACCTTTGGATGACTGGTCTTTTAAATTGTTACTTACCTGTCTGTTTTATCAGTAACGGAATCATATAATCAGATGCTAATAATACAGATTGGTAAAGCCTGTTGTTGTTGTTCTTTTCAAATACTGTTTGTGAAACAAGTCAGGAATGAAAGCTTGTCACAGCCCTAAAATTTGACATTTGTTCTATTTCTCACCCTGTAGCATGTGGAGGCCTATCTATATCCAACTGCTGAGTGTGGTATTAGAATAAAAACGAACTGTGCGTTGTCTGGCCCACATTTTAGCTTGTTTGCTTTGAAGAATTTTTGAGGTGGAGAAATAGATGCTTCAGGCTCTGATTTCAGCCCATGCTGTGCTATGCAAATGTTCTCTACATGCCTGAGTGACCTTTTGAGAAAGAGCCTTTGTGATCTTCTGTAGCCAGGCCTGTTCTGGGAATAGTGTGCCAGATTCCTCTAAAAGTGGGAAAAGTGAATCTGTTGAAAGACCACATAAAGGAGCCAGTGCTTTTCCGATAAGTCCATGCTTCTTATTGTCTCTTGTCAGAGCTTTTGAAACTGCTTTGCTGGTTGATTGGGGAATGATGTGCGTGAGAGGGCACTGACTAAAGCTGTTCAGTAGCTGGGAAACTGTTTGCTTAAGTGATTTGGAATTGTAGGTAAATTCAAACTGGCATCATTAGTATCTGGTGTTTATCAGTGTCTTCAGGCTGGCTCTCCCAAGTGCCAGCTGAGTGACTCTCAAGCCGATTTGTAAGGTTCTTCTTGCCCCAAAATTTGCTCTAATGTTTTGGCATTTAAATTATTTTCTATTTGTTTTGATTATTGTATAAATGAAATGTATCAGTATTAAAAGTACACTTAGTTTTTTATGTTATGAAAGAAATGCCATCCTGATGGTATTTCTCTTGCGAAGTGATACTGGTATCTTGGAGGTCTAAGGTTTTTAATGCTTTTACTGAGATGTTTAGTTTGTATAGCTGAAATGCTGATGAAAAAGAGGTCCCCCCCCCCACCTCTCTCTTAAACAACCTTTTTGGTAAGGATCATGATAGGTTTGTACAAGGATAAGGTTGTAGAGTTAATTGTAATGTTCTCCCATAGAAATTCTAAAAATTGAATTTTCAGAGAAGATAGGTAGAACTTGAATGACTAATTTACTTCCTAGTCTCTTCCTTGTTCCCTAAGTATAGGATCATTCTTTCTTGTAGAGGTTAGGTGCATGTTGTGGGAAGGAAGTGCGCCCATAGAATGCTTTGAAGCAGCAATTTTCAACCTTTTCCATCTCATGACACACATAAACTAATTACTAAAATTCTGTGGCACCCCAAATATTATAGGTCAAATCTCAGTTCTAGAATGTTTCCCATCTCAAACAATTCAGTTCTTTTTTTAAAAAATATATTTTATTGATTTTTTACAGAGAGGAAGGGAGAGGGATAGAGAGTTAGGAACATCGATGAGAGAGAAACATCAATCAGCTGCCTCCTGCACACTCCCTACTGGGGATGTGCCCGCAACCAAGGTACATGCCCTTGACTGGAATCGAACCTGGGACCCTTCAGTTCACAGGCCGATGCTCTATCCACTGAGCCAAACCGGTTAGGGCAAACAATTCAGTTCTTGATGAAGTTGTTCATGTAAAATTTTGGTTCTCGACCCAAAACCCTTTCTTGCTGATACCTGTATGATCGATCAGTCACATGTCTCTTGGGTGACAAAGGAGAGAATGTGTGTGTGAGTTAGTTTACCACTAACTCGCATATTAACATCCCAGGAAATTGTGCTGTGAAGATTTTTGTGGTTTTTTTGTTTGTTTTGCTTTTGAGCATCTGGAATGGATTAATTCAATTTACATTACGTATTTCTAATGGGAAAAAATGATTTTGTTTTCGAACAAATTACTCCTTGAACAGCCTTAGGGAACAAACTAAGTTTGAGAACCGAGATTCCATTGTAGACTATATTTTTTGCTGATCTGACAAAAAAATAGGTATAATTTAAAAATAAATATTTTTATTGATTTTAGAGAGAGAGGAAGGGAAAAGGGGAGAGATAGAAACATCAGTGATGAGAGGGAATCATCAATTGGCTGCATGCCTCCTTACTGGGATTGAGCCAGTAACCTGGGCATGTGCTCTGACCAGAAATCAAACTGACCCCTGGTTCATAGGAATCAAACTGTATGTCTTGGTTCATTGGTTGAGGCTCAATGACTGAGCAACACCAGTCAGACAAAATAGGTATAATTTTGATTTGTTCACACTGGATGTCTATTATTGTGTTGGTTGTCATTTTTTTAATTTGACAATCTAAAGGAAAAGAGGTCAGTGCCCCTGACTAAAGAGTCAGGTGTTACATATATATTTGTTAATCCTCACCCAAGGATAGTTTTCCCCATTGATTTTTTTTTTTTTTTAGAGAGAGAGGTAGGGAAGGGGAGAGAGAGAGAGAGAGAGAGAGAGCGAGAGAGAGAGAGAGAATGAGAATGAGAATCATCAATGTGAGAGAGACACATCAATTGGTTGTCTCCCACACGCGCCCTGACCAGGGCTGAGGATCGAACCTGCAACCCAAGTACATGCCCTTGACTGGGAATTGAACCTGTAACCCTTTGGTCCAAAGACTGACTCTCTAACCAGCCAGGGCAGAATTGCGTATTTTAAAAATTCTTGTAGCACCTGATTGAAAATCGCTGCTCTGGAGGAATGCTTCCCTAGATCTTTGCCCTGTAACAGGTTTTAATTGAGCAAAGATGAGTAGTTTTCTCATGTTTCCGCCTGCTCTGTGAAGTGGAAAAATCTTTCCTCTCTGTTTTCATGGTTACATGTGCTGTCTTGTCTTTTTCTCCTCCCCAAGTTTTCCTGGAACCTGGGCTCCCCAGACGCAGCGCTGGAGCAGATGGATAATGGAGACTGGGGCTATATGGTGAGATGCTTTTGCAGATGCCTTTTGAAGGCTGTCAAATTATTTTTGTACTAGAGGCCTGGTGCATGAACTCGTGCACAGCTGGGATCTGGCTGGCCCACTCTGCCCTGATGGGAGGGGGCGGGTGCTCAGGGATGGGGCCGGCCAGGGGGAGGGGCTGTTGGCTGGCCGGCCCCGCCCCCTGGTTGAACTGGTTGAACTCCCGGTCGTACTCCCTGTTGAGGGGACAATTTGCATATTAGCCAATTATTATATAGGATATTATATAAGATGTCTTTCCCCCTTATGTATTCTTAGGTATCATACACCTTGTAAGAATGAAAATTATTGGTGTATCCCCCTTAATCAGTTTAGGTGTGTTTTGGGGCGTTTGGTGTTTTTATGTAAGCAAACTCAACATAGACTTCAGAGTAACTTTATTTGGGAGAGATCATGACTTTTGGGCTTTAAGTTTATTGCCATTAGTACTCTTCCTTCATGAAAAGTGACTATGAAAAGGGTCCAGTGGGGAATGGTACGAGCAGCGGTCGCCGACCGCTGGTGCAGAGGACATTTCCATGTGGTTAGGGAGGTTACCATTGAGAAGGTGCCGCCTTTCCCACTGGTGTGTGCGTATCTTTCTATTTTCCTTTTACTCTGTTAAGAAATATCTTACCTGCCTAGTAACTGAAGTCTGTCAGTCTGTCTTTATATTTTTTCTTAAATATGATTTCTAAAACTGAAGGTATATATTATTTAGAGAAGCTTGCTTTTCAAAATTAAAGAGCAGGTTGCAACATTAATGTTACAAAATTGAATACAATATCAGATTTTGAAATTTGAAAGTTGCTGTTAGCTTTTGGGTATATGATATTGTGTTGATCAAACTGTGTATTTTAACTTAGTATTTGGCACTGTTATTGCCATGAAAAAGTTAAGAGGTCTGCACAAATTTTATCTTTTAAAAAAATTTCATGATTCCCCACCCCCTTTTGAGAGCAGAAGAAATATTGAAACTAGATTGCTTTCATTATCAAATCATTTTTTGGCCTATTTTTTTGTCAAATTGAGTTAAGAAAAATGACTTCTATTTTAAAAAAAATGTTTTTTATTGACTTTTTAGAGTGAGGGGAAGGGAGAGGGAGAGAGAAACAACAATCACGCCTCCTTCGCACCCCCTACTGGGAACTAAACCTGAAACCTGGGCATATGCCCTGACCAGGAATCTAACCAGTGACCTCTCTGTGCAGAGATGACACTCAGCTAACTGAGCCACAGCTGCCAGAACAAGTCTCTTTTTTAAAGCAGAAAGAAACTTAGTTTATTTGAGTTTGGCCTTTGTCTTTCCCT
>NW_006383017.1:576994-581669 GCF_000327345.1 Myotis davidii
ATACTCTCACAAACTTCTCTTTAGATACCGGGGCTGAAATTAAATGGCTTTGGAAGTGATGCCTTTGTTTCTTAGTACATATGTCTTTAAAGAAATAGAGTTATCCCCTATTGAAAGCATATGTTAGATCCCTGCATCCAGAAGGGTTTATCACTGAAAGTAAAGCTGTTTTGCAGAATAGATTGCTAAATACTCATAGCTGGAACGAATCTTTTGCTTTGCTTGTTACCATTTTTCTTAATATGTCAAAGTTAGGATTTTAAAAATTTCAGGTGACTAATCATTTTTTACAAAATTTCAGATGACTGACCCAGTCACGTTAAATGTAGGTGGACACTTGTACACAACGTCTCTCACCACATTGACTCGATACCCGGATTCCATGCTTGGAGCTATGTTTGGGGGGGACTTCCCCACAGCTCGAGACCCTCAAGGCAATTACTTCATTGATCGAGATGGACCTCTTTTCAGATATGTCCTCAACTTCTTAAGAACTTCAGAGTTGACCTTACCCCTGGATTTTAAGGAGTTCGATCTGCTTCGAAAAGAAGCAGACTTTTATCAGATTGAGCCCTTGATTCAGTGTCTCAATGACCCTAAGCCTTTGTATCCTATGGATACTTTTGAAGAAGTGGTGGAATTATCCAGCACTCGGAAGCTTTCTAAGTACTCCAACCCAGTAGCTGTCATCATCACCCAGCTAACCATCACCACCAAGGTCCATTCCCTCTTAGAAGGCATCTCAAACTATTTTACCAAGTGGAATAAGCACATGATGGACACCAGAGACTGCCAGGTCTCCTTCACCTTTGGACCCTGTGATTATCACCAGGAGGTGTCTCTCCGGGTCCACCTGATGGAATACATCACAAAACAAGGCTTCACGATCCGCAACACCCGGGTGCATCACATGAGTGAGCGGGCCAATGAGAACACAGTGGAGCACAACTGGACTTTCTGTAGGCTGGCCCGGAAGACAGACGATTGAGCTCCATCCCGGGGAGTTCCTGGACACCGACTCTCCAGGAGATGAAAGAGACTGGCGACTGATTTTTTTTTTTGGTGGGATTTAAAAAAAGTGTTTTTGGTATTTATTTGAAGGCATTGAGGAGCAGAAGGAAGTTTTGTGCTTTAGTGGATTCCTCTATGTTCATTCCCTTCACCCTGAGTATGCATGTGCCTGTTCAGAGCCTCCAGATAACTTTTTTATAAAAAGAAGTCTGAAAATTATTATGGTATATAAACCCTTAACAGGCTTTTTTTTTTTATTACAGTGCTAAAATGATTTCTGATTAATGGTCCCTAACTCAACTAGAGGCTCAAAAATATAGGAATGAAAGAATAAACAAAGTGAGTACTCCTGATGCTTTTGACAAAAATCAAAACATCATGTAGGGTGACCTAGTTTCCACACCAATAAGCAGTATTGTAATATTAAAAAAAACTGTTCCAATCATTTAAAAGTACTTGTTAAGTACTGCTTTTTACAGTTATGACAACTGTTTCTTTCTATGCATATAAATCAAGCAACCAAATATCTGTAGCCATGGAAATGTCTGACTAGAAATATTTATATTGGATTCTGAATACAAAATGTCCCTGTGGTAGAAATCTTCTTATGCCTGGTGCAGTATAATTCCCAAGTGTACTGTCTACCAGAAAAAAATGAATAAAAAATGAAATAGAAATATTAGGTTTATATTTATTGACTACTGTTACTTAAGGGGAAAATCATATTTCTTGTCTCTAAAGTGTGCATTGTTTGTTTTATGTACCAACATACACTGCACTGCCAAAGCACACTTGTATTTGACTCAAGAGGACTCAGTGGTACCCTTGGATGCAGTTTGTAGAACTCTTCTGTGTTATTAAGCAGGAATAGATGGAATTACTAATTTTGTTAAAACAATACAATTTGAACAGTGAACATATAATTTGACAAATTAAGTAGGAATTATGTTGAAGATTAAAGATTTTTCTTCAATAAGCCACCATTTGTCATAGCCCTGGATATGACCCTTATCGGAGTTTTGTGTTGAGTATTGGAACAAACTGACTCTTCAGCCACTTTATTCTCTTATACAGTGGAACCTCAGTTCTCAAACTTAATTCATTCTGGAAGACTATTCAGGAAGCAATTTGTTTGAACACCAAATCATTTTCCCCCATTAGAAATAATGTAAATCGAATCAATCTGTTTCAGACCACTATAAGCAAAAACACATGAAACTTCACAGCACAATTTCCTGAGATGTTAACTCGAGTGTTAGCCATAAACTGACTCACACTCACGCATTCTCTCCTTTGTCGCCTGAGAGACACATGATTGATCATGTGTTGAAAGGGTTGTTGGGTTGGAACCAAAGTTTTATTCGACAATCCAGATATTCTGTGAACAACTTAGTCGAGAACCCAATTATTTGAGATGGGAGGTGTTCCAGAACCGAGGTTTTGACTGTACGTGGTAACCCACAAATTATTTTATTATTAAAGTTAAATCTATTTCTGAGGAGAGGAAATAAACTGCAGTGAATGAAGGATCTGGCCCAGGTATGTGTATTTGTTTCTCAGTAGTCTTTATTTTGCATAGTTCGTTTGATTCTATTTCTTGGAAGTTACTCACAGGAAGGTTTATGTTAACTATAGTCAGACTTCCAGGTTTGTTGGAACACCTAAAAGGAAGTGTGTATTTAAAAAAAATGTTTTTTTATTGATTATTACATATGTGTCCTTATCCCCATTATCCCCCCCCCCCCCCCATGCCCTCACCCCCCTGTTGTCTGTGTCCATTGGTTAGGTCTGTATGCTAGCATAGAAGTCCTTTGGTTGATCTCTCTCCCTTACCCCCACCCTCCCCTACCTTCCCTCTGAGGTTTGACGGTCTGATTGATGCTTCTCTGTCTCTGGATCTGTTTTTGTTCATTAGTTTATGTTGTTCATTATATTCTACAAATGAGTGAGATCATGTGATATTTATCTTTCTCTGACTGGCCTATTTCACTTAGCATAATGCTCTCCAGTTCCATCCATGCTGTTGCAAATGGTAAGAATTCCTTCTTTTTTACCGCTGCTTAGTATTCCATTGTGTAGGTGTGTAATGCCTTCCCTGTTCTGCGGGAGGAAGGTTCTCAGGCTGTGTGTTCTAGGGCCAGCCACTCCTTTTCTCCTCTGAGATCTGCCTCTGAAAGGATTTTGAAAACACCTTCATCCGTGTTTGCCCAGGTCTCTGAAAATTTACCTTAAGATTTGACAAAGGACCAACATTCAGAAACCTGTAAGTACCCCATTTTCACCATCTTCAAGCTATAACTCCTTAATGGTACTGACCGGTTGCTGTGGTTTCAGTAAATGTACTAGTATGAAGTTATCTCTTTAGAAAATGGTCTCCGACTTCAGGTTGCTCAGTGGTTACCTAAGACAGAACCAACCCAGCCACTTAGGTGTTGTTAAGCTAGCTGAGGTGAACGTGAGAAAAAAGGGTTTGGCTTGAGAACAGGTTATGGAAATGGGAATCATATTTGGCCTTCCAAGGTTTTAAAAGTTAAAAACTTTTGAGGTCTCTTCTTTGTTCAGTTTACTGGAGATAAGTTTGCTTTTGGTAAAATTTCACAGATTTATTAATTATTAATAAAATGATTACTTATATGGGTAAGTTAGGAAAAATAGCCAGCTGAGAGATTTTGCAATTTGGGCATTTAATTTTGAGTGTTTTATTTGCTTAAGCAACTGAAAATGATATGAAAATGTAGCTTGAGTATATTTGGGTAATTTGAGCAATTATGTCTTTTATAAGTTTTAATTTTCTGTGGAAAGGTTGATTTTTCAAAATTGATACTTAGTTGAAGTCTTAGGGCTGTACATTTTATTTAGATTACAAGTATAGGCACTTTTGGAGACAGGTTGTGTGTGTGCATGTGTATGTCCTTTTAAAGTTTAAACCCTTAGATAAATGTGAGCTGTAGGCACAAATGATAACTAATGAACCTATTGGCTTTTGCCAGATCAAAAACAAAACCCTGGGATTTAATAAAATAGATGTTACAATTGGATAATACTACTGTGTTTTATTGTAGGAAGTGCCAAGCATACTTAGAAGAGAGAATTGTTTACACAGCAGTGTACCCAATGACCAGCATCCACAACTATTCTCTCCCCTTTTTCCTCTCATGGATGCTGAAGTAAACCACAGGTGTTTCATTCACTTCAGACTGTCTCTCTAGAAGATAATGACTTTCTTTAAAAAATACATACACTTATGTCCTTTAAAGTTTTAACGCCACATTTGCCATACTACCATTATCACAGAGTAGTGCTGCTTTATTTTTTTAATATATTTCTTCATTGATTTCAGAGAGGAAGGGAGAGGGCACGAGAGATAGAAACACCAAAGATGAGAGAGAATCATCGATCGGCTCCCTACTGCATGCCCCGCACTGGGGGTCGAGCCCACAGCCGGTGCATATGCCCTGACCGGGAATTGAACTGTGACCTCTAGGTTCATAGGTCAAAGCTCACCCACTGAGCCCTAACTGCCGGGCTCCACATGTATTTTTTCAAACAATAAGCAAGTACGTAGTGTAAACACAGAAACCCCCCATCCTGCCACAGATGGCCCCCGAGATTTTAGTCCCTGAGGACAATGGAATGCTGTAGACCAGCGGTTCTCAACATGTGG
>NW_006383017.1:582653-604193 GCF_000327345.1 Myotis davidii
CTGCCCCCCCCCCCACTGGGGATCGAGCCTGCAACCCAGGTTTGTACCCTTGGCCGGAATCGAACCTGGGACCCTTCAGTCCGCAGGCTGATGCTCTATCCACTGAGCCAAGCCGGCCAGGGCAAGTGGTGCTTCTTGAATGCTGCTGATTATTTCATAGCTTGGATCTCCAACTTTGTAGTAGTGGTCTTAGATATTTCTGGTAGGCAGGGTTCCCCTGTTGTAGAAAGAAGTGCATTAGTAAGACAGAATATTTCTGTCAGGATTAATAACTTTTCAAATTAAGTTGTTTTTTTTTGTTTCAAAATGAACATTACATAAGGTTTTTAATTTTAAAAATTATTTTTAAAATTCGTTTTGTGTGAACATATGGAGAAACATTTTTTTCCAAAGGGCATCCTTCATTTTCTCCAGCAGATTTTAAATTGTGGATGCAGGTGGCCAATTAAAAAACACAGTTATCATTTGCTTTTGGAATTTAACACAAATAAAAGGCTTGACTCTTTGAGGCTCCTTGAAATGGAACATTAACCATAAAGGAATCGGAACGGTGGCATCAGGTAAGCAATATAATATGTCACAATAGGTTATCCCTGTTATTTTCTGATGTCTTGGTTTGCTCCCTCAGCCCTCTCTCATCCATGTAACATTTACTTGTGTCTTTCTTGCCTGTCTAGGTTAAACTGTAAGCTCCTTGAATGACTCTTGATCTCTGCTGTATTCTTAGTACCTAGGAAAGTTTCTGGCATATAGTGTATGTTCAGTAAATATGTTGAATGATTGAATTAATCAGTAGGTGTATTTAAGGCATCTAGCAACTACTTGGACAGACTTTTACAATAGAGTAATTGGGGGGAAATAGGATTCTTGTTTTGAAATTATCCCGAATGTTTCCTCCACTGCTTGCATCTGTAGGGAATCACTTTGATATGAGTTCATGTGGGGAGGGGCAGCAGCCTTTTGCTGTTCACTCTGGAAAGGCTGGCTTGAAATGGCCAGATCAGGAAAAAAGCCAAAAAACCAGACTCATGGCTCAAATAAACCTCGGGAGGGCAAATCACCCAGTCCCGGCATGAAGCTCATCACCCACCCGCCCAGACAGAAGAGAGACTAGCTTAGGGCTCTAAGACACTTAACTTAGCATAGCATCTTTCTTTTGATAGGAAATGTCAGTGACATATATTCTCATTTGTCTGCAAGGTTTGTTTTAACGTAGCTTTTGTTTTAATTTATTTGAAATACCTGTAGTGAACCTTTTTCTACTAGTGCCAATGAAAACTGCCTCTTCTCGAAGTTTCAAAATTACAGCAGATTAAAACATTACACTGTGAAAGTGCCATTTTGCTGCTCTCTAGAGGAGCCAGAAATGTAAGAGAATGTGGCTGTATATTAGCAGTCAACCAAGTACCATCTTAACTAATTGGAAACCGTTCTCCGAAGTCATTTATAATCTCAGTTCCTAAGTTGCTTGCTGTACCTGTCACCTTTTTAGCAAGGTAAGTGACGCTAGGATGGCAACAGTCTGTGCAGCATTGTGGATGCAGCAGGTTCCTTCCTCTCACTGTAGGTCACAAAACCGTGTTAATTATTCCATCAATGCAAATGTCTACTCTGTGATAGGCCCTGGGGTTAGGAAGGTGAAGACTACATCCTTGTTCACAGTGAAGTGGCAGGTGACAGAAAAGGGAAAAGTGAATGGGATGAAGTGCATCAACCTTTTTTTTTTTTTTAAGGACATCATTGTTTATTAAATATATTTTTATTTCAGAGAGGGAGAGAAAGATAGAATCATCAATGATGAGAATCATTGATTAGCTCCCTCCTGACCCCCCCCGCCCCTACTGGGCATGTGCCCTGACTGGGAATCGAACCGTGACCTCCTGGTTCATAGGTTGTCGCTCAGTCACTGAGCTACGTCAGCCGGGCTTATCAAATCTATTGATGCTGTGGGCTGGCCATGCACCTCATTTAGATAAGCCTGCTCTCATATCATATCCAGATTAAATTCTTTTAGAAATAATAAGAAAGTCCCCTATGTGCTATAGTGAAGATGAGGAGTCAGGAGAATTGGCATGTTTCCTTGCTGCTAGTAAAACAAGTTTGAGGGAGGTTATGTCATCATCTCCTGACAGGTGGCACAGCGGGACAGGCTTTCCTCTGGAGCACCAGAGGGCATGCATTTATGCTGAGACCACCACAGGAGCTCTTCTGGAGGGGAGGACGGCTGTAGTTTTATGCCGGGATTTAAATATTAGTAAGTAGATCTAAGCATTAGAAAAAGTAAAACACTAGTTAACTGTACTAGGCAGTGAGTGTATCACACCTTCTTTAGTGGGTTGTATTTCCTTGTTGAGTTAAAAGGATGCCTTCCTAGAGTCAGGGAATGACCAAAATGGATTGGCCTTCTCTCTGACAACCATCTGGGGGGTAGTGGTTGTGTTATAACTTGAGATGATCACGTTCAATTAAGCTATGAGGCATGACAGGATGCATACTGTTAAGAGCAAGTTTGACGCTCTGGTAAGTGTGACTGAAAGCCTGAGAGTTGCCAATCTGATGAGGTGTTAAGACACCTTTTCTGAAATATGCCCTAAGAGGTAAAGGAGTAGGCTTCACCATCTGAATATCACGTCTGCACGATAGAACTTAACCTGTTGTGGAGGTAGAGTCTATCTTTGCTTTTATAAAATCTTTATCAAATCTGCTATTAAATGTTGGGCCCTCAAATTCTAAGTACAGGGTTTATTTCTTTACTCCAGTTAATGGTGTTCATGGGCATTCATAGCTTTTCCCAGTGAGGCTTACGGCCTGGCCCTCTCTTCTGTTAGTGACTCAGGGCTCTAGCATCCTCTCCTAGGACTGCTGGGCATCTTCTCTCCATAACCCTTGCAGTGGTCATTCGCATGGCTTCCTGGCCACTGATGGCGGTGCAGCCATGTTCTGTGTTTCTGGGATTGTGTTCCTTAGGTGAAGAGGAAGGAGGTATGTCTAGCTGGCAGTCAGGTCTGAGAGATCCGCCCCCCAGCGCCGCCCAGCCAGCTTCCTGTCACCTCTGAATACCCACTTTTATCAACACAGATCTCAGAGTTAGGAGGCTGAAAATAAGGTGGGGTGTGACTTATCTTATTTGTGTTACTTGAAAGCCAGCTTGCCATTACGTGTGTATGCCCTTGGGTGTGTCAAGCCATGATTTAGAGCTTGGGTCCTCCTCCTAATTCCCTTAATCAAATTCTGAGCAGTGCATTTTGCTGATTACAGTCCAGACTCAGCGTTCCTGCCGGGCCACAGCCCCGCTCCTGGTTTCTTTTATGTATCCTCAAAATATTTTAAACAGACAAGCTATGGCAGCGATTTCTACCCTAATGGGAATCAGTTTAGATGGGAAACATTGGAGGTGCATTCAGTGCTTGTCCTCTGCTCTCTTCCGTAATTGATGTGTTCAACTACCTGGGTATTGGTCGGTGACTTCTGGGCCCAGTAGAACAGACGTTCATAGACATTGCCATCGTAACAGCCAAGTGCTGAATTTAAACACTGATCTGTGAAGTCGAAAGCATCCGTTAACGAGATGGCATCCTTCCTGAGAGAAAAAACAAGAGTTTGTGAGTATTTTAGACTGCTCATGAATCTGATTATTCTGGAATGGTGAACAACACCTAATTAGAGGTTGCTTCATTATTCACCTTCGAACAACTCAGCTTTAATTTTTTTCGAAGTTTTTATATTTGATCAATTATGTATGCACAGTATAAAGAATCAGATAGTTCTTTGAGGTTATTTAAAATGAGCATATCCTGTTCTCTCACCTCCGTTTCCTAAACGCGCCCCCCCCCCCAGTCCCACCCAGAGCAATCAGTTTCAGTCTTTTAACTGATATTTTTGGTTTTAACCTGAACGTCTCTAAGTAACTTTTTATATTTCTGTTTCTTGCTGGTTCACTCGTGGACATTATCTGTTGACTCTCTATTACAACAGATGAGGATTTATTTTTAGCACCTTCTGACCCCAACCTATGCTTCCTCCTCTTCACCTTCCTGCCTCCCAGTATAGCTACGATTTTGGCCAGACTAATAATACTCAGTGCTTAAAGTAGTATGACTGTACGTATCTCTATATATAAAAGCCTAAGCGACTATTACAACCAGACGACCAGACGGCCGGTAGCTATGATGCACACTGACCACCAGGGGGCAGACACTCAATGCAGAAGCAGCGCCCTGGTGGTCAGTGCGCTCCCACAGCCAACCTCCCATGGTCCCTCGCCCCCGGCCAGCTGGCCCTGATTGGCCCTGATCACTGGCCAGGCCGAGGGACCTCACCTGTGCACGAATTCGTCCATCAGGCCTCTAGTCTTATATATGATTATGACTTTATGTATCCTGTTCACAGCTGAGCTAGGTCCCCACCACATCTCCTTGTTGCAGTGACCTACCTCCAGGCTCACTGTCCTCTCTCCAACACTGCTATTGTTAATCCTTAGTGATTTCACTGTCTATGTAGATGTTTCTCTAAAGCTCAACTCCTCAGTTCTTTGAATCTCCTGCTCCATTAACCTCGTTGTACAGCCTCCCTCTACCATCTTTGCCACAATCAGACACCAGGACTCATCATTAGCATCTGCAATTTCTCTGTGATCTCAGCCATGTTTCCTTCTCTGCTCCTGTCTTCCTAGCTTACTCCCTTTAGTATTCTGACTTCTATCTTCCTTTTTCCCTTTCAAGCAACAAACAGTGTTTTATTTTAATCCCATTGAATGAAATAGTTTCTAAAAAGTATTCACATGCTTTCCTACCTTTTTAGCAAAGGATGTAAAACACAATATGCGATTATTTGTTTAAACTCTTCCCTGACTTTTGTTTCAAAAAGCATTTGAGGTGACTGGGATACTGGACCTATTTCAGTTCTTTCTGGCTGACCCTATGCCATCATTATGAGGTGATTTCATGTAGGACTGTTTATCATTCTGTGACCCCACTGGCACCTACCAGTAGGTCCCTCAGCCCCCTGGTGGTCTCACTTTCCTCCTTATCCCACTGAAATTTCGTGGCTTGGTATGTTACCTCCTCAAAAATATATTCAACAACTTTTCTTGCCTTGGTTTTTGGCAAAACCCCGTCCCTGATTATCTTTAATTTTCCACAGACTTTGTGCCACCACCTTTGTAGCTATGGCTGGAAAAACCAATACTGACTAGGGTCATAGGGTTTATGGGGGTCCTTATGGGACAATCCTATTACATTGCTCTAATTCATTTACTCTTTTATTCTCTTAGGTGATGTTTTGTACTTTGTCTTCTATCCTCAAATCTAATTTCTCCATTTCCCCATCTCTTACCTAAATCACTTTGCCTCCTATTCCACTGATAAATAAAAGTGGTAAGAGCATTCCCTCCCATGCATTTATCCACACAGTGCTTTTCTCTTCATAGTACAGGTCAACTGCCCAGGCTCCCTCCTGAGGCCAGTCCTTCTTTGTCTACTAGGGAGCAGTGTTCCAGAAATTCTCCTGCCTTGCCCACACTCCCCTCTCTACTGGATCACTTCCATCAGTATACAAACATGCTTCCAGTTCTCCCCTTTTAAAAGTAAGCCTTTGACTCCTCCTGGCACCATCCTCTACCCCATATCTTGGCTCCTCTTTATGACGTTCTTTAAAGTGCTATGTTCACGTATGCCTGGTATTTCCACTTCTTTTTGCTGTTCTCCTGGACTAGATCCATACAGGTTTCCACTCCCACCATCCCACTGACGTATCTCTTGTCATGGGTCACCCCAGCATCATCTTTGGAGGGGCCCAAGACTGTGTTTGGGCTTCTTCCCTTCATACTCTCATCCTTGTGATATCATCCTTCTCATGCTTTAGATACCAGCCATAGGCCAGTGACTTCCACATTTCTCTCTCCAGTCTCACTTGCCTGCTTACTAACGTTTTACCTGATTTCTATCTAACAGGCTCTTTAAACTTAACGTGTTCAAAACCAAATCCTGAGTTTCTAGCTTTCTCCTGTCGAACCTGCCCAAACCTGCCCTCCTATAATCTTTCCCATTTAATGGCAACTCTGTCCTGGCCAAAAACCTGAACTCCTCTCTGCCTATTCCACCCCAAATCTAACCTGCCGGCAAGTCCTGTTTTATCTTCAAAGTATATTCCAGCTCTACTTTCTCCCACCACCTCCAATGCTGTCACCCTGGTCCTGTCCACCACCCTCTCCCACCTGGATCATTGCAGCAGCCTCCTCGCCAGTCTCCCTGTTTTGCTCCCTTGTCCCCCATCCCCACTCAGTTCTTAATCTGGCTGCTGCAGTGTTCCTTTGCTCTGTGCTATGCTCAGAACCCTCCCGTTCTCACACTAAGTAAAAGCCAGAGTCTTAAGTCTTTGCCGTGACCCACACCCCCTCCCTTGCCCCTCTCAGTGCACCCTAACTGTCCCACCTCTTCTCTCATTCCCCACCTCAGTCACGCCCCTCCAGCCCCTGTTCTCCGGATGGACGTGCCAAACACGCTCTGGCCTCCACCATTTCTACTTATTCTCTGCTTGGATGCTCTTTTCCCAGCCGACCACATGGCTCCTCTCACCTGCCCCCTCCAGATTATTCCTCAAACGTCACCCTCCGTGGGTGGCCTTTGACCTATTTAAAATTATAGCTCCCCCCACCCCCCAGCCCCTTTCCTTTCCTGCTGTCCTTTTCTTAGTAGCATTTATCACTATTCCACACACTGTGTCTTTGACTTATATTTTATGTCTGTGTTTGTCTCCTCTCCTCTAGGCTGTAAGCATTTGTGCCCTTTCATATCCCTCAATTGAAGAGTATCTTCTGTAATCATTTTATTAATGATCTGCTCCCTTCTGTTTTCTCTGTCTCCTCTTTCTCAACCTTTTTTTCAGATGATGGACAGGATCAGACCTCTTACTATTTTTTTTCTCTTCTGTTTTTGTCTTTGCTTTCTTTCTGAGGGTTCTGCAATTTTATCTTTCAATCCTTCAAGTTTTTCATTTCCATCTCATTTTTTAATTTCATAGAGCTCTTGTTTTTTGTTCTCTGTTACTTTTTAAGAAATTAAATTCTTATTTTATGGTCACAGTATCTCCTCTTAACTCTTTGAAGATATCACTGATTCTTTTTTTTGACAGTAATATGTTTTGTTTTTATGTATTTTTAAAATTACAGTTAACGTACAATATGTTTCATATATACGATGTAGTGATTAGACATTTGTTTAACATATGAAGTGATCACCCTGATAAGTCTATTACCATCTGACACCATCATGGTTATTACAATACTAGAGGCTCGGTGCACAAAAATATGTGCACTCAGGGGGGTCCCTCAGCCTGGCCTGTGCCCGCTCACAGTCTGGGACCCCACGGAGGATGTCCACCTGCTGGCTTAGGCCCACTCCCAGGGGTTCAGGCCTAACCTGGCAGTCAGACATCCTTCTGGCAGCCCTCAGGGGATGTCCACTTGCCAGCGGGGAGCAGGCCACTGGCAGCCATCAGCCTGGCTTGTGGCTGAGCAGAGCTCCCGCTGTGGGAGTACGCTGACCACCAGGGGGCAGCTCCTGCATTGAGCATCTGCCCCCTGGTGGTCAGTGTGTGTCAGAGTGACCAGTCATTCCCAGTTGTTCTGCTGTTAGGGTCAATTTGCATAGTACCCTTTTATTATATAGGATCATTTTTATTTATTTTTATAAATCCTTTTTTTAAAACAAAATACTGATGTCTTAAAAAAAGTTTTCGCCTCCCTGAAGATTCTCTGTGTCTTTCAAGTTGCCTCATTCTTGCTTGCTTTGGTCTCTTTCATGTCAGGGGCTTTCCTCAGGTGTCTGGTCATAGCTAAGAGTGGGGCATTAATTAGCTGATTAGAAGTCTAGTTGTGCTTGTCAGTGTGGGTGAATTGGGGAACCCTGTGCTGGTCAGATTCCCTAGAGGAGGAACATGTTAGGGAACTAGCCTGGCTGCCCACTCTGGGAACCTTGGGAAAAGAGGCTGGGGAGGGGCTCATCAGCATGCTTTACTGAAGCCCCCCTGTGTTCTGTAGGGCAGCCTCATCCCCAGCTGTTTACCTTCTGCCAGGGTGGGGCCAAGCAAAGCCTTAAAACTGCTCACGGAGGAGGGGAACTGGGGACTCAGCTCTTTCTGAAATAGACTTTCAACCCATCCTATCAGTCAACTTTACCCCCACTGCCAGAGGCACATGGTCCTCCGGTTCTTGGGGTTCTTGGGTGTAACTTGGTTGCTTTTCCCACTTGTAGGGAGTGATTCACCTTTCTCAGGTCTGCTAAGTCACTGTTTGTCCATCTACTTCCAATTCTCATGTTTCTTCTCTAAGTGTCTTTTTCTTTGTGGGTTGATGCCTTTTTAAAAATTTAACCCATTTGCTGATGTTTTAGTGAGGCTTCAGGAGGGAAGAAAGTAAATGCGTATGTTCATCTGTCGTCTTTACCTGGAAGTCCCCCAACTGAGATTTCACGATCACGCGAATAAAAACTATTTGGGTCAGTTAACTACCATTACACAGAGAGCTGGTTTTTAGTGTCGCTTAGAATCATGTGCCATCATTTGTCATCTCAGAAATCTGAGGGTGATACTGGATAGTCAAGGCTGGGAGTTGTGACACAGAACTGTTAAAGGCATGTAATCTCTTACATACCTAATTATCCTGCACTAGTAGGAGGGTGACTTAGGAACCATAATGTGAGTAAATCAATTTGTGGGCTTGATGCCTGCATTAGTTGCCTGTTTGCATCCGGGCTGTTTGGTCCTGCATTGTACATTTCTAGAGACAAGTCAAGCACTTAGAAATGCTGTTGCCGGTAAACATCATGCTGAGGAGGTGTTACGGGGTCTTTTGTGTTTCATCATCACTGTCAGGGCTAGAACATTACTGTCGTCATGTGCTTCTCAAATGCCAAGCTTTTTTGAAATTAGAGATGCTTGGGCTTAATGCAGTACTCAGTTATGCCATTAATGGTTTCTGTCACTGGATTCCCAATTTTTTAGGAAAAGTTTAATACTTGAGTAATAATTTTATCAAATATATTTTTGATGGTTTAATTGGACATTTACTGACCACCAACTTATCTGTGAGGTGCTTATTTGGAGTTATAAATGGTATGCAACATAGTGCGTATTATTATAAATAAAATAATTTGTCTAGTTTTTTCTTTTAACCTCCATTATGAATATATTATTTTTTTAATTTCAAAAATATAAAGTTCTCTTAGTCTTGTTGATAATGTGAACTCTTGGAGGTTCTAGGGGTAAAAGTCACACACCCGTGTGTATAACCCCTTCACCCCCAATACCACAAGCATCATATGTTCTCAAGTTAGCCCATTTTTCATGTTATGAACAATGGTGACTAATTTGTATTGTTTTTTAAAAATATATATTTTTATTGATTCCCTAGAGGAAGGGAGAGGGGGAGAAAGAGAAATATCAATGATGAGAGAGAATCAATGATTCTCTATTGATTGGATGCCTCCTGCACACCCCACACTGGAGATCGAACCTGCAATCCAGGCATGTGCCCAGACCAGGAATTGAACCATGACCTCCTGGTTCATAGGTTTACGCTCAACTACTGAGCTATGCTGGTCGGGCCATTGATTTGTTGTTTCACTTATTTATGCATTCATTGGTTGTTCCTTTATGTACCCTGACCAGGGATCAAACCAACAACTTTGGTGTATCAGGACTACCCAGCCTGGGCTGTTTTGATACGGTTTATATCATTGCATCAGTAGTATGTCATAACCCTAAACTGCACTGCATTAATGTTGCATTTAAAAACTATTTGTGTTGTTTTGCAAATGAGTATATGAATTACTAGGTTTTTAAAGAAATCTCCTCTTGAAGCTAAGGAAGGATTAAAATAAGTTAGAGTTTGCGTAAGCACATTGAACAAAGACAAGGATATTGGATTTGAAATAAACAAGAGCCCAACCTTCACATACAGCTTAACACATTGCGGGCGGATCACGAGCATTCTCATGTTTTCACATTACAGTGTTTTACATAAATGTTAAAGGCATGCCTTACAATTAAATACCATTGCATTTTGAAGTTATTTATTCCATGTTCTTGCAAGCTAGTATCTTTTTAAAGTGTGATACTGTGTAAGACGTTTTCTGTACTCGTTCAATGGAAACTTATCTGGCCACTGGGTAAAGCCAGCAATGACACTACTGGTGCGCAGGGAATAAGAGCTCATGCTCTGGGGTCAGGCCCCAGACTGTACCTGGCTCCTCCTCTGGCTAATGATGTGACTTTGGACAAAGTACTTAACTCTCCTAAGCCTGGGTGTCCTCCCCAGTAAAGTGGGGAGAGTAATAGTATCCACTTCAAAAGGCTGTAAGGCTTCCATGAAGGGATGGCCTACTGCCTGGCATGCATAAGTGCTCCTTAAATATTAGCTGTGCCTAGGACTCATCAATACATATTATTCATATGTAATAGGCTTCATTTTACTTTATTACTTAGATACTATTCCTATTTCCTGGACAGTGGTGAAGAGTTCTGAGGCATTTTTATTTCTGTTTTTCCCAGTTTTTAATTAACCCATAATGCTTCCTGTTGGTGTGATAATGCTCGGGTGTAAACCTCTCCAGGACTGTGGCCGCTTTTGTCAGACCCCGTTTAACAAGGGTTTGGAGCTGCAAGTTTTGGGGCTTGATGTGACCAAAGGGCGAAGGGATATTTTCCGAGGACTCCCACTCACCGGATGAGGAAGAGCAGGTCCAGGTAGGCTGATCTCACCATGTCTACTTGGGCCCCAGACAGGAAGCCATCATGGAGAAAGTCGCCCGCGGTAGACAGGATGCCATGCAAAGCAAAGAGATCACAGAGGCGCTGCAGTGCCTGCTGAATGGCTGGTTCGTGGTCGAGTTTCTGCAGAGCTTCTGCGAAACCCTTCACAGTGATGTAGTAGCAGTGCGCCTACAAGGACACAAAGGTGCGTTAGCCTCTCGCTCCGATTTCTGGCTCCAGGTGCCCTCCTGGGGATGTGCCTGCTGCAGCCTGTTTCCCAGCAGGCTGACAAGCCACTGCCTTTCTCCCAGCTCCCTGTGGGTCTTACCGAGCCCTTTCGATAGTGTGGGTGCACCTGTGTGTGTTGGGGGCTGGTGGGCTCTGGAACATGGCCCTTAGTTTTTTCATTTTGCTTGGGGCAATTTTTAAAAAAATATTTTTATTGATTTCAGAGAAGAGAGAGATAGAAACATCAATGATGAGAGAGAATCATGGATTGGCTGCCTCGTGCACACCCCACACTGGGGACCCAGCTTGTAACCTGGGCATGTGCCCTGATTGGGAATCAAACCATGATCTCCTGGTTCATAGGTTGACACTCAACCACTGGGCCACACTGGCTGGGTTGCTTGGGGCAATTTCAAGTAGGTTTGAAAGTAGAAAGTACAGGAGAATTAGAGGCTGGCCCGGGGACAGTGGAGGACACCACTTGTCTCAATAAATACTGTTTTGTTTGCATGTTCAAGGCAGTAGGAGATGTATGTGCGCACATGCTGTGAATGAGAAAGGAGGGGTTCAGTATATACATGAAATTCATCCCAGCTAGAGAGGAAACTCCTTGAGATAAGCAGTGCTATCATTTAGCCCACATGCAGCAGTCTGGCAGTAGTTAAAATAACCAGTTGGTAAGTGCCCACTGACCTCAACCAGGCAAGAGCCCCTCTGCCAGCCAGGCTCCTCTGGGACCCCCGTTGTCCACAGCCCAGCAACTAAAGCGTTAGTGGCGGGCCCAGCAGGAGCCTCTCAGGACTCTGCTTTCCCTGAAATCTTTTGGGCTGCTTGGTGTCCCTGCCCTACTCTCCCCAAGACAAATGCACAACTGGTTTTACCTGGTAGGATATGAGTTCCATGGGGAAAGAGCAGAAAGGAGAGCATGACCGGCCGATGTGGCTCAGTTGGTTGAGTGTCAGTCTCATGCCAATGGGTTCGATTCCAGTCAGGGCACATGCCTGGGTTGTGGGTTCGATCCCTGAGAAGGGGGTGTGCAGGAGGCAACCAATCCTATGTTTCTCTCTCAATGTTTCTTTCTCTCCCTCCCCCTTCCTCTCTGAAGTCAATAAAAACATATTTAAATAAATAAACTAGGTCTCAAATGTTTATTTGTTAATGGATTACCTGGCAGTGACTTTTAGCAGCAGGCTTAGAGTGTCTTGAGGGTTCAAAGGTGTTTACCCAAGGGGAAAAGGAATAGGGTCATTCCAGGCTCATGTGCAAAGGGCCATCCTTTCAGGTGGCAGCAATTTAACCCGACTGAGCACTGGAGTGTAATGCAATGAGAGGCCCTCAGGTGCTGAAGGGCTGTGAATGACAGGTTGGGATTTAATTCTGTGGGCATCCGGCAGCCACTAAAGTCTTCAACAGGCCAGAGATCTGAGCAGGTTTTTCACTTGGAAAGAATCTGCCTTTCCCAGAGAGGCCTCCCAGGGGTGCTAATGGCACCGGTTTACCACCTGGGCCTGTGCTCTCAGCCTTGCTGGGTTTGGATGTGGAAGAGGAGCGGGTTGCTCCGCCGGGTCCTACAGCCCTCGCTGCTCAAACTGGACCCAGTTTGGTAAAACTGGAGACTTACCTTTTTCACCTAGGCCCCGCTTCCTGTTCTAACCTGAGTGCCATGTCCTGAAGTTCTCAGGGCCCGGGGCTGAGGAAGGAGTGATGAAGAGCCTCTCCCTGGGGAAGCAGGAGGAGGGCCAGAGAGAGAAGGTGGCCTCCACGCTTCGGGGAAGGCTGAGCACAGTGAACTTCGTTAACTTCGCTGTAGGTTGATTTAAATCAGGGGCCCTGGCTAATGTGGGAGTGGAGGTATCTATACACTAGGTGCCTCTCTAAATGTTCCATGCATTAACTCATCTAATCATAATCATCTTCCAAGGTAGGTACTGTTATCAGCTCCATTATGCAAATGAGGAGACTGAGGCATGGAGAGGTACGTTCCTTGCCCAAGTTCACATGGCTGGTAAGTGGTAGCAACGAGATCCAAACCGGGGCATTCACCTCCCAGCTACGAGTCTGTACTCTTTATCTAAAAGGAAATTAATTTGTTTTCCAATTACAGCTGACATACAACATTATATTAGTTTCAGGTGTACAACAGTGATCAGACATTTATATACCTTACGAAGGGATCACCCCAGTAAGTCTAGTACCTATCGGTCACTACAAATAGTTATTACAGTATTACTGACTACACTCTCTATGCTGAACTTCACATCCCATGTAGTCTGTGTTTTTGTTTTGTTTTAATCCTCACCCGAGGATATTTAGAGAGAGTGGGAGAGAGATGGAAAGAGAAATATCGATGTGAAAGAAATTAATTGGTTGCCTCCTGCATGCGCCCTGACCAGGGGCCAGACCGGGGAGAAGCCTGCAACCAAGGTACATGCCCTTGACCAGAATTGAACCCGGGACCCTTTGGTCTGCAGGCCAATGCTCTATCCACTGAGCCAAACCAGCTAGGGCTAGTCTCTGCCCTTAACTGCTGCCCTGAGTTGCCAAAGCCACCAGAGGCTGAGTGCCAGCATTTGCCCCAGGTTCCTGGGGACAGCGTCTCTCCTGGGCAGGGCTGAATGGTGGGATCAGAGCCCATCAGGCCTCAAGGGCTCTAACGAGCCCCCCGATGATATAGACAGGAGAGTGAGAGCCCAGAGAGGGAAGGACTGCCTGAGGTCACACTCTTCTCCTTTGTGTCCACCCCTCTGCCACTGTTCCCTACTCCTCCCCTGTTGCTCTCCCGCTCTCCCTGCACCCTTATGGTTTCCAGATGGCACCCTGTTGGGAGCTTGATGGCCTCCCAAACCACAAAGCCCCAAAAGTGCAGACTTCCCTGTCCATTATGACTTTGGAGACAAGGCAAAACCTCCCAGGAAGCCCTGGGCTGGTTGAGCTCACCCTTGTCACCCCCTCACTGATGCGCAGTGGCTCCCTGGGGGAAAAGGAAAGGAAAGCATGTTCACTAGCCATTTCCTACCTTGGACTAACGCCCCCGAGTTCTCTGTCCACATCCGTGGAACAGAGGTTATGCGACTCCCTCCCAGGGTTGTGTGTATGAAACGAGGTAACCCTGGCAAACATGTCCGGTCCATTTGAAGGCAGGACAGAGGTTTGGAAAGTGGGTGGCTGTGGTTTTTATGGTAGGCTGGTGAGAGCACAGCCTTGGCCCTCCTCTGTGTTGACAGGACATTTAGCACATGTGGCAGAGTTAATACCGCACCTGCCAGTGATGGAGGTGGCGGTCACCAGGTGGTGCTCATGTCCAGCCTGCCTGACCAGCCTGCCCTGTGACTGCCCTGCAAACTCCTCCAGAGCTCTCCTGTTTTAAGGCTGCCGTTTTCTGGGCCTAATGGTTGATGATTGAAATGATCCCTTTGATTTTCTAGCTGCCACTCATTTTTATTTTCTTTTATCCCCTTGATATCTCTCATCTAACCACTTCTCTCCATGCCCTCTGCCAAGTTCCTGGTCAGGGCCACCCTCTGCCCTCACCCAGACTGCTACTACCTGCTTCTAACTGGCCTCTAGCCTGCAGTCCATCCCTCCCCCTGCAGGATCCTTCTAGAATGAAACTGATCAGTTCACTCCCCCTCCATACAAACTCTGCAGTCTTCCCGTTGCAACGAAAACAGCCCCAACTTCTCACAATGGTGCAGAAGGCCCCAGGCCCTGCCTGTCTGTCCTGTCCCCCCTTTCTCCCTCTCCTCATTTCAGTCTTCCTTTCGCTCCTCCTCGGGGAGAATTTGCATTCCTCCCGATCACCACACCTTTTCTTGCCTCCTCTTTCACTTGCTGTTCCCTCTGCCCAAAACCTTCCTCTCCAAAGCCACAGCCTCTACCCTCTGCCTGGCTGATTCTAGCTCATCCTTGAAGTCTTGGCCTATATGCCTCCTCTGGGAAGCCTTTCGGACACCACAGGGTGGTAGAGGCGCACCTGCCCCAGATCCTGTCAGCCTGCATCTCCATCACAGCACTCCCTGGATTGCCGCTGCGATCGGACACTGCTGAGCCCCCAGGACCCAGCCGGATGCCCACTGTTCAGTGGGTGCTCAGATATGTGCTGGCTGCTGTGAATTATGCACAGACACAAAACACAGTGGAAATTCAACCAGACTTCTGAGGCTTGCCTGCGGGACGAACAAGGAGGCCTGACCTGCTTTTCTATCTGGGAGGAAATATTTGAACAACCTGAAGCAAATCCAATAACACCGCCTCGTTACGTGTTCCCTAAGAGCTGCCAGGGAGATTGCTCTGGAGTTAAGTCCTCTCATTAAAATACCTGGGACTGAAGTCTGGGAAGTGGAATGAGGGCAGCCGCGGCAGGGCTGGGGAGTAGGGGCAGAGCGCAGGGCTTCCGCGGACCGCAGCTCACCTTGGCAGCCTGCAGGTGGATGACAGTGGTCTGGTTCCATGCCTCGTGCTCGTCAGCCCCAGACTGCAGCCGAGTCTGCAGGTGATGCGCTGAGTCCTTTATGAGCCTGGAGGCCGAAGACAAGAAGTTCAGCGTGACCGAGTGGGAAAGAGACGGTGGTGCCCAGACCCTCAGAAGTAGAAATAATCCCCAGTTATTAACCACGATGTGTTACAAAGGTGAACGCTCCATATACATGGCCTCTTCAACTCTTCCAAGGGCAGGCATCCCCAGTTGGCAGTGGGGAAAACAGTTCCAGGAGGGCTTAACTAACTGGTCCAGGGTCGCACAGCTAGCATGAAATGGAGCTGTTCACAACCTCAGAGCTGTAAGCAGACTCCATGTCGTGTTTGCAAGCCATTCTGCTGACGGACTCCTTGTGGCCGAGCAAGGAGAATGGCTTTTCTCTAAAGGCTAATGAGGCCTGCAAGTCACCTGGCTGCTCCAACTTCTGTCTAAGGGATCTTAAAATAAAGGAAAACTAACCCTTGTCCTCCAAACCATTAAAATGGTCATTTGCCATTTGCTTACTAACCTTTATCCTTCTATTTTCTGTTCCCTGCCCATCTCATGACCCTTAGCATTTGTAGGCAAAGCAAACTGTGTATTAAGCAATATTTTACTTTTTTAGGGAATAAGTAAGCAGATGTCACATTGAATTCCAAGCAAAAAGCAATATAAAGACATTTAATTACCCTGAGTACCCTGATTTTGCCCTCCCCACTTCCCCCAATTGAAATGATAGCTCTGTAAGGCCTGGGCTTCTTATGGGACTTGTTTGTCAATAGGTCTTAGTGCCAAGAACAGAGCCTGGCATATTATAGGCACTTAATAAACAAATATTGTGGGATAAATAATGTCCCAAGTTGCTTGTGACCTTGAGATAACTATTACCCAGCCCTGGGACCACAGGTTGGGATACCTCTTTTTATTGACTGAAAATACGCTTCTAGTTGTTCTTGGTGTTCTGGTTAAGGAAGGGTTAAGAAGGTTTCCTTTAGGTAGGTAAATCATCGCTCCATCTTTTTGTGATGGTGCCTGTGCTTGGCCAGAGCCTCTCATTCCCAGCCCCTGGTAGGTTTGGACATTTCTGACACACAGTAGGTGCCTGACAGTCACAGTATCTGTCGAGTGACAGAATTGGTCTTATCCTTGTTCCCTGGAGCCTACTAGATCCTGGAAATAAACGAATTCTATACCTTGATATAGCCATCTTTTTGAAAATTATTTTTAGATCATGGGATATTTTGAACATATGCATATTGCCTTATTGATTGGTAGTTACATATTGATACAGTTGTAGTGTTTACATATGGGTATGTAATTTGTATTTTAAATCAATAAGAAGCTAAAGATTTTTAAAATTCCCTTGCACTGGCCAGAGAGGTGATGGCTGTAATAATCCAGTGCTTACAGCCCGACCAGGATAGGGAAGGGATGGTGGTCCATGGCTGAGGACTGCCAGCCATGTGTGGCTGGCAGAGTGAGTGGAGGCAGGAGGCTGCGAGAGCAGGGTGGAGGGGGCCAGGTCAGAGACCTTGGAGGCCACAGCCATGGTGGTCCCATGGTGGTCCCCTGGTGGCAGGAGCTGAGAGGACTGAGGAGGTTGGGGAAGGGGGTGGCTTTTTGGAATCGTATCCAATGACAAAGGCCCTACTGTGGGAAGGAGCTGCCCCCAGGAGGGATGGCTGATTTCTCAGCTCTGGCTCACCTGACTGCCACATGGGCCCACGCCCTGGTATAGAGCTCTGGGTGCAGGAAGTCTGCTGCCCTCCGGGCTGGGCACTTGGCCAGGTCAGGTGCGGTCAGGTATGCAACAGACTGAGGGAGAGACGTCTTCGACGTGGAGCCTGGGGATGACTGAGCCTGCAGGTAGCTCTTCACCAGAAACCTAGTGGGTGGGGATGGAGGCAGGTGAGAGGGTGGGGAGCACTGTGGGACAGGCCAGCACCCCTCTCTCCCAGAAACACGCACTCTTATGCCCCCTATGGGAGAACCAGGGCCACCCAGGTTCTTGCCCAGTCCTTCCTGATGGTTACTGCCGGCCCCCCACTCCCAGCCAGCCCGCTGGGAGGCAGGCCTTCAGGGAGGTGTGCACCGAGGCTGCAGTTTCACAGTGAAACGGGCTGGAGCTGTGGAGCTGGGCAGACAGATCCTGAACATAAACCCTTTTGATATCTGAGCAAATAGAATCCTTTCTGATGGTTAGGATCTTGCGGTTCGGGGATTTGTGATAGGTTGTACAGTGACTGTGGAAATTACATTTTTCTTGGCCGAATAAAGAATAGATGTAAGAATGCTAACACGAGTGGGAACATTACATGTGACTCTTAGCCTCTTCCTTGTGATAATCCAGTGCTTACAGCTCTGGGCTCAGACCACCTGGGTTCCCTGCAGCTGCATGAGACCGAGGTGATGCTGTAGGTGATGGGACGGGCTGTCCGTCACCTCCCCTGCCTCCGTGTGTCTGAGTCTAGATGGGGATGATGATACTCGCCTCAAAGTGCCCGGCAGTGTGAGGCACAGAGTTCTAATACATGATGTTGTACTCTTTGTAATTTGGAAAAAAAATGCAATAAATATTACATATTAAAAAATTCTAAGAAATATTATATAGCATATTTGCCAGTAAGCCCTTCCTGCACAGAGAAGTACTGGCCCTGCTTAGTCACCTGGGACTAGATGACCCTGGAAAGGCCTTGTCAGCCAGGAGGCCCGAGACCCCCTAACCAGAGAGGGAGGAGGCCGGCCCAGCCGTTCCTTCCTGCCTCTGCACGTGGAGCCTGCTGTGTGCAGGGCCTGCGCTGAGCCTGGGGACCAGCTCCCGGTCACAGACCCAGAGACACTTTCCAACTGTGATGACTGCTCCAAGGAGACAGGGCAGTATGGGAGGGGCCAGGAGGACTCAGACCGGGAGGATGAGAGGGAGCCAGCTGTACAATAAACTGGGGGCAGAGAGATTTAGGGGAAGGTCCGTGGTGAAGCAGAAATGTGTGGCTGGCAGAGTGAGTGGAGGCAGGAGGCTGCGAGAGCAGGATGGAGGGGGCCAGGGGCCAGGTCAGAAACCTTGGAGACCACAGTGCGGAAGCCACTGAAGCATGTTAAATGAGGGAGAGATGCCGTCTTCTCTGGGCTTTGAGAAGATTCCCCTGGCTGCCTGTGGGGATGGACTGCAGTGGGCGAAAGCATCAGTGAGGAGACTGATGCTCTCATCCAGCTGATGGGGACAGGGCCCAACTGGGAGCTGTGGTGAGTCGGGGGGAGTGGATGGTTGGAGACGTGTTGTGGGAGCTAGACAGTCCCCAAATGGCACTCCCCAAAGTCTGCTGCCTGTGTGGACATCCGATGATGCTCCCACCTCAGCAGCCTCAGCCTTACCTGGCCACCTGCAGGTAGAGCACGGTGTTCTCACCCTCGTAGGTGCAGGAGGCGGTCACTCTGCTGACCAGCGATGGCAGGCCGCTCAGCTTTGAGTAGCCGTGTCCACCACAGGCCCTGCGACACAGCTCGGCCCCCTGGGTGCAGAATTCCGATACCATGGCCTTTAGACCTGAGCTCAGGGCGTGAAGCTGCAAGAACAGGAAAGGGGTCAGGTGGTGTAGGGGAGCCCTGCAGTCAACACCTATGCTTCCCACACACCGAGCACTGCTGCGTGTTGAGGTTGGAACTGTTCCTCAGCTCACAACTCTGAATGAGAAGGCTAAGATTCAGAGAAGTTGTGTGACTTGCTCAAGGGCACACGATGAGGCAGCATTGCAATAAGGACAGCAAGAACCAAGGAAAGCCCTCCAGGCCAGGGTCTCAGGGCAGGGTGCCTCCTGGAGGGGGCTCCCATCTTCCAGGAGGTAGGGCTCTGCTGGCAAGCAGAGGTCTTGGACAGCTGGCCTGTGAGGAAGGAAGTCCACCAGGAACCACTGTCCTGGGTTATGGGACGGGCTGCCAGGCACTGACCTGGCTTGAGTTTTTTGTTCTTAAAAACTCCTAACTAGAAGAAGTGGAGGACTGCATCAGCGAGCAAGAAAAGGTAGGAAAAAATACCCAAGCAGAGCAGCAGCTAGAAAAAAAACTTAAAGAACAGGAGGAGAGCCTAAGGGAACTTTGGGACAACATGAAACAAAACAACATCCACATAATAGGTGTTCCAGAAGAAGACGAAAGAAAGAAAGGGATAGAGAAGCTGTTTGAAGAAACCATAAAAGAAAACTACCCTATCCTAGTGAAGGAAAATGTCACACAAGTTCAGGAAATAGAGAGAGATTCAATCAAGATGGGGTCTGAATCCAAGAATACTGTACCCAGCAAGGCTATCAATCAAAGTTGAGGGTGAAATCAGGAGCTTCACAGACAAAAAGGGACAAAGGGAGTTTATTACCACCAAACCAGCAATGCAAGAAATGCTAAAGGGTCTGCTGTAATAAGAAGAAATAGGAAGGGGAGAAGGAACACAGGCATGAAAAATAAAAATAGCGACAAGTACCTATCAATAATAACTTTATGTAAATGGATTAAATGCCCCAATCAAAAGATATAGGGTAGCTGAGTGGATAAGAAAACACGACCCATATATCTGCTGCCTACAGGAGACCCACCTCAGAACAAAGGACTCACACAGACTGGTGGTGAAGGGTTGGAAAAAGGTTTTTCAGGCGAATGGAAAAGAAAAAAAAAAGCTGGGGTAGCAATACTTATATCTGACAAATTAGACCTCAAAGTGAAGGCCATAACAGGAGATAAGGAAGGCCACTTCATAATACTAAAGGGAGCAATTCATCAAGAAGATATAACTCTGGTAAACATATATGCACCCAATACAGGAGCACCCAAATACATAAAAAAACTTCTGGAGGATATCAAGGGAGAGATTGACAGCAGTACATTCATAGAAGGGACTTTAATACTCCACTAACACCACTGGACAAATCCTCTAAACAAAAAATCAGCAAAGAAACATCAATCCTAAATGACTCACTAGATCAGATGGAATTGACATCTTCAGAACATTTCACCCCAAAGCCACAGAATATACATTCTTCTCAAGTGCACATGGGTCATTTCCCAAGATAGACCACATATTCGGACAGGCAAAGTCTCTTCAAATTCAAGAAGATAGAAATCATATCAAGCATCTTCTCAGATCACAATGGCATAAAATTAGAAATCAACTACACTAAAAACAATAAAAAAAATCAAACACCTGGAGGCTAAATAGCATGCTATTAAAAAATGGGCTACCAAAGAGATCAAAGAAGAAATAAAAAGCATCGTAGCAACAAATGACAATGAAAACACAACAACCCAAAATCTATAGGACACAGTGAAAGCAGTCATGAGAGGGAAGTTCATAGCTCTATAGGCCTAACTCAAAAAACAACAAAAAATAGTAATAAAGTATCTAACCCAACAACTCAAAGAGTTAGAAAGAGAGCAATAAGAAAAGCCCAGTGTAAGCAGAAGGAAGGAAATAATAAAGATCAGAGCTGCCCTAACTGGTTTGGCTCAGTGGATAGAGTGTTGGCCTACAGACTCAAGGGTCCCAGGTTTGATTCCGTTCAAGAGCATGCACCTTGGTTGCAGGCACATACCCAGTAGGGAGTGTGCAGGAGGCAGCTGATCGATGTTTCTCTCTCATCGATGTTTCTAACTCTCTATCCCTCTCTCTTCCTCTCTGTAAAAAATCAATAAAATATATTTTGAAAAAAAGATCAGAGCGGAAATAAATGACATAGAGACCAAAAAACAATACAAAAGATCAACAAAACAAAGATCTGGTTCTTTGAAAGGATAAACAAGATTGATGAACCTCTAGCCAGGCTCACCAAGAAGCAAAGAGAGAGGACCCAAATCAACGAAATCAGAAATGGAAGAGGTGAAGTAACAACCAATCCCACAGAAATACAAAAGATTATGAAAAAATACTATCAAGAACTCTATTCCAACAAAATGGACAAGATAATTGAAATGGACATATTCTTAGAAAAATACAAGCTCCCAAAACTCAACCAGGGAGAATTAAAAAAACCTGAATAGGCCAATAACTACAGAAGAAATTGAAGCAGTGATCAAAAATCTTCCAGTAAACAAAAGTCCTGGTCCCGAAAGCTTTACAGAGGAGT
>NW_006383017.1:604536-605483 GCF_000327345.1 Myotis davidii
TACCTCATGTGAATATAGTTGCAAAAATCCTCAATAAAATATTCGCTAATGGAATTTTAAAATGTATAAAAAGATTATGCACCATGAACAAGTGGGGTTTATAACACCTATGCAAACTGATCCAACATTAAAAAATTTAATAAATGTAATCCATCACATCTGTAGGCTAAAAAAGAAAAACCACATAATCATATCAATTGATGCAGAAAAAGCACTTGACAAAATTTAACACCCTTTCTTGATAAAAACTCTCAGCAAAGTGGGAATAGAGGGATCATACCTCAATATAATAAAAGCCTTATATGACAAACCTACAGTCAACATCATACTCAATGGGCAAAAACTAAACTTATTTTCCCTAAGAACAGGAACAAGACAGGGATACCCACTTTCACCACTCCTGCTTGATATGGTACTGGAAGTGCTAGCCATAGCGATCAGACAAGAAGAAGAAATAAAAGTCATCCAAATTGGAAAAAAAGAACTAAAACTGTCCTTATTCTCAGATGACATGATACTATACGTAGAAAACCCCAAAGACTCCATCAAAAAACTACTAGACCTAATAAATGAATTTGGCAATGTAGCAGGACACAAAATTAATACCCAGAAATCTAAGCCTTTTTATACACCAATAATGAACTCACAGAAAGAGAAACAAACACACCCCCAAAAAACAAAAAAACAATTCCATTTATCATTGCACCAAAAATATTAAGATAGTAGGAATAAACTTAACTTAAAAGACCTGTACTCGGCCCTAACCGGTTTGGCTCAGTGGATAGAGCGTTGGCCTGCAGACTGAAGGGTCCCAGGTTCGATTCTGGTCAAGGGCATGTACCTTGGTTGCAGGCACATCCCCAGTAGGGAGCGTGCAGGAGGCAGCTGATCAATGTTTCTAGCTCTCTATCCCTCTCCCTTCCTCTCTGTAAAAAAATCAATAAAAT
>NW_006383017.1:606652-620254 GCF_000327345.1 Myotis davidii
ATTATTCTTAGCGAAATAAGCCAGTCGGAGAAAGATCAACATCACATGATCTCACTCATATGTATGATATTATGATGAACATAATTTGAAAAACAAGAATAGATCCGGAGACAATTGGCAGCAGGGACGGGGGGAGGGAGTAAGAAGAGAAACCAAAGGACTTGTATGCATACATATTAGCATAACACCAATGGACAGACACTGGGGCAGTGGGGGCTTGCCCAGGGTGGGAATGGCCGGGGTGGGGGGGTCAATTGGGGAAAAAGAAGACATATGGAAAACTTTAGACAATAAAAAACAAAAGCAAAAACTCCTAACCATCTTCAGACTTTCAAGTCCTTGGGAGGAAGTTTGTGTCCCGTAACCTGCCCACACTTCACTTTCCCCACCTGTGAATGGGCCATGAACGGTGCCTGCTGGGCAGGTAAGGGTCAATGAAGCGATGCTTATAAATGATCATAAAGCACAGGCCCGCACAGGCTGAGCTCAGTACATGCGAGTCCACGGCCCTTTATCCGACACCCTGGGGGCCAGATGTCTTAGAATCAGAATAATATTTTGAATTTTAGAAAGGTAAAGCAGCCATTTAAGGTTGATTATATATAATACCCCTACGAGGAGTCCGGGCAGCCTTAGAGGTCACACACATTAATGTTTCTGCTACAAAGCGTATCATACTCCAGGGGTAAGTCCGCCCAGTTCGGGTCAAACTATGCCACCAAATGAGTTCTAAACACTCTTGCTTTTCAGAGCTCTTGGGGTTTAAATGTGCATCAGGGGTTGTGCATGTGTTCTGTATACTAGGTGTGATTATTTCCTCTAACATCTTTTGAGCTTTTGGGGGGCCATCTGGGGTGGATTTCCTTGTCAGGATGCAGTTCCCCTGGGGTGCGATGGGATGCTGGAAGGCTGGGAAGGAGCAAGTGGAAGGACCCCTGGGAGGGAGCACAGGCGGAGCCGTTTCAGCTCCTCCTGGCTCTGCCCACCAGCACACAGCAGGTACCTCGGGCAGCAGGCTGAAGTCTCTGTCCAGAATGGCGCTGTAGGACTCTTGGAAGAATTCCTGGAGGCTGGTTCCCATGAAGTGGAACGCGTAGGCCGTGGCCAGCTGGGGAAAGAGCTTGTGCTGCTGCGTCTGGTAGTCCAGGACTTTGGCCTCCGGGTCGCTGGGGCAGGAAACGGGGGAGGGTTAGAAGACTGAGCCACATTCACCTTCCCGTAGCCCCACGGCCACAAAGCCTTACCGAGGGCGTTTTTATACCTTACTTCTATAAAACTTGACCGAAATGATGTGAGGCTAGTAATAACCTCTTAAAATTCCACCTGACAGGAGTAACCACTCATGTCACCGCAGACAGACGGACATTTGCTTCTGGGTTATGGGTGGTGCCCCTTGTGGGCGAGGTTTACAAAATGACAGCACATCCTGCTAAAACCTGGAGAGCTCTGCATTCTAACACACGTGGTCCCAAGGATTCGGGGCGAGGGCTGTGGATTTGAACCTTGACCTTTCCCTGCCCAGCTGCGGCACGAATCACTGACTCTGAGGCTGTACACTCGGCCCCGTGGAGTCGCAATGGAGGGACTGCGCCTGCTTTGTCCATGGCTGCGTCCTTGGGGCCGAGACTGGGGCCAGCAGGCAGGGCTGTTCCCGCTGCAGCTGTTTGTGGATTGGCAGGCCTGGCAGAGAGAAGCCGCCCACGGCTGACGGGGGAAACCGGGAGCCTCTTCCCTAGGCAGCACCCTCAGTGGGATGGACGCACTATTATAACCATAGTTGACTTTCTACAACTGGGCTCTGCCAGGACGTCATCGGCAGCCCTGCCCAGCGCCTCTGTTCTCCAGAGCAGACACCTCCTACCCAGCACTGAGCCCAGGCTGGCGAGGGAGCCTTGGGTTTGCCAGAGGAAAGGACCCGGGGCCAAGGGCCAGACATAATTGACTGCATTTCATCCTCAGCACCAGCCTGAAAGACCAGTCCTGTCGTGCCCGCTTATAGATGAGGAAGTGAGGGACCAAGAGGTCGGACAGCTCGCCTAGCTCCCATCACTGACAGGTGGCCCGCAGGCCTGCTGGGCATCCGTCCCGCAGTCCATTTTGCCCTGGACTCCTGGACCCTTGAGCCCTTTGCATGAGACTCTCCAACTGGCTGCTCCAAGGTCCAGTCTCTACCAGTGGGAAAGCAGACCCAGAGCGGGCAGAGGACTTAGCCGGGTGGGACAAGAACTGCTGGGGTGAAGCCTGTCCTTCAGCACCACGAATTCAGCCAGTTCTTCTGTGCCCAGCTCTGCCCTCTGTGCCCAGCTCTGTCCTGTGCCCGACTCTGCCCTCTGTCTGGATCTGCCTCCTGCCCAGCTCTGCCCTCTATCTGGATCTGCCCCATGCCCAGCTCTGCCCTCTGTCTGGATCTGCCCCGCCCGGCCCCCTGCCCATCTCTGCCCCCTATCTGGATCTGCCCCATGCCCAGCTCTGCCCTCTGTCTGGATCTGCCCCCTGCCTGGCTCTGCCCTCTGTGCCCAGCTCTGCCCTCTGTGCCAGGCTCTGCCTTAGGTTAGGTGCCCCCTGCCCAGCTCTGCCCTCTGTGCCAGGCTCTGCCCAAGGCCAGGCTCTGCCTTAGGCCTGGCTCTGCCCTGTGCCCGGCTCTGCCCTCCCTGCCCAGCTCTGCCCTCTGTGCCAGGCTCTGCCCAAGGCCAGGCTCTGCCTTAGGCCTGGCTCTGCCCTGTGCCCGGCTCTGCCCTCTGTGCCCAGCTCTGCCCTCTGTGCCAGGCTCTGCCTTAGGCCTGGCTCTGCCCTCTGGCCCAGCTCTGTCCTGTGCCCGACTCTGCCCTCTGTCTGGCTCTGACTCCTGCCCAGCTCTGCCCTCTGTCTGGATCTGCCCCCTGCCTGGCTCTGCCCTCTGTGCCCAGCTCTGCCCTCTGTGCCAGGCTCTGCCTTAGGCCTGGCTCTGCCCTATGCCCGGTTCTGCCCTGTGCCCAGCTGTAGCCTCTCTTCCTGCGGCACCACATGCCCAGGTTGCACTTGCTACATCCTCGGAGTGTCCATTTGGGACATATTTATTCAAAAGAGTGATTTAGCTGAAATTAAAATTTAACCGGTAGACCTGTATTTTCATTTGCTGAATCTGGCAACTGTGTGTGTGTGTTTGTGTGCATGTGTGTGTGCATGCCTGTGCACTTGTGACATGTACACGTTAAAGCAGAGGGCACACTCAGCCTTTGCTATTTGGTGCACGGAGTGGAAGTGTCAGCCTAGCACTGACATCCACGTACAACTCAGCGTATCCAAGCTTGGACAGGCCACGGTCAGATGCTGACATTCACAGCCAGACAGAGCCCACTTCAGCCTGTGGAGTCTGATGTAGCCACTGGGCTTTGCCAGACATGATTACTCACCCCCCGACAGAACCAACTTAGGAGCCA
This sequence comes from Myotis davidii, assembly GCF_000327345.1. Taxonomy (NCBI): domain Eukaryota; kingdom Metazoa; phylum Chordata; class Mammalia; order Chiroptera; family Vespertilionidae; genus Myotis; species Myotis davidii. The sequence goes on from NW_006383017.1 coordinate 610,072, forward strand.
GTCACCTGCAGCTGGCAACCGGCTGACCAGACCCAGCTGTGCAGGACCTAGTTGGACTCAGACAGACAGACAGATGCTCACACGGCCCAATGAGGCCAGACACTGACAGACACAGGTCGGGCCAGCTGATCAGCCGGAGTTGGGGAACAGGTAGAGACGCCGCAGATGGGCCAGGCCCGGGTGGATGTGTGCGCGTTGAGGGGTAGTGCCAGCTCCCAACACGTGCTCGGGCAGAGGGGACCTTGCTAGGGCCAGGCACCGAGGGACTGAGTCGCCCTGCCTGCATGGTCAGCCTCTGGGAGCCCCTTGCCTGGGCCGGAGCCGGGATTGGCGGCGGATGACTGAGTAGCGGATGGCGATGATGCAAGCCTTCTCCAGCAGCGGGTTGATCTCGTCCAACAGCAGGCCCACCCGCACCACCACCATGGAGAGGTAGTTGCTCTGCGCCGTTCCGAGCTTGATGTAGGTGCCATCTGGCAGGACCTGGTGGACCAAGGACAGGTGCGGGGTCTGAGCCAAGGCTGCCAGGCTGCCTACACCCAGGACCGGGTCCTCCATGCCCTGTGGACACCACAGCCCTCGAACCACTTACCCAGAGCAGACAGCCCGCCATCAGCCAAAATGTGCTCATGCGACTACGCTGCTTGTTAGAAGTGAAACATCTGTGCTTGTGACTAAATGGCCACTGCCTCAAGTGCCCTGGTTCACAGCTCCTCTCCTGGGACACCCTGGGCCTTCCCAGAATCCATAGCTAAAGGTAATGCCTGCCCAAATGTGCACCTCTAGGACTTTCCCCAGCACTTGGCTGGTGTCTGTTCAGCGACTGTGTCCAGTCCGCACTCTAGGTACATATCCATGTTGTCCTCAGCCCTATCCCTCTTCTCTTCAGATAGCCTTGCCACCCATCTGCCATCTAACGAGGTGAGCATTTACCCAGGAGAACTCTGAGGCTCAGAGAGGCCAAGAGACTTGCCCCAAATCACACAGCTCCTAAGCCGGGCTTTTACCCAGGTCTGTGGGACACCAGCGCCTCTCTGGGGGAGATATGCCCCAAACTGGCTCTATGGAGGAGGCCCAGAGCCAGCAGCGCTTGCGGGGGATCTCCAGGCAGCGCCGGCCTGCAGACTCCCCAGACCCCTACCTGTGCAAAGCGACTCAGCATGTTTTCCCTGGGGATCCGCACATGGTCCAGTTGCAGGAAGCCATTGTCTGTGTACTCAAAGTCCATCTTGGGCCCGATATCTCCAGCAGTGACTCCTGGAAGGAGGTGGAGTTGGGAACGTGGGTCCATTGAGTGCTGGCTCTGTGCCAGGGACCACACACTCTAGCTCCCGAGCCTCAGAGCAGCCTGTGACACTGGGTTGTTACACCTGTTTTGCAGGTGACCAAGCTGGAGTCAGACAGATGCTGCATCTCTAGATCACCCAGCTAGTTGGCATCAGGTCTGTCCAACTAGACTCTTCCCTGCCCCAGAGTGACCGGTCCCGGCTTTTCCCAGGGACTTCTGAAGCCCTCAGGCAGGGAGCGCTGCCTGAGCCTCACAGCAGCCTGTGACACGGGGTTGTTACACCTGTTTTGCAGGTGACCAAGCTGGAGTCAGACAGATGCTGCATCTCTAGATCACCCAGCTAGTTGGCATCAGGTCTGTCCAACTAGACTCTTCCCTGCCCCAGAGTGACCGGTCCCGGCTTTTCCCAGGGACTTCTGAAGCCCTCAGGCAGGGAGCGCTGGAGGGAGCAGCACGGCTTACCTGGCAGGAGGGTGTGGTCCTGGAGGCTCCGGATGGGCACAATGAAAGCGTGCATGCCCTGCCGGGCTCCCGAGCAGATCAGCTGGGCCAGGACCAGGGCGTGGGTGGCTGACCGTCCCACTGAGGGCAGACAGACGAGAGGCCAAGTGTGATCCCGGTGTGTGAGGCTGGTGTGCAGAGCACAGGCGAACCCTCCCCACCAGGGACCTGGATGTGAGCCAGTCTGTAAGGTGTCAGGAGGGCCAGTGTGGTGGCACGGGGAAGGGAAGGGCACTTTTTGAGGCCGGATGGGGGTTGGTTTGATCTGCCTCAAAAGATGTGGGACAGGGGAGGATCACAAGGAGCCCTGAGGGCGAGGGGCGTTTTCCAGGGGAGTCACATGGGAAAGGGTGTGAAGGCAGAGGGAAGAGCCTGCTCAGAAGCTTGAGGACTGGATAGGCTGGGGGCACTAGGCAGAGAGGAGGTAGCATGCAGAACACAAAGGGATGCTCGTTCCGGGTTCCCCTCAACTCACAGGGCCCTGGCTGGTTGGAAATGACTGGAACCACGCAGAGAGCTTTATGTGTGTCTGATTCTAGAATACACTGGGTTGGAGAGCCATTTGGTGGCTGGAGGTACAGGGGCTTCTGTGGAAATGTCAGGTTTGTGTAGCAAGCGCCTACCATTACGTAGGCAGGACCCCCATGGGGCAGGGAGGCTCAAGGAGCTGATGGAGACATCGAGGGACCAAAGCTATCCTCGCTCTCGTGTTCTCCCTCTTCCAAAGTCAAACCCTGACAAAGGCTAATGATCTTAATGAAAACAGTCCAAATGGAGCAATCTGGGGAAGCGTGGCATCTATTAAAATCTGGTTCTATGACAGCCTTCTGACTGAAGTGTGTGCCCTTGAGTCATTTTCTTTGGGGTCAAGGAGACGGGTGTGTGTGTGAGGATGCGCGGCAAGAACAAAGGCGCACGGCACAGGGACGTGTGCTCACCGCTGCCCCCACCTGGCTGAGAGGCGCCTTTATAAAGTCGCTGATCACAGAGAGGGGAACCGCCAAAGACATTGTGAACAAGCTTTTTGTTTTTTTCTGTCCTCAAAAACCTACTAATAAATGACTCTGGCTCGGCTGGTGTGGCTCAGTGATTTGAGCATCGGCCTATGAACCAGGAGGTCATGGTTCGATCCCCAGTCAAGGCACATGCCCTGGTTGCAGGCTCAGTCCCCAGTAGGGGGTGTGCAGGGGGCAGCCAGTCGATGATTCTCTCTCATCATTGATGTTTCTATCTGTCTCTCCCTTTCCCATCCTCTCTGAAACCAATAAAGAAATGTCTTTTAAAAAAATGACTCTGCCATCAACCTAATTATAATACAGTTAATCACCATTTATCAAAACCCAGGTGGTGGCAGGCCCTGTGCTGGTGCTTTCCGGTTCTGACAGGGCAGGCGATGAGGCCCATTTTCCAGAGAAGGAAACTGAGTCTCATAGAGCCGAGTGACCCCTCAAGGTTATCGGCCTGGAGAAGGCAGAGCTGGGATTTAAACTCTGCCCAATTTCAAAGGCTAGTTACTTTTCTCTGCAGCTGTGAAGCAGTTTTTCTTTCTCTGCCTGCCTCTCCATCTTCGTCTCCCCTCTCTCCTCCTCCTCTCTCTCTTCCCCACCATTGCTTTCATGTCCCTCTGATTTCTCCAGCCTCCCTCTTTCTCCCTCTCTGCTAGTCTCTCACCTCTCCATGTTTCTCTTTCTGCTCCTCAATTCGCTGTACATGTATTTTTCCGCATAAGCGTTCCCTGATGGGTCCCCAGCTGCCACGGTGTGTCCCTGGCAGTGTATTCTCAAACAGGAGGCAGAGGGCCTCCGTGAGACCGCTTTTTGGGGCCAATCGCTGAGCCTCAGGGAAACGCGGACGCCACCTGGTGGCCATGGGAGGTGCCGCGGCCTGATCGGCGCTGGTGGGGGGGTCTGGAGCAGGGACAGGGAGGGCTGCTAATCCCGGTGTGCGCGCCTGCTGGTGGCGAGCTTTGGGAGGTGAGAGGACTGGGACTGTGGGAGGCTGGGACTAAGCCAAGTGTGTGTTCTGTGCACGCACACGTGTGTGCCTGTGGGAGGGGCTTTGGCCTCAGCCCCCAAAGGTTGGGTCGACTTCCTTAGTTACTTCCAAGTGCCCTTGGGGCCTCTCAGCCACTCACTGATGAAACTCTTCACCCCCCCCTCCGCCCCCGCCCCTATTTTACAGAGTGAGAAACTGAGGGTCCAAGAGGTGAACTGACTTGCCCAAGGCCACTAGCCTAGAGCAGGGAATCAACTGGGGTCGGATGGGCATCAACGTTAGTGATCCTTCACCATCCAGCTTTGTTCTCCTTGGGGACAGATGGGGCTGGCGATGGATGGACACTCACGGTCACCCGGCCACCACTTGGTGGCGGTTAGCGTGGGGCTGTGCATCACAAACTCCTGGGTGTCTGCATCGTAGGTGGCTTCCGTCTCCAGTCCCTGAAGGTACGTCCCTTGGAATCAAGGAGGGGAGTTAGACTCGGGCCAGGGTGGGGATCGCACCAGCCCAGTACGGGTAGGGGTACCTCCCAGCTGTCCTTACAGGCATCGCTCTCCTTTCCCCCGGGCTGTGTGGGCGACACGCGGCCAGCCCAAGACAAGGATGGCTGCTGACATTTCCGGAAAGAACAGCTTGCCATGACCCCGTGAGACATTGTTTGTATAAATTAGAAAGAGGCACCACCCCCTCGACCAGACCCTTGTCTGCCATCTGCTGTAAGACTGGGGCAGGATCTGATCACAAAGCTCACTTTCCTATTCAGTCTACACATCTATGACCACCGAGCCGTGAGCAGGCCCTGGCACCATGCCCTCCAGGCAGCAGCCCTGGCTCACCGTGTCCCAGCTCTGTCTGGGCATACGTGGCGATGATCCGGAACTCGTTGCAGAGCGGGGCCCACTTGGCGATCTGCTCCTCTGAGCCCAGGCTCTGCAGGGATTTTAAGAAGATGTGGTGTAAACCTAAGGCCAGGTCTCCAGTGAGGGCTCTGTGGGGGAGAGACACCGTGGTTGAGACAGGGTGCAGGAGGGAAGGGGCCCCTCGAGTCCTGCCTTCCCAAGAAGCACTGCTGTGGTTGGGGGAACTCGTTCATGGGCCTGGGGCTCTGGGTGATCCCAGGTGAATTCCTCTCTGCTGGGGCTGCCCGTGGAGTGAGCACCTGAAAGCGTAACGAAATTCACGACTTTGTTCCGACCAGCCCAGGCGCTGTGCTATCATGTGGAGGTGGAATTTCTTCTTCACGCCGGCTTCGTAACGTTCATTCTGGCTCATGAAATAATTATCCTTCAGGCTAAACACTGGGTCACTGTGGATGATGCTCTCTGCCAGGAACAGACAACAGTGGGCTTAGGGACCTGAGTGAGGTTCCCGGCACCTTCACAGCTTTCCACCCCCTTGCCTCTGGCCGTGGGAAGGAAGTCAGATGTTCCTGTCACTTGACAGATGCGATGGCTGAGGCCCAGAGCTGGGAAGGTGACTTGCCCGAGGTTACAACAAAGCGATGCAGCGGCAGAATAAGGACCAGCGTCCAGGCTGCCTAGGACTCTTCCCTCAGATGGGCTCAGGGGGTGTTGGCATGATAAAGATGCCCTGGAGACCAGAGGGAATCCGCAGCGGTGGCATTTTGAGAGCAAACCTTGTCATTTGAAGGTGGAAGTGCTGGTGAGAGGCTCTTCTTCCAAGAGCAGCTTATGGGCACAAAGCAGACGCCCCACTCCCACCTCCTTACCCACTTTCCTCCGGAGCGCAGTGTTCTCGGCACCTCCGTCGAGGATGTTGGTGAGCCTTTCCACGTCGAAGGACGGCTGGCGCCTCTCGCTCTCCATGTCGGGGTGCACCTGCCAGCTCCAGGCATCCCCCATCGACACTCGCGCTGGGCTGCCCATCCTAGCCTGGATCTGCCTGCGGTCGGAGGAGAAAGACAGCGGTCCCTTAGCTGAGGTTTTGCGCTTCATCGTTTCGGTGACCTGTGGTCGAGCACAGTCCAAAATGATTAAATTCCAGAAATAAGCAATTCACAAGTTTAAAATTGTGCAGCATTCTGTGTAGCATGATAAACATCCCTCGAATTCAGCTCTATCTTACCCCAAAGGTGAACCATCCTTTGCATATATCACTGTCCCTTTGTCACTTATCTCAGTTATCAGGTCAACCATCTGGTGTCACAGAGCTTGTGGCGAGTCACCCTTACTTCACTGAGTGATGCCCCCAGTGCGAGAGGGGTGAAGCTGGCAGCGCAGACAAGCCAGAGAGAAGCCGTAAGTGCGTCCTTTACGTGAAAAGGCGAGGGCAGTAAGATATTTTGAGAGACCACATCCATATAACTTTTGTTACGGTATACTGTTATAATTGTTCTATTTTATTATTAGTTACTAGAGGCCCAATGCACGAAATTCATGCAAGAGTAGGCCTTCCTCCCCCTGGCTGCCGGCTCCGGCTTCCCTCTGGCACCTGGGACCCAGGGTTCCCTTGTAGCCCTGGTTTGGTCTGGTCTAGTTAGCATCTTATGCTTTTATTATTATAGATGGCTGTTAATCTTTCTCTTTTTTAAAAATTAGGAATGTCAATCTTTATTCTTTTTGTTATGGTTCATCCTCACCTGAGGATATTTTCCCATTGGTTTTTATATTTTTTTAGAGGGAGCAGAAGGGAGGGGGAGAGACAGAGAGAGAAACATTGATGTGAAGAGACGCATTGACTGGTTGCCTCTTCCATTCGCCCTGACCAGGGCCAGCGATTGAGCCTGCAACCGAGGCATGTGCCCTTGACCAGAACCGAACCGGGGCCCATCATTCCTCAGGCCGACACTCTATCCACTGAGCCACACCGGCTAAGGCTGCTGTTAACCTCTTACTGTGCCTAATTTATACATTATGCTCGATCGCAGGTACGTACAGTCTTTAGCACTATCCGCAGCTTTACGCACCCATGGGGGTCATGGTACAGATCCCTGTTGGATAAGGGGGGGCAGCCGTATGCCTGGCCTGGCTGCTCTGAGCCGAGGCGAGCTGAGGACCTGTGTGCAGGAGGAGTGCCAGGGCTGAGTGCCAGCCAGGGCCCGCCTGGTGCCCCTCCACCCCACGTTCTCCCTGGGGCATCGGCTGTGACCCAGGCCGAGGCCTTGTCCAGGTGTCGTAAGCAAGGATTGCTCAGTAAGGGGCAGGTCGGTACCTGTTAGCCAAGATCTGGGCAGGCTCTGACCACGAAGCTCATGCTGTCACTGCAGCCTGTGCAACAAGCATCGCCTGGGGAGGTCCTCACGAAATGTCAGTGAGGGTCAGGAGGGAACCGATCGGGGCGGGACTGTGCGTGGCCTTTAGCGGCAGAGCTGGACGCGGCCAGGGGTTGGCTGGGGTCTGGTCACAAAGCGCGTGCTCTGTCCCTGCTCCAGCCCCACCACAGGGCCCTTGGGGAACCTGTGGTCCCAGCTACCGGGTCCCCTCAGTCCCCCTTTTGGGTTCATTTGCCCATGTCTGTGAGCCTGGAGGGTGCTGTGGAGCTGGGGGGAGGACGCTGGCTCCTGGCCCGTGAAGTGTTCTCCCTGGAAGCCCTGTGCGTCCCTCGTAGCCACGGTGGGTCCTGCATCCTCCGCAGCAACCCCCGGCCTTCCCGGGCCTCTCAAATCCGTCAACCCCTTCCATCCCTCGTCCCTCAGGGCCTCAGGGGCTCTTGTCTGTGCTCCCTGCTGCCTGGATGGGATCTTCCTGGAATCTGCTCCTGACCCCCCGCTTGTGGAACGGAGCCCACGTTCTCCCTTCCTCCTGCACTTTGCCTCTTATCTGTCCCCTGGTGCTCCTACTCAGCCCCAGCCTCCAGCGCCCCTCCTCTAAGAAGCCTCCCTGGCGGCACCCCTGGGAGACCGAGCACCCCTTCAGGGCCCTTATTTGCTCCAAGGCGCCTCCCTAGGCCATGAGTGCCCGGGGCTGTCCCAGGAGCCTCGCTCACAGGGGACGCCCAGCCTTCCCGCAGGCGGCACCACTTGGATCCCCTTTCTTTTGCACCGACCCTGCAGATCCTCTACTGGCATCGCGACTGCTTGAGAGTTCAGGAGCCTCAGGGAGGGAGGAGACACGGAAGGCCTCGCAGCCACTCGTATGCAGGCTGCCAAACCCACACCCCGAAGTGGGTGGCTGGGCCCTGTGGGCGCTGACCAGGGGCCTGGCAGGGTCACAGGCCCCCTGGATCCCTGCAGGGCCACCTAGCCAGCTCCTCTCTTCCTGCCCCACCTCCTCGCAGCCTCCTGCAGCGAGCACTCGCCCCACCCCTCACCCCAGGCTCGCCCCCACTGGGTCTTCCTGCACACTTCCCCAGAAGTCCTTGGCTCCCTAATTACTTCTTTCAAGTCTTTTTAAATATATGTTATTATAAAATGCATATATGTTTTATTGTTATAGTATTACAGATCTCTCCCAGCCCCCCTACCCCCTCCTCCCAGCCCTATCCACCTGCCCCCCGACGGGGCTTCACTCCCCTATTGCAGGGGGCCATGGGTCTTTCAGGTCTGATCGGTCACCTCTGCCCCGGCTCCCAGTCTCCCGCCCTCTGCTCCGCTGCTTCTTCTGTGAGGTGTCCTACCACACAGGATAACCAACTCCTTTCTTCTGTTGCTGCTTATTGCTGTCTCCCCCTCCTAAAAGGTAAACTCCAAGAGGCAAGGCCCTGTCACCTTCATGCTGTCGCTCCAGCCCTAGCACAGGGCCTGGCCCAGAGGCCGTGTCTAGTAGGTAAGTGTCGAGTTAAAGAAAGCAGTGCTCAGAGGCACTGGGAGCCGTGGAGGTCACTACTTCATTGGTCCAGTTGGCAGGGGTCTTCCAGTCCCCGACCCTCAGCCCGGGATCCGACTCACCTCTGTCCGGCGTCTGCACTGCAGGCCTGGCCGCTCCAGCTGTGGCAGGCCCAGGCTTCCGGCGAGCAGCCCAGCCCCTTTCTCCTCCCCCGAGGGGAGGCACGGCCTCAGCTGCCAGCCGCCCCAGCTGAGCTCACCGTGTGCTCTCTCCTGCCCCCTGTCGCCCTCCAGCGGCTGTGCCTGCACTGTGCCCAGCGTGGAGGCTGCCATGCCGAGGAAGCAGGAGAGGTGGCTGGGCATGAAGCTGGCTGGGCAGCCTCTGTCTTCCTCTTCCTCTCCCTCCTCCCTGGCCCTGCCTCCCAGAGCCGGGTCCTGGGAGGGTGCACACACCGCACTCGGCATAAGGAAACCCCACGGCCCCCGCCCAGAGACCTGGGTTCGAATTCCAAGGTGTGACCCTTCCTCATCTCCTCCCAGGCTTCCCTTCCCTTGTCTATCACGTACAGGCTACACAGGAAAGCTCCTGGCAAGCTGTAAAGCCCCACGCATTTTAATTTGAGATTATTACGGCTTTCCTGGTTCCCATTAAAACACTTCTCAAATCCCGAGTGATGTGTCACGGTGGGATTTCTGATTCTGGGCGGTCTGCTGGTGAGCTGTTTATGGGCAGGGGCGTGGGTCCCTAGGCTGTACAGGAGGCACTGATGTGTTGCCTTATCCATTCATAGCTTCGAGTGCCCACAATGCACTGGGGCACATACTGCAGAAGCGAAGCAAAACTAAACTAAGCTGAGCTGGGCTAGTCCCCTGCCCTGGGGAAGCTTCCGGCCGGGACTGGGGGCTGCTGGGAGACAGTCCCAGGAGGGCCGAGCAGGAAAACCTAGACGGGAATTTAGAACTTGTTTCCACGGGAAGCCTCGGGCCCCTCTCCCGGCTCCCGCATCCCCGACCCCTCCCGCTCACCTGTCCAGCTGCTCTTCACCTGTCATCTCAGCACAGAGGCGCCCGCGCCGGGGAAGTCACCGCAGGCCGGATCAGACGCTCAGGGCCTGCGTTCGGCCTCCGCGCCCTTGCCCTTGTGATAATGAGAAGTAGGCATCCGGCCTTGGCGCTCGCTGAGTCCTGCCGCAGGGCTCCTGCCTTCCATGGCGTTGGCCGGGCCCCAGGCAGCTTCAGGAGAGACCAGGCAGGACCTCCGCTGTCCTCTCCCGTGGGGTTGTGTGGACAGCATCTCCTTCTCCGTGTGACAGCCCCTTGGCGTCCAGAGTGGTCGGGCCTGGGTCACAGGGGCCTGGCATGCTGGTGCGGCTGGCTGAGCGACTGCTCCAGCCCCTGCAGACGCCAAACTGGTCCCGCGTGGCCCCACGTGAAACACATTGTTGGTATAAATCTCCCAGCAGGCCCCGCGGCCCCACGTGAATCACATTGTTAATGTAAATTTCCCGGGATGGCTCCCGGCCCCATGTGAACCACATTGATAGTGTAAATCTCCCAGCGCGGCCCACGGCCCCACGTGAACCACACCGTTAGTGTAAATCTCCCCGCGCGGCCCACGGCCCCACGTGAACCACACCGTTAGTGTAAATCTCCCCGCGCGGCCCACGGCCCCC
>NW_006383017.1:620790-621881 GCF_000327345.1 Myotis davidii
CACCCTCCCACATGCCCTTCCAGGGGTGGGCAAACTTTTTGACTCGAGGGCCACAATGGGTTCTTAAACTGGACCGGAGGGCCGGAACAAAAGCATGGATGGAGTGTTTGTGTGAACTAATATAAATTCAAAGTAAACATCATTACATAAAAGGGTACGGTCTTTTTTTTTTTTTAGTTTTATTCATTTCAAACAGGCCGGATACAGCCCGCGGGCCGTAGTTTGCCCACGGCTGGTATAAGGTGTGGGTCTAAATTATCCCTTTTGTATCATTATTTTCTTACAGAGACATTTATTGTTATTGTAGGACAAAGTCACTTGCTGAATGAATAAATAAATATTGAGGAGTACTGTGTTATTCTTAGCACCTCATATAGCAACTTCTTATATGTGCTTGATTCTAATTCGGAAATATCAGTTCTGTGTTAGTGGTTCATTATTTCTGCCTTAGTTTGATATCATATGATGTTATAATTATCCTTTTGTTATGTTTTGAAATTTAAAAGTTGGTAGAGTTGAGCCCATCATTTGTATACATATATATAGGGTGTCCCAAAAATGTATACACACTTTAACAGTCGATAGCTCAATTTTGAAAATGAAATCTATTTTAATAAGCACTGTCTTATAATTATTCAAAGTGTGTGTATACAATTTTGGAGGACACCCAATATATTTCTGTGTACATGTGTAATTTCTTCAATTCCCTCCTTTGGCCTCCCTGCTTGCTTATTTTTCGAGATGAATTTCTGAAGTGAACATCTAGTGCTTTTGCCTGCTCAGCCACCCTTCCCCTTATTTTGGTAAGAAAATCCTTCTTTCTTGTGAAGAACCCATATGCTTTGGGTGAGGTTGCTCCTGCCTCTCTGGGGACAGCCGGTGGGCATCTGGCCCAGTCATGATGAATCACAGTATCTTATCTCCCTGGTCGAAAGTGATTGGTTCCGGAATGAACACATAATCTAAGATGGGCCAATCAGAAACCTTCCTCTCTGACCACCCACTCCCCCAAATGGTTCCTAATTGGGACACTTTGTGCTGTGCTTGCTTAGTTGGAGGAGGGTCAGAGGCGAACAAGAGTCAGTCATCTC
>NW_006383017.1:621933-629250 GCF_000327345.1 Myotis davidii
CCCCCAGAGAGAGAGAGCTCGCGAGAGAGAGAGAGAGAGAGAGAGAGAGAGAGAGAGAGAGAGAGAGAGAGAACGAGAGCTTGATGCCTTGAGTTCTGGATCCAGCCATATCTGAGGCTTGACTTTATACTTTTGAAGTAGAAATTCCCTTTTCTTCTTAAATTCAGTTTGAGTTGGATTTCTTTTACTCGCCACCAAAAGAGTCTTGATTAGTACAGTTGATTTGTCAAAGTCTCAGGTATCTCCTGGGGATTTAAAATCTAGTAAAGACGACAATCTCCCTGGATTAATATGGACAATATCAATCCATCTTCCTGACTCACAGGACCACATCCATCTCCATCTTCACCCATTTGTTCCTATCAGTGTTTTAATGATTTTACTGGAATGAATTACGTATTGAGTTAAATTAGCATCCATGCCATTTACTTGTTCAAAACATCACCTGGAACATTACCCCTTTTCACGACAGGAACGCCGCGACTCCCGTGGCCTTGGTTTGGGTCTAGCGTTCGGAACCACCCGGATCTGGAAGGCTGAGCACAGGTTTGCTTCTTTCTCACGCCTCGTCTGCGGCGGGTGTGCCACAGCCCAGGACAACTGCCCTCACGGGGGGACTGGGCGAGCCAGGCTGCTCTGCCTTGTGGCGCCTTCACCTTAACTGGAAGCTCCTGCACGTGCTGCTGGGGAAGAGAGAGACGGAGGGTCCCCTGGGGCTTCTCAATGCCCCAGCCCAGAAGGGACCCTCATTCTCCTTCCTCCCTCATCCCACCGACCAGAACTAGTCACAGGGCCCAGCCGAAGGGGAAGGGCCAGGAAGCCGCCAAGGGAGCAGAGGAGGGTTGGGCCCAGGAAGCCACGGGGATGCTGGCCACACAGGCGCTCTCGGCCTCCTTGGGCTTGGAGAGGCCTCGGTGGATGAAAGCAGACAAGGAATTCTCAGGAGTCATTTTGAAACGGCAGGAGAAGGAGTAGATAGTATGGGGATGGAGAAGGGGTGGGGTGTGAGAAAGTATGGGACCGAGAGAAGGGCAGAGGGCCGGGGGCGACCAGCCATGAGAAAGGGATGGATGACCAGTGAGCTTAGGGGCTAAGAGGGATAACCAAGTGGAAACAGGGCGTGGAGGGGTCAGGTCCTGGCCGATGTGACAGAGTGAAACAACGGAGGACCGGGAAGATGATTAACTTGTATTGAGCGCTGGCCGTGCGCCTGGCTCTTGCCAAATATTGTGTTGGTTGACTGAGTCCTCCCGACAGCCAGTGGTGCTGGTGCGATCGGACCCTCATGCAGCACAAGAAGCTCAGAGATGTTAGGGAGCTTGTCCAAGGTCACCCATCTGGCGAGTGGCAGAGCCGCAACCCCCCACCCCCCGCCTCGCCCCAATCTGACATCCTGTGCCACCTGTGGAGATGTCCTTAAAGGGGAGACAGAAAGAGGGGGGAGGAACTGCCACCCCTTGAAATGTGCCAGGCCCTGGGCTAGGCACTCAATTCACTCACGTTCCAGGACCTGCCAGACACACGGAGGGGGCTCGATGCACGTGTCTCTCCATCTTGCTCCTTCCCGGACTTCTTGGGCCAAGGGCAGGCACGTGGACCCCTGCACCCCATTTGGCCCCTGTCTTTTGTCAAAGCTGCGAGGGAATGGAGCTGGGAGCCTCGCCCCTGGGGTTCACTCTGCAAGGTCGGTGTGGGCCAGGCCACCTGCTGGCTGGGAAGGAGGAAGGAGGGACGAGGGGGAAGGCTGCTGGGCCTGAGCACACGGGCAGATGGGAAAGCTGAAGTGTGGGCACTTTGCAAAACATCCTCCCACAGCCCCCACCGGCAAAGCTGCCAGGATAAATGTGCGGGCGGGCGGGCAGGTGGACAGGCGGACGGACTGACGGACATGGGCTCCCCTCTGGCTTCCAACACCTGCTGACTGTGTGCTTTGGGCAGGGGCTGTCCTCTCTAAACGCTGGATCTTTCACCTGTAAAATAGAGGCAAGGACAGTCCTGGGGGCGAAAATGAGAGAGTTCATATATTCAGCCCAGCCCCCGGGCAAGACACTCAGGGTTCAGTAGACACAGATATCGTTGCCTGCATCACACTAGTAGGTCCGGAAAATGGGGCCCAGCAAGTTGGCCGGCTTGTGACACATACTGACTGGCTGAGCTGGGGGTGGACTCCAGGCCTGGGCACAGAACTAGCCCTCCCCCAGGGCAAGCCAAGTGAGGTCAGGCACCCAAAAGGGAGAGTTAGGTGCCCGGTCCCATGGGAAGCCTTTCCTTGGAGAGGGGTGGGGAGCCCCACTGGGTTGGCTGTTGCCCAGGAGGGTTGCCAGGGCCCCTGACTGGGCAGTTCTTTCTGGGGAGCAGATGGGCACACGGACTGAGAGGGCCGGCTTTGGAAAACAAGCCAGCCCCGCGTCCTCTCTGGGTGAGCGCCAGCGACCCTCAACTCAGATAGCTGCCACAGGCTGAGATGTGGGCAGTTCATCCCGGAAGCATGAGGATCTGTTCTCGTGAAGCCAGGAAAGGGGCGCCTTAAGGCAAGGCCCTGGGGAGCAAGGGGTGGGGCGTTGGTGGGTCTTTGGGGGGCAGACACATCAAATCCTTTAGGCACTGCTCGCCGTAGGTCCAGTCCTGCAGGGGGCAAGAGTGGCACATGATGGTAGATTCGGGCCTGTTGGCTGTACTCAGAGACTGCCGGCCTCGAGGGTTGGGGGTGCCATTAGGGGTGGGGCCATGGCAGTGTGCAGACGGTCCTCACCCCAGGATTCATGTCGGTCTAGTTGGCCTCAGTCTGTTTTTATAGGTGGAGGTGAATCCCTTAAGCTGAGATGGACAAATCACACTCGGAAGGTGAAACAGGTTCTCGGATCTCGTGGCCAAAGGTCAGGATGGCACAGGGGCCTCCGGTGAGCGTCTAAGAGCCAGGCCCGCGTCCACAGGGAAAGGCAGGCTGTGCCGACAGCTGGCTCGGCGTGAGCCTCCCCTCCCCAGGCGTTGCTCTGTGACTGCTCGCAGGTCCCTTCATTTAAATTGTCCTGAGCCTTGGTTTCTTCATCGGCAACGGGTGATGACGACACTGACTTGTCATGGTGGGGCATTGCTGGCCTCCATAAATGCAGTCATCTTTACTGACACCCATTCGCAACCTTTCTGAACACCTACTGTGTACAGAGCCCTGGGCTGGGACTGGTAAGAGTGAGCACCATCAGACAGGGACCCTGCCCTCATAGCCCAGGAATTATGTAATATTGAGTTTGGCGAGGCCCCAGGAGCACACACTGCAGAACAGGGGGTGGGGGAGGAGGCCCCTTTGCCCCCCCTCCCTCCAGGCTCTGTATTTGGTGCTGGTGCATCCTTGAAGAGGGTGCCCTCCAAACCCAAACCCAAACCCAAACCCAAACCCAAACCCAAACCCAGCTTGTGGTCCTGTGGGCGGGAGGGAATGTGGCCTCCGTGAGCACAGGGCTTGCTGCTTTGGCCTCCATTTGGGCAGGCCTGACGCTGGGGCTCCTTCTCCAAGGTCTCCAGCTCCATGTGGGTCCTGCGGGCACAAATGCCAGAGGGCCCGGTGTCCTGACAAAGGAAAGCTTCGGGACCAAGCTGACATCTCTGGGCAGGGTCAAAACTGTGGAGGCAGGAGGCAGTGGGGGATGGGGATGGGAAGGGCTGGCCCTGGGAAGAGGCTCCGGGAGGGAAGAAAGGGATTCGCAATGATTCAACAAACATTTATGGAGCACCTGCTGGGTGCCCTGTGCCCTATTTGGCCCATGGCCTTTTCTCAAAGCCGGAAGTGGAATGATCTGTGATTCTGGTCCCTGGAGCCACTTTGCCAGGTTTACCTGAGCCGAGCCACCTGCTGGCCAAGGTGGGGGGGAGGGTAGGGGGGAGGCCATTGGGGAATCAGCAGTGAACAAGACAGACTAGTCTCTGTCCTCACGGTGCTGACATTATTGTTAGGAGAGACACTCGATCAGCAAGTGAGACACATAACGTTAGATGGTGATAAATGGTGAGGAGGGAAAACAAGGCAGGGGGGAGGGGGAAGGGAATGTGTGGATGTTGAGGTTTTAGATGGAGTGACCGAGGAGGACATTGTTTAGCAAGAGCAGGCTGCGTGGCTCCCCGGGGGAAGGGCACTACTGGCCAGGGACTAGCAGGTGGAAAGGCACTGAGGTGGGGCATGCTTGGTGGGTATGAGGAGTCCAGGCTGGAGAGCTGCGTGAGTGAGGGGGGGGCAGGGGGGAAACAGGCCACAGGTGAAGAGGGAGTGGACATGGGGCCTTCTCCGTCACGGGAAGGGCTCTACTGGGAGCCGTGGAGGGCTCTGCAGAGGAAGGGTAAGATCTGCCTTAGACTTTTAACAGGGTCATTTGGCCGCTCTGTCGAGAACAGACTGTGCGTAGGGCAGGGACAGAAACAGGGAGACCGGTTCAGAGGGGGCCACCCCAGTGTCCCAGATGTTTCATTTCCCACCGCACCCCCAGCACGCGGCCTGCTTCCCGGCACAGGGCAGGCACTCAGCAGATACTTGCTAGGACTGAATGGTGTGGGGATTCGTGGTGTCGATGCTCGGAGCCTGTAGGCCATGAGGAGGAAGTGTGGAAGGGCAGGCCCGGTACTGCTGCTGGGGGTCTGGACCCAACAGGTTTCTGGTGGGAAGAGGGAGCTGGGTCTGCATTCTAGTCTGCAGGTAGTTCTGGGCAGCAGGCTGGCTTTCTGTGTCAGGAATATTTTTGTCCACAAATAACAGAGACTGGCCACGATGGCTTAACCAAAGAGGGCTTTATTTCTCTTTACAAGAGTTCTGTAGGAGGAAGGTTGCAGGCATTGGCTTGGTCCAATGACGATAAGGTCAAAGTCTTTGAGATTCTCTTGGCCTTTTTCTCTTTGTAGCGAGAGGGCTGCTGCGGCTCCAGGCATCACATCCCCCATCAAGGCAGGAAGAAGCTGGGACCCATGTCTGTCTCTTTTATCAGAAGAGCATCAGCTTTCCCAGAAGTTCCTGTGACTTCCTCTTACATGTCACTGCCTATCCCTGGGCACGTGCTCACCCCAAGCTGCGAAGGGGCTGGAACAGGGAGGATCTGATGGTTCTCAACAGTGGAGGTGACTAGAGAGGCGTTGGGACTGACCACTGGGGAGTGAACAGGGGTGTCCCCCGGGCTCCACTGGGCCAGAGGGACTGGAGGTCCCTTCTACTTCTGGGGCCTTTGTCTCCGTGCCTTGCCGCCTCCCTGGAGCAGCCCTGGCAACACCTGAGTGAAATCTAAGGGGCCTATCTATTCCAGGCTAGACACCCCCTCCTGCTTCTCTTCCCATCTGAACAACACATCGGCCCGAGGTGGCTTCTCGGGGGGAGCAGCGGCCTTTATGAGGGAGGGTGGGTCTTGAGCATCCCCTCCCCTGGCAGACATTTAAACAGCGGTACCGCATCCTCGCGAGGACAGCCACTTCCGTGAGCCTTTTAGAGCTGGACTGCACACACACACACACACCCATGCAAACATGCGCACACACCCATGCACACCCATGCATGCACACACCCATGCACGCGCACACGCACACCCATGCACGCACGCGCGCACACCCATGCACACACGCAGCCTGTCGCTATCCACATTTCGGTTACCCTCAGAGCACACAGTCAGGAGTGAGACCGGGATGGCCTCTCTCCTGCAGGTCCCACCGTTGGCCAAGCATCCAGGGCATCGCCATGGCAGCTGTCTCTGGGTGCAAAGAAATGCTCCCCATAAATGGTGGGCTTACAAAGCCAGAGGCAGGGTTTGCTCTTCAGGGGAGAAAGCAACAGGCCTGGTTTATTCTTTAAGTCTTGAAAAATGGGAGCAAAAGGTGAAACCATTTGGTCTTGCGTGGGAGGGCTTTGGGGAGGCCGTGGGTGAGGTCCCTGGAGCTGCCCCGCGAGGGCAGGGGGCACAGAAGCCAAGGAGGGTGGGTCTCAGGTCCAGAGGCTGAAAATGGGGACTCACAGGGGCCAGGCCGCGAGGGTGGCAGTGGGGTCGGCAATCACTGTTTCTAGTTCCAGAAACCTATTGGAAACCACTGTGTACATGCTCTCCATGGGTTTTAGGTAAAAAAAAAAAAAAATGTATTTTTTGGCTAGAATTGCACCACAACAGTGCGGTGGAAATGCAGATTGGAGGTCCTGGACTGTGAGATGTCTGGTGAGAATCTGTCATAAATCTGGAACGACCGGCTAGGCTTTAAGTCTGCTCGGGCCTGGGGCCCTGGTTGGGCTGGACACAGAGAGCCCTGAAGGCTGCAGGGGAAGGGGGAACCCCAGGGCACAGGCCCGAGGGACTTGCGGGGGCAGGTTGGCTTCAGGGGTGACGTTTCCAATATTTAGCACCCCTGGCGCTCCGGCCTTGCTGCTCAGTGTGGCCCCAGAGCTTGATGGGAATGCAGACTCTCAGCCCCACCCCAGAGCTGCGGACGCAGAAGCCGGAATTTAACAAGACCCCAGTGAGTCGAAGGCAGGATGGAGCCTGGGCAGCATGCTGCAGACCTGGGAGCAGGAAGGCTGAAGCCCTGGCTGGGAGTGCTTACGAGCCTGAACCAGGGGACCGGGGAGAAGGGGGGTGGGGGAGGCTGGCAAACTCTAAGCAGTTGTCTTTGTTACCACCCTTCCCACCTGCCATGGTGGGAGCCACCAGGCCACCTGTGGGCTGCCCTGCCCTTCCTCACCAGGGACAACTGCACTTGAACCTTCTCCCCTTGGTTGGCTTTCAAGACAGGTGTCCTGAGATGCTCCGCTAGTTGCCTCACTCCTGGCTGCAGGTGAAACCGCGGGCAGGGAAGTTCTCTGAGACCTGCGAGTGGAGCTGCCCAGAGACTCAGGGTCCCATGGGGCCTGGGCAGAATGGAGGGCTGTCGGGCCAGGGAGGTGCCCTGTGAAAGTTTTCCCAGGTGGCTTCCTCTTGGGGCAGGAGGGGTGAGTGCTCAGAAGGAAACTCCTGTGAGCTTCGGGACCCCCAGCTCCTGGGGGTGCGGGGGAGGGATAGGCAGGGCCTCTGGGACAGCGCAGTTTACAGGAGCAAGCATGAACGCAGCAGATGTCCCCAAACCTGGGGCTCAGGGCTGCCAGATACAGAAGGGCTGGAGGAGGGTGTGGGGGCCGGGGGAGGGCTGCGGGGGGCCGGACCCCCCCCAGCCAGCTCTACAGCACCCGCTCTTCACTCGACAGCGTGGTGATTCTCCGTAGGTTCTCCCTGACTTTGATGAATTCCGGGGCATGGTCCTCTTCCTTTTCCGGTGGTTTTTCCAGCTGAAGGAGAGAGGGGAGGCGTGAGCTGGGTGGGGCGGGGG
>NW_006383017.1:629299-645352 GCF_000327345.1 Myotis davidii
TTGGACCAAGGGTCCTCTCTGGGGAAACGGAACCAGGGGCCAGTTTTGCCACCAGCCTGGTAGCTGGGGGGACAGACCATGGGACCAAGTTCCTCCTGTGAAGCTTTGTTCACATTGCTTATCTCATTGGGCCTCGTCTCTCAAATGGGAGCTGCCTGGCTCAAGGGCAGTTGTGATGACGAAATCAGAATCAACACGCAATAGATGGGGCCGATGAGGAAACTGAGGCTCAGGGAGGGGACGCCACGGGCCCAGAGTCACCCAGCGAAGCGAGTGGCAGAGTGAGGACTCAGGCCAGTGGGGGACTCAAGGTCCAGCCCTCGTTTTGCTCAACTGGCCGGCTGTGGCCACACGCAGAGCCCTCCCTTGGCCAGCGGGCATTCCTAGGGGGCGAGGGGCCGGGCGGCGGGGCTGGTGGCCTCGCTCACCTGGTTCAGCCTCTGCTGCCGCCTCAGCAGCTCCTGCTCGAAGGGACACTGCAGCCGCTTGGCCTCCAGCTCCTCCTTCTTCTTCTTGATGATCTGGTTCCGCCTGCGGTGCTCCAGGACGCGCTGCAGCTCGGGCTTGCTGTCCACACCCAGGCCCCTGGGGTGGGAGGTGGCGGGGAGCCGTCAGAGACCCCAACTCCCCACCCCCGCCTCTCACTACCATTATCCCCTGCAGTCCTCCCGGCAACCCGGCAACCCCGGGTGTGGCGTGTGGGATACACACTGTCCCTTATGCAGAGAAGGGGAGTGAGGCTCCCGGGAGTTCGGATGCGGGTCCAAGTCACAGATACGAGGGGAGTGAGGATGTGCACCCGGGCCTGTCTGACTGCTGAGACCAGGTTTATGTTACTTCGGGGTAGTTTCTGGGGATACGTTCCTAAGGGTGGAGCTGCTGGGTCAGTGCCTTTAAGAGATTTTGGACGCATTTCCATCTGCCCCTTAGGAAAGATTCTCCAATTTATACTCTGTCCACAGGGCATCTACTTCTCCCCACCATCACCACCCAACCCTTTTGCATTTGTGAACCTGGTAGGCGAGAAATAACACCCGGTTTTCATTTGTTTCTTTGATTATTAGCATATCCAACAGCCTTTGACTTGTTTACCAACTATCTGCATTTCCTCCTTTGTGAACTAACTGTACCTGCCTTTTTGCTAATTTTTTCCTCGCGGGTTTATGAGAGGTCTGTATATATTAATTTTTGCCTGTGACTTATATTGCAAATATCTCTCTTGATTTGTCTTTAGTTTTTTTTTTTTTTTTTAAAAAAAACCCTGGTAGTGGTTTTTGGCATTAACAGGGATGACTCTAAAAGGCAACCAGAGAAATACTTCTGATACACTACGAGGAAAACCACCACCAATACAAACCACCACCGATACAAACTCATCCGCGGGAAGGTCCCTCGCACACAGCTGCAAACAAGGGTGAGAATCCCAGCCCGCGCCAATGCTAGAAGTGGCCAGGAGAGGGAGCTGCAGAGGCGCCGACGCCTCCATTCCGGCCCTGGTGAGCCTGGACTGCTTTCCAGGCCTGGGCGGGGACAGAGGCCCAGCTTCCCTCCCCTCTCCCCATTCCTTCAGTTGCGAGTTCTAGCCCTGCCCCAGGCCTGCCTCTCTCACTGCACCCCCAGCCCCTGCTCCATTCATGGCCCCTCCAGGGTTCGGACACCCCTGCTTGAGCCCCTTCCCAGGACTGCATGGTTCCTCTGGCCTCCCTCACACTTTATGCTCCAACCACACTGAACGGATGGTGTTTTCTGTCCAGTTTCCAGGCTCACCCATCTGCTGGAAACATACCCCATGGAACCACCCATCCTACCACCTGGCTATGCATCCATCCCCTCTGTAAGGGCAGGAACATTCCTTCGTGAGCCCCCAGGGTCTGGCTTAGTGCCTGGCCCATCGCAGGTACTCAGGACAAGTATGTGGAGGTCAGGCACACAGCGGGTAGCTGGATGGGAGGACAGGGCTTTTGGACCTTCGCAGTCTCTGTTGGTCACCATGGGGGTACCCTCAGCCCTCCTCAAGCTCCCAGGAGCCCCAGGATTACCCCCAGGCCTGCCTTCCACGAGGGGCAGCCCCTCAGGCCCCAGCAGCCTGAGCAGGTGCTAGCCAGGCTGAGGCAGCCAGGCTCCGTCCCCACCTCCTGTGGTTCATGAGCAGCTCTCGGTGCAGCTCCTGATGGCTCCGCGAGGCCTTCACGGGGATCAGCAGCTTCTTGGGCTTGATGAGCTCTGGGTTCCACTCTCTGTACTCGGGCCGGGCCATCAGGCCACCGATGTCTGCCCGTTCCCTCTGGATCTCTGAGTACATGGAGGCTGTAGAGATGGGGAGGGGAGAGCTGGTCAGAGCAGGTCACACACTCACCCACCCCCGTGGGCACAGCGAAGGCAAGGGTCTCGGTCGCCTTGGCCACCTGCTACTGTGTGGCTCTGGGCAGGCTAGCTGGCTTTCTGGGCCTCAGTTTCCTCAGCTGTGAGCTGCAAATAGTGGAGCCTGTGCACAGGGTTGCTGTAAGGGCTGGA
Organism: Myotis davidii; assembly: GCF_000327345.1. Classification (NCBI taxonomy): domain Eukaryota; kingdom Metazoa; phylum Chordata; class Mammalia; order Chiroptera; family Vespertilionidae; genus Myotis; species Myotis davidii. The sequence goes on from NW_006383017.1 coordinate 631,814, forward strand.
GAGGCTGTTTGTAAAGTGGGGTCTAGAGGTCAAGAGCTACTGGGCCACAAAATATGGGTCGATGTGCAAATGGTTTTAGCCTGACTTTGAAAAAAAAACACTTTCCCTCCTATGAGAGGGATTACACTTGAGTTTCTGTTTTTCAATAAGTCCAGAAAAGAAAAAAATTATGTAAAAAGAGCAACATGTACTTGTTAAAGACAATGGGATGAATGCTGTAATGAATGGGAAATATCACCCCTTATTGTCCAAACTCCCTGTCCATCATTCCGAACGCATCAGTGGAAGTGACCGGCTTTCCTCTTTCTCCAGAAAAGAGACAGAGTGTGGAATCCAGAGGCTGCTGTGCCTCCGATTACGGAGGGAGGGTGTCCTTAAAGTGCTCAAAAACAAGTGGAGAGAGAGAGAGAGAGAGAGAGAGAGAGAGAGAGAGAGAGATTTCTTAAGGAAAAGTATCAGGAGGGTGACACAGCCTGGCCCATTAGATGCTAAGAGTAATTAGAGTGAAAATGTGGGCACTGGCTCTGCTCCCTTCATGAGTCCGGCTTTTCTGAGGTTGAGCCTCTGCTACATGCCAGGCACTAGCAGCGTCTGGCCTGGTACACAGTCGACAATTAATATTTGTTGGAAATTGAAGATAGAAACTTTGAGGAAACCAAGGCTCACAGAGGTTGGTCTTGGGGAGCCAGCGCCTTAAGGCATGGGGTTTCCATGCGGCCACTGAGGGGGTGTGTCCCCACTGCACACACCAGGGTCCGTCCCCTCTCTTGAGGGCCACCATGTTGGCCTCGGACAGACACTCCCATTCCCCACTGACTGGAGCAGGAAGAAAGCCGTTCTCTGCCTGACGGGTTGTATGGATGAACAGTTCTCCAAGAAATCCAGACAGGGCTGGCGGTCTGTGCAGAAACCTGGGAGTGGGTCAGCGCCCAGCGGGGTTGGACACAGCAGGGGGTTGATGGGCTGTGAATTGCCAGGTGCCATGCCAGGGAATGAGGCACCAAAGGGAGGATGATGCTTTGCAAATGGTGTCACACCAGAACCGTGTGTGGCATTGCTATCACTGCCCACTGCAGGGTGCTTCTGGGAGGATGAGGAGAGACCACATTGGTGAAAGTGCTGTGTAAGCTGGGCAAAGTGTTAATTATTATTGGATGAAGTCAGATTAAGTGTCAGAGCATAGATAGAGACACACTTACTAATTTTTTTTCTTGAATTCACATTCTCAGAATTGTTTCTAAAACAAGAATTCTAATTAACTTCCTTTCTTCTCTTTTTTGTTACAGTTTTTTAAAATTATTATTACACTTGGCAAAATAAACAGTTGGCTATAGCAATCCTGGTCCCCCGCCTCCCCCCTGTTTAGAAATGTGAATATTTCCTTAGCCAATGGGATTAAGTTGTCTGGGAGTCAATGCCCTAGAATACCCTGATTCAGATTGGAGTTTTGGAAGTCACCCCCCTCCCCCATGATGCCTATTTCCGTTACCAAGTCCCATCAATTGCTTATCTGAGTAATTCTCAGCTATATATCCCAAGCAGGCCGCTATCACCACACTTCACTCTGCAGCTCCCTTAGCCCCTTTGAGCCTCAAACCTTCCAGTGCTTCAGAATTTCAATCAGTCACACCATCTTCAAAACAACGAATGGTATGTAGCCACAGCAATAAGGCAGGACACAGAAATAGTTGCATAACTTTAGGAGAAAGCAGAATTACTATTTACATAAGCTATCACTATCTACCCAGAATTCTCAAATGTATGAACAGAAAAGCATTTGGGGCTAATGAGAGAGTTCAATAATGTGGTCAGACACAAAGTAACTACACAAAAGCAAGAGCTCCCACATAACAGGAACGACCACTGAGAAAGTGCACAAGAATAAACATCCATTCTGCAATCTGTTTGGGTTCCTATAATTTTCCAGGTTCTGTGGTAGACACGGGACACACCGAGGTGAACTAAGCAAGCGGGGTTCCTGCTCTCACAGGCGGACATCTACTAGGGAGGCAGACAGTAAACGAGTACACGGCCAATAACAAGAAACGATTCGGACTCGCCAGGAGCCTGCTGGTGGAGCCAGAGGGGCTGCGACCAACGGCTGCACCCACCTTCAGCCAGGTGCAGGGGCCGGGCCTCTCTGAGCAGGTGACATTTAAGACCTGACGGGGGCTGCGAGGGGCAGAGGGAACAGCACGTGTGACTCACGTACCTAGAACAAGCTAGGTCTGTTCAGGGAACAAAAAGGCACAGTGTCCCCGGGGTGGCGTGAGCGAGCGATGGGGAGAGTGGCGGGTGGACGGGTGGGTTCAAGTCTGGGAAAGATCGCATCTGATTGGCTTTAAGAAAGGCCATTCTCGCTGCTGTGTGTGGGAAAACTCAGCAGGTTTGAAGAATATTTTTATCCGACTTCATTTTCTTTCACTGCCCGTGGGCGGTCTGTCTCTCCCATTAAATTCCAGAGGAAAACGTCTGATTGGCCAGGCTGAGAGCCTTCACCCATAGGGGCCCCCCCGGAGCAGGTGGGGCCCAGCCCTCAGCGTCTGTGGAGAAGAGGGTTCCCTGTGTTTTCATTCCGCACTGAGCCCTGCAAACTAGGCAGCTAGTCCTGCACCCCAGGTCCAATCAGTGAGCAGCTCTGGCTCAAAGATCTGCTCCAGACTTTTTTCTTTTTTTAATGAAATCGCGGTGAGCTGCAGGGTTGGTGTTTCTCAGGGGCCTGGGTGGTGTGGTGGCTGGGACAGGGATCCTGAAGGATGAGGCTGGTGCTCCAGCCCAGAGCTGCAGGCTGCGAAATCGCTGCCTTCCCCAGTTAGGGCGCTGAATTCCCGCAGACAACACGTGTGGGGCAGAGGCAGGGCTTAGAGGGCTGCTGGGCCTCCGCGTGGAAAAGATTACAAAGATGCTGGAACAAAGGGGCCGCTCAATGATGTGCTGGTGACTCAAAACACCTGGGCCCCCCGGGGGCCAGCGGGCCTCCTGGGCAGCGGTGGGGCCATTCCGAGGGCTGCTCTGGCCAGTCTCTCAGGCTGCTGGGTGTCCTGAGAGGTCCGAGACTCTGGGAAGTGACCAAGAGGTGAGGTGAGCTGAGCTGAGCATCAGCTCATCTCTGAAAAGAGGGAAGGTGGGTGTCCCAGGGGAGAGCTGGAGGGGAGGAAGAGGCAGTCTAGGAGAGAGTTAAGGGGCTAGTGAATACCCTTCGCTGGTTGTAAAGGAAGACAGAATGAAGCTTAGGTGTACGGACGTTGGAGCCAGTAGAACCTGGGTTGGGTCTGGCTGCCCTCTCATCACTTACTGCCTATGGCTGCTTTCCAGGGGAACAGCAGAGTTGAGTAGCTACGGAAGCGGCTCTTGATCAGTCGTCTTCATGAGGTTGTTGCAAAGTGAATGAGGTGATACTTGCAAGGTGCTTACGTGCTGGCTACAGGGCAGCCACACACAGCGAGGCAGGGCACGGCTTCACGCCCCCGGAACTGCACAGTGTGGCCACCTGATAGCCGTTAGCAGTGGCCGCTCATCAATCCCGTTCCTAGTCTTGGATTGAGCTTTCTCATCTTCCTTAAAAACTGCACTGGTGACACCAGGGATTTCAACTCTGGCCGCACACGGGCATCACCAGGGGATGTTTGGAAAATACCGATGCCTGAGTCCACCCAGGGATTCTGGCTGAATGAGCCCGGGAGGCAGCCTGGCTTTGGAATGTTAAAGTAGTTCCCCAGGTAATGCCAATTGCCAGGCAACTTTGTAAACCAGGGTTACAAATCAAGCTGCTTCGCTGGGGCCTGAGTGGCTTCAGTCGAGTTGTTGGCCTCGCTGTCGTGGACGCCCCTGGTTGAAGCCACAGCTCTTAGCAGCTCTGGGACCTGGATGGAACCCTCCTCCTCTGTGAAATCGAGATGCTGTGAAGACTGGATGAGCTGATGTGCGGGGCAGGGGGTAGAGGCAGCCAGGAGGCGACAGCTACACGCAGTGTTTCGCATGCGTACAAGATGGGCAAATCCCCTAATATGCAGACTGTGGGACAAACCTCACATTTTGGGTGGGGTGATAATAGATCAGGGGAGAGGTTGGGAGATTGGCCTTGGTTCTTCCCTGGTTCTGCCAATGACCGGAGAGGTCCCACAGCTCTTCCCCCACAGCTCTGCAGGATGCCAGCCCCAGTCCAGACACGGCTCAGCTGGGATCACTAACCTCTGCAGTGAGCTCACCAGGCTGCTGGGGCAGGTGGGGCAGGCGGGGCAGCAGTTCCCTCGCCTCCCCCACAGGGGAGCAACGGAGGAAAGTGGCACCCATGGAGACCCAGGTCGCATGCAGTTCATCCTGAAAACAGCTGCAGGACCTTGGCCGTCTAGGCTTTACCGTCCCTTTCTTATACCTGCCTTCCCCTGCTGGAGGTTCTGGCTCCGTCTTTGATGACATCAATGGTAACAAATGGCACCGGGACCAGAAAAGCAACATGGCAAAGGCAGATGTTTTGGAGGGGACAGACTGGATTTGAATCGTGGCCACATCCCTTCCTAGCTGTGTGACTTTAGGCGAATAGCTTAACCTCTCTGAGCCCCTGTACAGTGGGGATAACAGCAATACCTACTCACGGGGCTGTGTGGAGAGTAAACTGGTACAATGTGGGTGATGTGGTTGGCCCAATGCCTGGCACAGTGGTGCTCGCAAGGCACACTGTGGCTCCCTGACCCCTGTGGAGAGCATCAGCATTTGAAGAAAGCTCACTCCCTTCCATCTGGACCTCACAACCGCCCCAGGGGGCAGCCAGTGCTACTGTTTTATCGTTCCCATTCTGTAGATGAGAAAACCGAGGCTCAGAGAGCTCAAGCTACTTGTCCCAACATACACAGACTAAATGGCAAGACTGGGACCTGCAGACTCCAACTCGAGTGCTCTTTCTAATCACTCCACTCCTCCAGGCGCACTACCTTTCAGTCCACAAAGGAGGTTTATATCTCTCTTCTCTCTCGATACTCAAGAAACCCCAAAGAAGAGGCAGTGTGAGTCCATTTTATAGATGAGAAAATGGAGGCCTGGTACCTGGAGGACATCCAAGCCATACAGAATACCAACTCTGGGCTGGGCAGACAGACTCCACAGGCTGTCTACCCACGGCCGGCCTTTGTCTGGGAGGGGACCAGCTGGGGCCTTCCCTCCCTGGGTGTGGGTCAGTCTGCACTCCTCTGCCTTCCCTCCCTCGCCCTGGCTCCTTGTTGCTATTCAAGCAGCTGGGCTCAGCATACGCCCACCGGACCTTCAGACCTTCGTGCTTCACCATTTCACGAGGTGGAGGGGCAGAGGAGAGAGAGGAGAACCGCGGGCAGAGGAGAGAGAGGCCTTCAGTAAAAGTGCCCGGCGTGGCCCCGGGTTTCCTAACGCGCCTCGCTTTCCCCCTCCCTGTGGGGAAAGTGCCCGTTGGTATCGCACTGGCCGGTAACCACAGAACTGTGTATCTGGGAGCCACCTCCAGATCTCCCTGCAGCCCCGACCTGGCTGCAGCCTCCCCACCCCATGAGAAAAGGACTCAAAGACGAACTTCCTGAACACTCTGCTCAGGGCCCCTCGGCCCTCCCAGGCCCAGGGCTGGCCTGCAAGGCCCTTAGCAAGGCCGGGGGAGAGGCTGTGCGGCTGACCAAGGAACAGAGCAGGCCAGGGTTCCTGCTGGCCCACCAGGGGCACGGTGCCACCCCTCCACCTGGCAGAGACCTCAGGGGAAAGGTCCTGGCTGGTACTTCCCACCAGCAGAGCTAAGTGGCATTCGGGGTCCAAGCCACCGGGAGACACAGGTTTTCTGCCTCACGGCCGAAAAGTGACACAGCCAATCCCACAACGCCTGGCTTCTGGCCAATCCCAGACTTCTGGCCTCGAACCGCCAAACGCAAAAGCCAAGTGCACCTGAGAGGCAGGAGGGTGGCACGTCAACGTTGCAGTGAGCCACATACCGTGCTCGGCACCCCACAGCCGCACTTCATGAAGCTCCTACAACAGACTGAGGAGGTAGGTACTATCGTCATCCCTTTTTACAGACGAACGAACTGAGGCTCTGAGGGGCCTTGTGATTTCCCCAGATCACACAGCCAGCAAGTGAAGGCGCCAGAATCTGAGCCGAGCTGTCGGATGCCAGACCTGTGTTCTCTCAGGTGCCACCCTGCGGCCTCCTGTCCATCAGCGATGCAGAGAAACCGCCACGCTGCTGCTAATGGATGTGGGCGAGTCAGACCCTGTATAAACTCAGATCCATCTGAGGAAGACAGATCAGCGAGAACGGAGGGCTGTATCCGCGTGCTCCCTCCACTCTGTCTCCTATCTTTTCCCCAAGCCCAGAGGCACCTCCCCATCATTTCACAGATGGGGCAGAGCCTGGGTCCCTGAGCTTAAATAGCTCCACTCCCCGCAGCCCACCCCAGTGCTCTGGGGCTGCTCTCTTGACCCCGTACCTCCTCCCAGCCCAGCACCCAGTTCCCAGCAGGTGAAACAGAAGAGAAATGGTCTTACTTCTCTGCCCACGTCCTGCGGGAACTCGGACGGTGTTGCTGGCCTCCTCGCTCCACCTAGAAGTCCCAGACTAGCTGCAGGGCCGCCTCCTCCACAGGGCGGTTCTTAAACCCCCGGGATCACAGGCCAGGCGGCTGAAATGTGCCAGCGAGTGAGGCAGCTTTGCATTCCTGTTTATTCTGGTATCAATAAAAAGGAACTGTTACTATAGTAACGAGTATTTCACTTGGTGCACAGCCACTTCCACAACGCGGAACACCGTGTCCAGGCCACACGTTTGAGAGACACAAATAAATACCTATTTTGTCAGATTGTTGCAGAGTAAGAAACATGCCAAGCTTTGTTCTGAGTGAGGAGGCATTTCCGTTTCTAATGGGAGGGTCGGCAAGAGTGCAGCCAGCACCGCCTGGTGCAAGGGAAGCCGGCTTCCTGCTGGTGCCCGGGGCTCCCGGGGGTGAAGGGAGGGGGAACCGCCCTGGGTCAGTTCTTGGCCTCCCACGGGTGGCTCCCAAACTCTCTGCGCTTTATTTACTCGGTACCCTGAACTTCGTCTGAACTTCACAGATAAGCACCGACAGGACATCGCCCAGGGGAGTGTGGGGGAGTGGAAGCTCAGCCCCCCTGTCCCTGCCCCCCGCACCCTCATCCCGGGTCAGCCCTGGCCTGGGCACCAGCCCCTTGGCAGGCACTGAGCCTTGGTCTCTGTGTTTGTGGAGAATCACAGGGTGGATGAGAGAAAACACGGATGAGGGGACATCAGTGAAAGCATTTAGTCGATACTCAGCAAATGGGACTTTTCCTGCAGAGAGAACTGGACTCCATGTGACTGTGGGAGTGCCCCAGCATGCAGCCGTGGGCCCGGCAGGAAGTGCATGCCACCGTCCTGGCTCAGTGAGCAAACAAACGTGTGGATGCAAAAATAAGGAATGGGTGTCGATGCCAGAGGCCATCCCCTCGCAAGGAAGCTGGCATCTACCAGTTCAACTTGGCCCTCTTCCCACCTTTACTTTCTCAGAAGAGTCTGTCCTCTCTGACCTCTATCATTCATTTAAACCACATTTGTTGAGTCCCTACTATGTTCCCGGCACTGCTCCCTGTGTGCATGACACAGATGGTAGCTCTGTGCTCAGGGACCCTACATTCCAGGGGGTGGGGGTGAGACAAAAGATAAGGAGCCGAGAAAACGCTGCGTCATTCTGGGAGAGGTGGGAGGGAGGGGCTGGGGCTGGGGAAGTGTGGACGGAGAGGGTGATGTTTTAGGGAGGCTGAACGGAGAGAAGGAGTCACAGCGTGAAGTCTGTCCACCTGGGAGAGCATTGCAGGGAGTAAGACGAGCGAGTGGAAAGGCCCCTGGGTGGGAATGAGCTTGGGGTGATGGAGGTGTGAGGAGGAGGAGGTGGGAGACGGGGCTAGACAGGGGGCAGGGGCCAGGTCAGGCATGTCCCGGGAGCCTGGGCCACGCTGGGCCTTTCGGGGCCATTTAAGGGTCACAGGCTCTCCGGTAGAAAGTAATTTTCTGGAAACAACGAAGGTCCCTTTTTGTTTCTTCTTCCTAAATTCTGCTTCCCTTGAGGTACTTTGAGTGGCAGCCACCCCAGCCTCCCACTCTGATGTGGCTTCATTTCACTAAATTTTGACCAGGGGACAACAGCTAAGTCCTTGTCAGACCACTCCTCTGCCCCCGGTCCTACAAATGGCTATTTATTTGGGCCTTTCCGGGGCCCACAGTGATCTGTCTGAGCCAATCCCAGGGCCCACTGACAGCTGGAGCAACACAAGGGGTCCTGGGGCAGGGGGACCGCCGACAGCTTCCGCTCCCACCTGGAGAAGACAGCCCCGAATCCAGCTCCGTCCAGAGGAGACGCTGAGGGTTCCCATGCCAGCTCGCCCTGCGGTCGACTTCGTGTCCCTTTATTGGGAGACTCCAACAGTAGCCCCAGAGCAACCAGAGCCAAGTAGAGTTGGGCGTGAACCCCCCCACCCCCTGAGGTTGGGTGCACTTTCCCCACTAAAGCTCCTCTCACGGTTCAACCTGTTACAACCCATCAGGCTTCCCCACGGGACTGCCAGCCTGGGGCAGGGCCTCCCCTATCCTCCTTAGCTCGCCTGTCCCAGGCCACACTGCTCAGCAACCGCACTGACTTCCCCGAGCTCCTCCCAGCACCATCTTCTGTGTGCGATCGGTGACCGACCGTTTCCCCAGCCACACCCCATCGGGAGGAGAGCAGGCTACACCCCCTAGCAGGATGCAGTCCACAGCATGCGCATTTATTGAGCTGAAAAGGGGTCCACTTCATGTTTGGTGAAAAATCAAACTGCAAAACCGCATGTATTACAACTCCCCCCTCCTCTTTCCCCAAAGTCAAAGTTAGTACAGGAGGTCAGTTCTAGATCAAAGTTGACCCTTGAACAACAAGGGGTCAAGGGCACTGACCCCTTGTGCAGTTAAAAGTCCACGTACAACTTTTGATTCCCCCCAAACTAATAGCCTACTGCTGATAACATAAACAGTCGATTAACACATATTTTTGTGTTATATGTATTATACTAGGGACCCAGTGCACGAATTCATGCACCTTGAAAGGAACTGTGGGCTTAGGCTGTGGTGGGCACAGGGGTGGGTCTCGGTCCATCCTCTGCACCCTGCCCGGCCCCTCCCGCTGTGGCCCCCGGTTCCCTGTCTGCCATCAGTCCTGCTCCTGCTGCTGCTGCTCCCACGCACTGACAGCGTGGGAGCAGCTCACAACGCTGACAGTGCAGAGCCATTGGGATGGTGCCAGCAGTGGGTGCGAGCCGGACCAGTGCTGTCAGCGGGTGCAAGTGGCGGCTGCTGCCCCGATTGCCCCTCAGGAGCACGGGGAAGTGGAGAAGTCCTCAGGGGCAATTGGGGCCAGCAGTCGCTTCTCACACCCGATGATGGCACTGAGCGATAGGGACTGGCACCAGGTGCCGGCAGCAGGTGCAAGTGCCGGGTGGGACCGTGGTGTGTGGGAGCAAAGAATTTTCAGTAACCACCAGAGGCTCACTCCAATGACAGCGACTGGTGGCCCACCTTGGTCAGGTGCCCGGGCTCACCTGGCCCACCAACCCGCCGCAGCCGACGCCCGCCATGTTCCATGCACACCCCTGGTGGTCAGCGCACGTCATAGTGATCGGTTTTTCGGTTGTTCTGCTGTTCAGTCTATTTGCATATTAGGGATATATATAATGTGTTCTTACACCTTGAAAGGAACTGTGGGCTGTGAGGATAAATAAATAGGTTAGAGATTTATTACTCTAATAAAGTAGGTTAGAGACAAGAAGGTGCTAGTAAGAAAATCATAGCGAAGAGAAAATACATTTACAGTCTTTATTGGAAAAATTTTCCTATAGGGGACCTGTGCTGTTCAAACCTGTCTTGCTCAAGGGTCAACTGCATATACATGGAGAACCAACCTGGGTGCAGATATTCTAACTAACCTACTAACGGAGGTCAGTTCTGGATCAATGTATCTCGAACATCATTGCCCGATGTCACTTAGAAGGAGGGGTGAAGTGGAATTCTGGGCCATTGCTGTATTAGAACCTATGAGGGAGGAGCCTAGGAGTCTGGATTTATATTTGGGACTTTGAGAACTACGATTCCATGGCATAAAATGACAAGCTCTTCTCGTTTGTCACTGTTTTTGTAGTGTTTGTGGCTTAAAAAAGACAAGTAAGCAGAGATTTCTTTTGCTGTCAGAAAAAAGCAATAAAGAGAAGGAACATGAAAAAGAGCAACCTTTTCCAACTAACTGTAGTTATGGTTCACATCTGGTTCAGCCATGTCGGAAAGTAGGGCCTTCTGGGAAAATGAACCTTTCAGCCGGTCACTCCAGGCACCGGCCGAACTCAGCCCCAGGTGCTGCCTCCTGCCTCGGTCGGTGTGGCTTTCCCTGAGGCCTCCCCATTCTGGGGGTCAGATTCAATCCATGGAGGCCTGAAGGGGATCCCAGTGCTGAGCACATCCCTCCCACATGTCCTTCCTGCCCCTCTGAAGTTTGTTTTCTGGAGAACAAGAGGTGCAAATGGGAGGGCAGTGAAGACCAGGAGAGGCAGTGGTGAGTGGGAGCTGGCAATCTTCCTGCATCTACGGTGGGCGGTGGCTACAGCTTTCATTAAAAACTCCAAAACCCCCTTTCCTTTCATTTCTGACCCTTTTCTCCAAGCCAACAGGCGCAGGAGCAGTTATCTGGGCCCACAAACATCAGACAAGAAGTTCCCATGGCAACTCCAAACTTCCTCCCCAGCCCTGTATTCATTCTATCTCCAAGGCCACTTTTCAAGCCTCAATGAAGGTTTTGAGAGCCACCCACACAACAACCCTAGAATTCAACCTCCCCTCCCCCCTACATGCTGGGCTGAAAGGAATGGGGGAGGGCAGGAGCTTTTTGGCAGAAACACTTGTCATGGGATCCACGAGAGATTATAAAAGTAATGAGAGTTGCCTTTACAACAAGTTCGAACTAGGAAGAATTTGCCCGGTGGAGGGATTTCAAGCGTGAAAACAGGAAAGTGCAAGGGAGTGGGGAAGAACGGAGCCCTGTTTCAGAAAGCTGGCTGTCCACCCGGCTGCAATTAGGCAGTTAATCTGGTCTCAGCTGCAGAAGGACCTGGGATGCCCCACTCCCATTGCATTTTAATTCACTTGTAGCCAGACAAGAGATGGACAGTGGATCTAGGGATGGGGAGAGGGATGCGAGTGGGGGTGAGTGTGTTTGTACAAAGGAACCTGGGCAGACCATCGCTTGTCAAGCCAAGCAAAGTTCCATGATTCCTGGCCGTGGGGTCGCCAGATGTAGCAAACAAAAACACAGCATGCCCAGGTAAATTTGAACTTCGGATAAGCAATGAATGATTTTCTAGACTCTAAAGTATTATTGGTTGCGTGTCTGAGAGTCAAATCTAACTGGTACCCTGTATTTACCTGGCAACCCTACTTGGCAGGGAGGGTTGGAGGCTCTGTCTGTGCCACAGCGACAGGCTTCCCTCCCTGCCAGGAACCTGGCCTGAGCTCCAGGTAGGATGCCTGCAGCCAACTGCAGGTGGACCTTCACTACAGCCCTGCACAGCCCACCAGGCATGGCCAAGCATGCGTGACCCCCCGAGGGGAACCCTTCCAGCCCAGGGGGTCAGAGCCTGGGCTCTGGTGTCAGCACAGACTCCACTCATGGCTCCAGGCTGCACAGCTGGGTGACCTGGTGACCTCCAACTCCCCATTTCCTCAATGGTGGGGCAGACATCCTTTTGAGGAGAGAAGAAGGCACAACATGGTGGGAAGCCCTTCACACAGTACCTGCCCCAGAGTCTGGGCTCCAAGGCGGGAGCTGTTTTCTCGATCACTCATTGAAGAGCATTAAAGATTTTCATCCAAGTGAGAAAAGTGAGGTCAAAGACTAGAGTCAGTACAATCTCGGCAATGAAGAGCAAGCACGCATGACCACGCACAACCTCTGCACAGCAAAGAGTAAAAGGAGGCATTCCCAGTGTCACCAGTGCCTGCTTCTGTTAGTGGGATTCTAGGTGAATGAACGTCCCTCTCTTTATTCTCGACTTCCCAAAATATTCATGGTGAGCCTGTATTATTCTAATATTGAGTTATTTTAAAGTAATTTGAGATGACAGTTTTTCTAAAAGCGGTGTAGTACTTTGGGGCATAAGTTGAGGCTACTGTATGAAGACGCTGCCATCCTGGCTTTGATTCTACGAGCCTGTCTTCCATCGCTGCTGCAGGGGGATCTTCCCTCTTCACTGAATGGCCGAGTTGGCTCCTCTCCCCTCAGTCCTACTTCTTGCTCTTCCGTGTGAGACAGCCAGAGCAGGCAGCCCTGGGTTTGAATCTCAGTCCCACCCCTGATGGGCCGTGTGACCCCGTGGGCAAGTCGTGTGACCTTCTGAGCCTCGGTTGGTTTCCTCATGTATAAATAAAACAGTGGTCAATACATATTGGTTGAATGATTAAATGAATGAGATGTACAGCATTTGGCAGGGAGAGCGGCAGTAACAAGCGACCAACAAGCATTTGCCGTTGTTACTACTGTTCTCAGAAGGTGTGCAGGGTTTGGCATCCATGGACCCAGGTTTGAATGTGTTTTCTACCCTTTAGGGCAGTGATGACGAACTGTTTGACCTCGGTGTGTCAGCATTTTGTAAAACCCTAACATAACTCTGGTGCCGTGTCACATATAGAAATTTTTGATCTTTGCAACCATAGTAAAACAAAGACTTATATTTTTGATATTTATTTTATATATTTAAATGCCATTTAACAAAGAAAAATCAACCAAAAAAATGAGTTCGCGTGTCACCTCTGACACGTGTGTCATAGGTTCGCCATCACTGCTTTAGGGGGATAGAGAAGGTTCCCTAGCAGGGCCGTGGGCCAGCAAGCTGCTTGTCCTCCCTGAGCCCCCGTCTCCTCACTCATTAAATGGGGGTGACAATCAGCGGTGACTGTGTAGGTGGCCCAGGCACAGGCCTCTGCTGCCCTCCTGTAGTACAGGTACCAGGCCAACATGTGTGGCTGGAACGACTCTAATAGGTCTGCTAGTTTGGCTGCGAGTGAAACATGCTACCTTTGGAGCAGCGGTTCTCAACCTGTGGGTCGCGACCCCCGAAAATATATCCTGCATATCAGATATTTACATTACGATTCATAACAGTAGCAAAATTACAGTGATGAAGTAGCAACGAAAATAATTTTATGGTTGGGGGTCACCACAACATGAGGAACTGTATGAAAGGGTCGCGGCATTAGGAAGGTTGAGAACCACTGTAGGCTCTTGGCTGCAGTTAGAGGGAACACAGCGTTTGGGACTGGAGCTGCGCCCTCTTCATCTCTGTGAGGAGCTAGGAACTGGGCGGGGACACTTGGGGAGAACGCTCGGTGGGGGAACCGCCGGAGCTGGGATTTGAAATCAGATTTTTCTAATTAGAAAGCGCCGCCCCTTCTGCCTGCCCGGCGCCGCCAGATTTAAGACCCTCCCCGGGAAGGCGCCGCCAGCCCCGACGGCTCGGCCAGCG
>NW_006383017.1:645549-646049 GCF_000327345.1 Myotis davidii
GCAGAGGGGCGCTCCCCGGGCGCCCAAGGCCCCCGAGGCTTCCCACTCGCGCACCCCCAACCGGCACGAACCGATCTTCACCATCCCCGAGCGTCACTTTCAAGCACAAAGTCCAGAAGGAAACGTCCCAAACGCTGAATTCGGACCTTCAGCGTTTCCTTCCCTCTACATTCCCGTGTTTTCCAAATTATCTGTAAATTGACCACATAGGACGTTGGTTTCGTTTTCCTAAATGAAAACATCTCTCCTTGTCCTGAGCAGTAAAGTAATATGTTTCCTTCAAATAAAAGGACAAATGGGAGAAAACGCACCTATTCAGCTCCCACCCTCAAAAGGACCGCCGTCGCGTTTCCTGACGCGTCTTTCTCTCCTGAAATGACGCGTACAGAAAACGGGTTCCGCGCCGTCCAGTAACTGGCTCTCCCCGCTCCCGCCCTCCCCCGCTAACCTAATATCCCCTGGACCTCCGTCCTTCCCGCTCTCCCTCCGGCCCGGCGCCC
>NW_006383017.1:646060-646343 GCF_000327345.1 Myotis davidii
CCCGCGCCCCGCCCCGCGAGTCTCTGCGTAAGGGACCGACCTGCCCCGAGAGGAACCTCGAGGACGTCTGTGGTCAGGACCCTGCGTGCGAGCGAGCGACCTAGTGTGTGCACGCGCCCACACACAGCAATACAAATCCCCGGAGGGAAGGATGTAGGAAGGAAAGAAGGAAGGGGAGAAAGAAAAGTAATTAAACACAATGAAAGGGAGGGAAGGAAAGGGAAGGACCAAAGCGCCGCGGCGGGCTGGCCCGGGGCTGAACTCGGTGCGCCCACCCCGCCCT
>NW_006383017.1:646530-663019 GCF_000327345.1 Myotis davidii
TCCCAGGTCCCAGGCGAGAACCGGTGTCCTGATTCCCAGGTGGTCTCCCACCTCCGCCACTTCCTTCCCCTGGCCGCGGGCCTCGCTCAGGGCTCGTACAAGCAGGTGTGGGGTTCTGAGGTCCCATCCTTGGGATCGGAATCCAGCGCCACCAATTCATAGCTGTGTGACCCCCCCGATTCAATTACCTAACCTCGCAAAGTCTCCGTTTTCTTATCTGTAAAATGGGTACTTACCTCACAGGGTTGTGAGGGTAACTGATATATCTTAGAACAGTGGCTAGCACAGAAGGAACACTATATACTGGGGTGGGTGGCACTGAGAAGCAGGGGACTTCACCAGGGAAGAGGGTTGTGGTGGGAAGCCTGTGGACTGCGCAAGATCGATTTCTCTGGCTGAGTGGAATCTTTAACAGCAGAGATGGGAGGACCAACCAAAAGAATCTAAAGGGGCAGCCCTGACCGGTTTGGCTCAGTGGATAGAGCGCTGGCCTGCAGACTGAAGGGTCCCAGGTTCGATCCCAGCCAAGGGCATGTCCCTTGGTTACAGGCACATCAGGCGGCTGATCAATGTTTCTCTCTCATCGATGTTTCTAACTCTCTATCCCTCTCCCTTCCTCTCTGAAAAAATCAATAAAAAATATATTTTAAAACAAATAAATAAAAGTGAAGAGGCAAAGTCAACCAGGCGAGTTTGGAAGAGACTGTATAAGAAAACTGAGTGTTGCTTATCTACTGTGTTGGGTGCTGTGCTCTCTTCCAAAACAAAAAGCAAACGTTTACTGTGTGCTTTACGTGCTATTTTGTTTCATCTTCACAGCCCTATGAATTAGCATCTGTTGCCCTTCCAATTTTGCAGATGACCAAACTGAGGCTCATAGAGGTTAAACAATTTCTCTGCCATCAGAGTGTGGAGCTGGGATACAAACTCAAGTGGTCTGGCCCCAGACATGGGCTGCTCTGTTCTTTCATGGACTCTTTACAAAAGCGCTGAAGGGCAGGTGTTGTAGATGAGATCATTGAGACGCAGGGGGTGAGATGACTGGCTCCTGCTCACACAGCCAGATGGAGGACCAAGACCCAATCCAGTCTCCACCCACACACTAGTGCCCCCCAAACCTACAGACCCCCCGGAGCTGTCCAGGGTACTGGATGGCATCTGTGAAGGCTGCACCTGCGTGGGCCAGGGGCTCCGGAGCTGGCTGTTGGGGCCTCCGCCACACAGTATCACCTCCATCTGCCTCTGAGTCCTCTCCAGCCTTGGAGCCTGCCAGGCCATCTGCCAGCAAAGCCCTCTCCGGCGGGCCCTTGGCCACTGCCCAGTCCCAGCTTCTGCGCTGATTCAGAGATCGCTGTACTTCTCTGATCCTCAGTCAGCACCCTGGGTCCCAGGGACCAAGGGACACACTTGGATCTTCAGGGACTTCACTGATTGGCCAGACTGACCATGCCTGTCATCAACAACCAGCCGCCATGCGTGCCAGGCACCATGCCAGACATTTGGCATTCTCTATCTCATATCCATTCTTCAGAGGATGAAATTGCACTCAGTTTACCATTCATCTCATTTTATCCACTCTTTGGTAACGTATGGTCATGGCCCTTTTAGAAATGAGGAAATAGGCTCAAGTGAGTTGCCCACGATCCCATAGCTAGTTAGTTGTGGAACTGGAATTTGAACCTAGACGGCAACAACGCTTTGGCTGCAGGGGGAAACCAAGCCAGGATTGAACAAGGTGGGGGCCCAGGAAAGTTGTGGCTAAGGAATGTGCGTTGACAGCATTCCCAGAGGATTAGCTGGGTTGGATTCATGCCCCCCTCCTCCCCCAGGGATCCTAGGTGGATCTCACTTACCTGAGCCCTTTAGTCTCTGCTTCTCATTTTCACTATGAAATATGGCCCGGGGGGAGTATTCTTTCTGTGAACAGAAAGCAAGTAGGTGGAGGTGAGCCCCTCTGTTCCTTGGCAGGGGAGGAGTGAGGAAATCGTCCATGTCCCTGAGTCTTTTGACTACAGAAAGGACTGGTCAGGGTCAAGATCCTCATACTGTCCACTCGTACTATTCAGAGAAGCACATTACTATGTCCTCAGAGTGCACATGTGTGTGTGTTGGGGGGCATTTATGAGACTCATGCCCTTTTTAAAAAATAGATCACTTTTTAGAACAGTTTTAGATTTAGAGAAAAATTGAGAAGATTATACAGAGAATTTCTTATACCTCACACCCAGTTTCTCTATTATTAATATTTTACATGTATGTAGTTGTACATGTATGTAGTAGGGCACTTTGGTACAATTAACAAACTAATTTTGATATATTATTAATAATTAAAGCCATGTCTCCTTACGCTTCTCTCGGCTCTGACAGCTTCTCAGACTCTTTGGTTTTGATGGCCTTGACAATTTTGAAGAGCACTGAGAATCATGTCTTCTTTATGTTGGGACCTCATCCACACAGTTCCTTCTTCCTGGCCTGCCTTCTCCCCACCTTCCTGGCTAACTCCTTCTCCTCAAGGGTCAACTCAGAAGGCTTCAGGGTTTGCTTTTCAAGGTCAGTTCTTGGGTGTCTTCTTTTCTCTCTCTACACCCATGACTTTAAAAACAGCTCTAAGCCAAGGATCCCCAAATGTATGTTTCCAACCCAGACTTTCACTGTGAGCTTAAACGCTGTCCAACAGGCTAGCTGACATCTCCACTTGAGCATCTAATAGGCCCAATGCTTAGTGGCCCAAACAGAACCCTTGACTACTCCAGCCCCAGCCTGTTCTTCCCCCGGACCTCCAGCTTAGCAAGTGGCTTTCGGCCCCGTCACTCAGGAGCTGGGGGGTCTGCCTTGCCCTGTCTTTCTGAAACCCACAGTCCTCCAATCACTGAGGCCTGGTGGGATCACCTGGGATCTCTTCAATCCATCCACTCTTCCCGATGCCTCCACCCTGGCCAAGGGTCCTACTCAAAGCCCTTCAGTGCCTTCCTTTTGCACTTGGAACCAGACTCGCAAGCCTTCCCCTGGCCTTCAAGGCCTCTGCAACCTGGACCCTCCCTGCCAGCCTCTCAAATCTCATCTATTTGTTTCTTCAAATGTTCAAGGGCTCAGGATGCTTCAGTGAAGAAAACAAAGGTCCCTGACCTTGTGGAGCTGACATTCCAGTGGGGGAGAGAGACAGTAATGACTAAGTGAAGTGGATAGTAAGTTAGAAGGTGACGGATTGTGGACCAAAGGAAAATTAGAGGCGAGGGTGGGGAGTCAGTGGTAAGCAAGGGCCATGAGGGACAGTAAATGGCTGCTCAGAGTCCCTGAGAAGGTGAGAGGTGAGCACTAACCTTGGAGGAAGCGGGGGAGTTGGCCAAACAGATATCTTGGGGAGGGTGCACAGACAGAGGGAACAGCTAGAGCGAGGGCCCTGAGGCTGGAGCATGGACAGCAAGGTGGCCAAGGTGGCTGGAGTGGAGGGGACACAGGGGCAGTCATATGAGGGAAGGTCAGTGAGGAAATGGGGTTTCTTTCCCCCAAACTCCAGTCCCAAGAACTACTGGGGCCCGGCTGGCATGGCTCAGTGGTTGAGTGTTGACCTATGAACTAGGAGGTCATGATTCTATTTCCAGTCAGGGCCAATGCCCAGGTTGCAGGCTCAGCCCCCAGTGTGGGGTGTGAAGGAGGCAGCCGATCAATGACTCTCTCTCATGATTGATGTTTCTATTTCTCTCTCCCTTCCTCTCTGAAATCAATAAAAATATATTTTTTTAAAAAAAGGACTATTGGGTTCCCTGAAAGTCATGCTGCCTCTCACTCCTGCTTATACACAGTGGTTTCCTCTACTCAGGAGGCACTCAGCAGCTCAGCCTGCTACTCCTTACCCTGTAGGCTGGGCTGCAATGCCACTTCCTCAAGGAAGTCCCCTTGATCACGTGCTCCGGCAGCACCCCGGACTTTCCTGATATTAATATTCACCACCGAATTATGATGGTCTGAGCCCCAGCTCCTCAACTAGACTGCTCTTGCCTGTTTGTAGCTGTCTCCCAAGGGCCTAGTCTAGAGCTGGGCTTGGATTGGATCCCAATAACAATGTACTGAATGAATGAATGCAGTGAGTGAATGAATGAATGCACTTAGTTATGCTGCCTCCAGGATTGCTCAGGGTGGGTGGAAGGGCCTGGGGTCCTGATGTTTTCCCGGGGTGCTCACACTTTGAGCTCTGCTACGGAGGAGGCCATAGAAGAGGGAGGGTGTTTTCTGGGCTTTGGCCAAGCCTCTTTTGTGTTTTTTAACAAAGGGATTGAGAGGACCAGTAACCTCATCTGTGAAAGAAAATTCCAGGACATAGAAAAAGGACCTGCTTCAGAGGGCTCTGAGGGGCTCCGGGGTTCTTCTCATGTCTCCCCACACAGACCTGGGGCGTGGGGCTGGGTCCCTAGGGCAGCATTAGCATCACAAAGCCAGGACTGCAGAAGGAGCAGCTCCCAGAACAACTGTGCCTTGCATGACCGCACCCCACCCCCCCCGGGTTGCATGAAAGACTCATTGGGAAATCAGGTCAACCTATGTCCAGTAAGATCTCAGTGACCAGAGGCCTCTGTCCCTTTAATGACTGGAGCTTGGTGAGGAGAAAATGCTCACTTGCACACAGCCCCCTGTGAAGGCGAAGCTAATTTGAAAAGCCACCTGGATCTTTGCTGACGTATTACAGGTAATTGATAGTCTTTTCTAAGGACTGTGCTGTGAAATACGGCCAATCCTCATTTGTTCTCAGCGTTTAGGGATTGGAAGATGCTGGCTTAGTTATAATTTTGGTGCGTGAGAGGTAGCACACACAATACAATACCAGAGGAGATGCTATTGTGTGTTGTACAATGGACCCTACTATGTTTGCACACAACCCAATGTTGGCTGAGGCCAAAGACATTTGCATTTCTCCTGTCCTTCCTGTGGCCACCGCCTGCTTCTGTTTCATGCCCCGATTGTTGAGGAAACGTTCTCGGGGTTGGACCTGGGTGACCTTCCATGAGTCTATCCCCTCCTCTTCTTCACTTTGCTTCTGGAGGCTGATGCCTCTATTTGAGACGTGTCAAAGAGACCACGGACCCATCACATATCCTGCTTAGTCTTCCCTACAAGATGCGTGCACCAAGGAACACATATGGGACCTGGCTTTGTGTGTAAACGTTTAACAACTGAGGTATAGCACACATCCATAAAGTGTACTCATTCCAAGTACGCAGCTCGGTGAAGGTAGCCATATGTGTTCACCCACACAACCGCTCCAAAGCATTCCCGGCACCCTAGAGGGCTCCGTGCCCCTGCTCAGTCACTGCCCACCTTCTCCCAGAGTAAGCGGTATTCTGCCTCCCATCCTCACAGACCCACCTCTATGAAGTTCTAAGTTCTAGGACTTCATATAAGTGGAATCATAAAACATTCTTTGGAGTCTGGCTGCTTTCACCCAACAGCATGTTTGAGATTCACCCATGTTGCCTGTGTCAGCAGCTCATTCCCTTTATTGCTGAGTATACCCCATCCCGCGGTGTGGTTGTCTGTCTTCCTATGGATGGACATTTGGGTGGTTTCTAGTTTAGGCTCTGACTAATAAAGCGACTCTGAGCATCTTTTTATGTGTTTTGGGTAAACAGTGTGGTTTCTGTTGGGCAAATACCCAGCCGTGGAATTGCTGGGTCACAAGGTAGGTGAGTGTTTAGCTACGGTAGATACCGTCAACAGTGATTGTATCAATGTATGTGTTGTGCTTTTGATATCTTCACAACATAGATTTCTTTTTTTGAAACATTGAGGTCACTTCTGTGCACAATGCCTTGGATTAGAGGTGAAGACGCAGGAGGTATTAGCAAAATTACAGCTTATGAACATAGATGGGCCCGAGTTCTGTCTTCGGAAGAGTTGAGGGGGGAATCTGAGAGTGTTTGTCCTTGTAACCTGGAGTGAATCAGAGGGGGGCGTGTCTCGGGTGTCTTTTCCACCCCCCAGTAAATTGTAAACACTGTGAGAACGGGGACAGGAACTTATTCAGGGTGTCTTCCATGTGTCGCATAGTTGCTGGCACATAGGTGCCTAGTCAAGGAAAACCAACTTAATAATTATAGCAAACGTCTATTGAGCATGTCCTATGGCTGGGCACTGTGGTGAGATTTACCCCTATGGTCTCACTAAAGCCTCATAACGGTCCTTTGAGATCAGGGAGGAGTGAGGTTCCTGAATCAGAGATGAGGAAGGAAGCTGAGCCTGGGACAGGTTAACACACGGCTAACACGCGGCAGCACTGCAACCAGGAGGCAGTCGCCTCAGAGCCTCGCTCCAGGTAAACAGGTAAATCGCCCGCTCCTGCTCTGAAATCTAATACCCGCCCATTTTTCCTTTGTCCAACATGTCTTATGCACCCAGTGTTGCCTCTCTGTCTCTGG
Source organism: Myotis davidii (assembly GCF_000327345.1). Taxonomy (NCBI): domain Eukaryota; kingdom Metazoa; phylum Chordata; class Mammalia; order Chiroptera; family Vespertilionidae; genus Myotis; species Myotis davidii. The sequence continues at coordinate 652,941 of NW_006383017.1, forward strand.
GAATCTTTATGGATTTATCATGTCCATGTGAATTCCCATGCACATGTTTTTATTGTCTCCTGTTAATCTGCTTTTTAGCCCAGCCAGAAGAACTTAGAACAGTGATGGCGAACCTTTTGAGCTCGGCGTGCCAGCGTTTTGAAAAACCCTAACTTAATTCTGGTGCCGTGTCACCTATAGAAAATTTTGATATTTGCAACCATAGTAAAACAAAGACTTATATTTTTGATATTTATTTTATCTATTTAAATGCCATTTAACAAAGAAAAATCAACCAAAAAAATGAGTTCGCATGTCACCTCGGACATGCATGTCATAGGTTCACCATCACTGACTTAGAAGGTGGGAAGAAAAGTATCAATAAAAAAATATCCCATTCACAATGTGTGTGTGTGCATGCATGTGTGTGCATGAGTGTGTGGGTAGTGGCAAGAGGCTGCGCCCCATTTCACAGAAAAGGGCTCTGAGGTTAAGGAACTCTTCTCTGTGGAGTCAGCTGGGCCAGCCTTCCCCGCCAAGCTAATTCTTAAAGCCAGAATGTTTTTCACATGGACCCGTGACTGCTGCCACCTCCTCCTGTTCCCGTTCCTGAGCCCAGAGCCGCCGGGAGTCACAGGGCTGCCCTTCAGCCCTGCCTCAGCTCCCCATTCTCACAAAGCCACCGTGTTGTGTGAGGGACAACTGCGGCCTCCCTCTCCTTTATCTGGGGGACAGAGAGACCCAAACCCTGAAATCTTTCCTTTAAAGTACGGGGCACTGTTTGGAGCAGGCGTCAGCCCCTGCGACTTGCTCCTTTCTGGGTGCGCCTGCACCGCCCTGGGGTTGGGTCCTCAGGGGAGGTGCGGTAATGAGCGCACCATCCCCATCAGAGGAAGCCGCCTGATCCCGTCTCAGGGTCTCTCACTGTGTCATTCCTGCCAGCCGCCCTGGGACTCACCCCCAACGGGAAACAGAAGGCGCCTCCCTCTCCTCGCCTGGACTTGGTGGGTGGGCTGTTTAATTCTCCTTAAAAGCTTGTAAAATAGTCCACACAAGTAATATATAAACCCACTCACTGCTGCTGTCAACATTTGGAACAACCCAAATGCATGTAAATTTATTTTTTAATTTCTTTTCTCTTGTCTTACTTTTGCATGTAAATTTAAAAGTGGCCTTTCTCCTCACTGTCCCCACCCCCTCCAACACCCCTTCCCTAGTGTAGTCACTGTCTGGGGCTGTGTGTGTACGTGGTCACTTTCCCGTGGCGGGCTCTTTAAACGCTGCAGTAGGTCTTGTAGATATTTCTGTGTCAACACAGGGAATCCACTTCACTCTGTGATCAGCAGTGTGTAATCCCACATGAAGCTCCAGTGTCCCTGTGCTTGTCTGTCTGCGTGGATGTGAGTGCTTCTCTCCGGCAGACACTGTGAAGAGGAAACGCTAGGCGTGTATATAAATTCTAGTAGATGCAACCAAATTCCTTCCAGAATGGCTCTATCACTTCACACACCCTCCATCAGCATCTGAGGTTACTGGATTGTCTACATTCACTAACCCTGTCATGAATCTTTAAATTGGTCTACCAGAAACGAATCTATGGAATTAGAAGTCAGGGTTAGCTTTTATGGGGGGCAGGGAGGGCGGTGGCTAGTGGATGGGAAGGGCACAAGGAGGTTTTGGGGTGGTGTTAATGTTGTGTTTCTTAATCTGAGTAGTGGTTACACTGATATTTTCAGTTTCTCAAAACTCATTGAGTGGTACACCTGTGATAGGTGCACTTTTCTATATGTATGTTCCCTCCCCCAATCTGATGGGCAACAAAATAGCATCCCATGGTCATTTTACTTTGGAGGTGGAGCCTTTTTCTGTTGGTACACTGGCCTCCTGGACTCCTTCCTGACTATTTTACTCCTGGGTGTTGGGAGAGGTCTTCATCTGGCAGAGGAACCCCTTTTCCAGGAGGGGAGCAGGGCTGGACCCTCCCTGCGCACCGACTAGATGCTCTTATGCTCACAGCAGCCTTTCAGGGTAGGTGCCATTTACCCCATTTTACAGAGAAGGAGACGGGGCTCAGAGTGGAGAGGTGACCCGCTCAAGGTCATGAAATTAACTGCCTGCAGATTCCTACCCGCCTCGCTACCCTGTAAGTGGCTCACGTGACAGGCATTGGGCTAATCGTGCCAACGGCATGATCTCCAGGAATCCTTGCAACTGCCCAGTGAGGCAGCTAAACTGTGATCACATTTTGTAGATAAGAACACAGATGCTCGGAAAGGTTACGTAACTTGCTCAGCTCACCCCATGGGTGGAAGAGCAAGGTTGGGGCCTTCTGCTGGCTCTAAAGCTGTGCTATCCAACAGCGTGTCCTGCGATGGTGGGAATGTCCGATGTTTGTGCTGACAATTCAGTAGTCACTAGCCCCCGGAGAATGTTTAGCACTTGAAATGCAGCGAGTGAACCAAAGTGTTAGTCTTACTTAATTCTAATTAATTTAAGTTGCTAGTATTGGACAGGGCAACTCTAAGGGGTCAGGTCAGGAGGAGAAGCGCTGCGGGCACAGATGACTGAGCTGCTGCCCTCGTGGGAAACCACCCAGCCCACCAGGAGGGAGGGACCCACGGGGGAGGTCCTGACAAAGCGCCCACACAGCCAGCTCTCACTTTGGGCACCAGAACCACGCCCGTGGGAAGAGCCAGGGCTTCGTGCTCAGACGTGGCCTCAACAAGTCTCTTAACCTGTTTCCTCGCATATAAAATGCTTTTAAAGATGAAATGAGAGAATACACAGGCTTGGCATTCAATAAGCTACTTAGTGGTCATACTATTACCACAATTGCTTTTATGGAGTATGGGCTTACTTTTAAGCGTTTACGTTTTTTCATTATATAATGGTAAAGCATATTTATGGTAATAATTTAAACAATGCCAATGGGTATAAAGCAGTGGTTCTCAACCTTCTGGCTCTTTAACCCCTTCCCCAACAATTTTTTTGGTAAAAACGTTTCTTTTTCAGACTAATTTTTTTATTTTGGTTCTATATAGTATTTTTGATGCTGGTTATGAAAACAGTTTGTAACTCGTCTTCCTATAAACCATATTTTTTTACCATATTTTCTTAGTATACTCGTCGAAGACTGAAAAAGAACATTTTGTGAAAACGAGTATACACGTTTCTGCCGGGGAAGGGGTTAAATACAGTTCCTCATGTTGTGACCCAACCATAAAATTATTTTCGTTGCTACTTCATAACTGTAATGTTGCCACTGTTATGAATCCTCATGTAAATATCTGATATGCAGGCTGGTCTCAGGCAACCCCTGTGAAAGGGTCGTTCGACCGCCAAAGGGGTCACGACCCACAGGTTGAGAACCACTGGTATAAAGCCTGACCTAAAAATCTCTAAATACTTACTCCCCTCCCAGATGAAACCATTGTAAGTAGTTTCCTATGCCCTCATCCAGGATATGTCTCTGCTTCCACAAACACCTAGAACAATTCCAATCGACCCTTTTGAAATGCACAAAAGAGACCCCACTCAGTGCATTCTTCTTCAGCTTGCTCCTGTTACTTTAAGAAATCTCGAGGGCATTTCCCCACACGTTTAGGTTCAGATCTACCGCAGTGTCTTCCTGTTTGCACAGTGCTTCCCGGCGAAGGTCATTCATGGCTAATTTTGCAGGTCCTTCCTGCTGGACCTGGAGGTTGTTAACCACTTATTTTGCTGTTGCGAGTGATGTTTCAAGGAGCACTTTACACACGTCCTTCCAACGTGGACAAGAGCACTCACCCAGAGGGGCTGTTTTCGCCAGTAGAGCCCCCTGGGGCAATGGCTGGGGTATTTTAAACCGTAATAGATCTTTGCATGTGTTCAATGTCACTTAAAACCCCTCAGGAGCACTGAACTTTAAAGGAGTGTTCTCGGATGTTCTTCTGAAAAGACTCCGTAAGTCATGCTGGCAATCACCCCTGGAATGTATTTGTTGGGTGAGTGTGGAGTTCTGGAGAAAGCCGATTTTTTCTTTCAGCAGCTCTGGTTTCTAAAGTCTCTGTGGGGTAGGGATGTGGACAGGGCCAGGAGAGAGGACTTAGCCAGGGGGCACCTGCAGGTCACGGAACTGATCCCCACTAACCCCAGCTCTGGCTGGCTGCTGGGGTCTGAGGGCCAACACTGTCCTCTCTGGGAGGCCAACCCAGTAGGAAGCAGGGCTTTGCTGCTTGTGAAATAGCACCCCAGGGAGCCACAGCCTGGGGCTCTGGAGGGGGGTGGGGAGGGAGGAGACACCCAGAGGGCCTCGCCAAGGACTGGACAATGGCGGGTCCCAGGAGGTGAAATCCAAATGGCCCACAAACGTAAGAAAAGATGCTTGGCCTCCCCAGAAACCAAAGAAAGGCACACTCGGGCAACAATGGCGTATTATTTTTCACCTATCAGATGGGCAAAGATTAAAACAAAATGGTACCTCGTGCTGGAGTGTGGATGCCTAGTGTGGGTAAGTGGACACACAGGGGCACGCGTGGAGGGAGGGTCGCTAGCAGGAAACTCGGCTTTCTCATGTCGCTGCTATCCCACCTCTAGAAACGGCTTAAAGGAAATAACTGAACAAATGCACAAGGATATGTGGACAAAGATGTGCATTATCCAGCATTGTGCATCACAGCAAAAAGACTGGCCGCAAGGCAATTGTCCAGAGCAGCCGGGGGCAAACTACGGCCCGTTTGAAATGAATAAAACTGAAAAAAAAAAGACTGTACCCTTTTATGTAATGATGCTTACTTTGAATTTATATTAGTTCACACAAACACTGCATCCATGCTTTTGTTCCGGCCTCCGGTCCAGTTTAAGAACCCATTGTGGCCCTCGAGTCAAAAAGTTTGCCCACCCCTGGTCCAGAGGTAGCGAACTGGTTAAATAAACTGTGTTATCGCCAAAAAATATAGCAATCTGTGGCTAAAATTGATGCTGTAGACTTGTGTTTACTAACATGGAAGATGCCCACAGAAGTGGGGAAAAACAGGTTGTAGAATAGTATTTGTGGTTCTATTTTTTGGAAACACAATTGGTTACATGTATTATTACATATGTAGTGTTTTGCTCTAGATTTACATGAATAATATATATGTTTGCATGCAGATATATGTGTATATGTGGGTCTATAGATGTATATAATGTGAATTTATGTAGTAAATGTTTGGAAGGACATGAATGACCATCTCCTCAGTGACTATATTTAAATGGTGGGAAATTTTTTCATTCACTTAGTCATTAATTCATTTTTGTAGTTCTTTAAGTTTCCTGAGGGTTTTTCTTTTTGGCAATGAACCTGCATTGCTATCATAATAGGAAAAGTAATGTGTTAATATTTCAGTTTAGAGAGCGGATGCCGCTGTCTCAGCTGTATTTGCCAGTTTAAATGCAAGATGTCCGAGGTCTTGTCTGCTTCAGAAGCCCCTCCGATCCCAGGACTGTGGTTACAATAGTAATGATGAAGGGGAGGAGGAGAATGAAGCCCGTGCATTGAGCACATACTGCATCCAGGCCTTGGCTGGGACTTCATGCGATTCTTTCTTTGGATCCTCACAGTGGCCCCGCCATCTACTCTGTGTTTCACATTGGTATCTTGGCTGACAAGCTGTTCCAACTTGGGGTTTTGAAGAAGGGAGCCACAGAAAGCCTTTGCGTTTCTGCAGAGGCCCCTGAAGGTTGTTGGTGGAGCTGGTTGCTAGGAGACATTTCTCAAGAAAGGTTCCTTTGGAAAATGAGCTCAGGCTCTGCCCGCAGACCCAGGTATTACTCCTGGGAGAGAGACATCCAGCATGTGTTTTCCTGCCAAGTGTTGGAAGTAGGTCTAATTCCTTCTCTGACTGTCTTTTCTGGGCCCCAGTTTGGAGCATATCCTGGCTGGAAACGTTTCTGTGCGAGACAAACTCAGAACCCTGGGGACAAAGGGCCCTTTGGGATGACCTGCCCGCTCTCCCGGTCACATAAGCGGGGAAACGGAAGCACAAGGAGTTGGGAGACCCACATATGAGTTAGTGGAGGGGTCCTGCTCCGTCTCTCTCATTGCTCCACAAGGCAGCCGCTGCCCGAGTCCTGCGTGGTGAGACAGCAGGAGCTCAGTGTGTGAGGACTGGCTGCATTTCCCTTTATTCATCTTTGGGTTTCAAAGCCTTTGGGTGGGGGGAGGGGCAAATGATTACTTTGCTCAAATGGAGATGAGCAGCTGACGTTTACTAGGCACCTACTATGTGCCAACCCGGGGGTTAGGGGCTTTAGCTTCGTCTCCTGCTAAATCTGACCTCGGGACTATCTTGGGGTCAGTTTCTACTACCTTTTTTTTTTTCTTGACTAAAGACCACATTTTGTTGTTTCTTTGTAGGCCTAGAAAATTTTGATCTTATACTCTATGTGGTATGTGACGTATTGTAGAGACTCTGGAATCTGTTTTCTTCTGAAGAGGATTACATTTTGTTTTTGCAGGCAGTACAATTACTGGCTGATCCCTTTGAAATCCCATGGGCTCAGTTTTATACTTCGTTAGGGAGGATTCATGCAAAGTTCAAGCTGTTTCCCAAGCCTTCCTAACTGGGCAGGACTCCTTCCAAACTCTCCCTCCTCTAAGGATCTTGAAGGATTTGGCTTCAGGCTTTGTTAGGGCAGGTCCAGAGCAGCCCCTACACTAGAGCACGGTCCTCACTCCTAAGGCCTTTCTGGTTCAGCTCGATGCCTGGGATGAAGGTCTCTCCAATGACTCCCAGCACTGCTTGACCTGTAGTGACTTCACTCCCAAGCTCCTAACAGCTGCTATCTGGGAAACCTTGGATAGTCGCACCCTATGCACGTTTAGCCCAGGCTTTGGACAAAGACTTTTGGGTCCTGGGACCCCACACAAACTTCTGGGGTCCCCCTTTCCCACAGATTCCTTCTGCTTTTGTTGCCCCAGGGCCCCAAACTCTCATCTTTGCCTCCTAAGCTCAGAGGGACTGTCATGCTCTATTGGGTGTCCCTTGCCCTGTGCCATGCTGGTGAAATTATCCCAGGAGAGCCTATGGGAGGAGGGGGCTCACCTATGAGTTTTCCTCCCCTCAGAACCACAGCACCTGTTCTACACGGTCTGCTCTCCACTGCCTGACAACAGGTGCCTATTATTTTGTAAAGTGTTGTTATTTTTGGTGGGAGGGCTGGTCTGGTACCTGGTCCTCATTCATAGCCAAAGTCCAGCTCACACCTAGGTTCTCTCTCTCTCTCTCTCCACTTGATTCTAACAATATACTATGGCAAAGGTGGTGGCTTGTCACTCTCATAATTATGGTAGTATCAGAGGCCCAGTGCATGAAATTCGTGCATGGGGCGGGGGTCCCCTCAGCCCCTTGCAGTCTGGGACACCCTCAGGGGATGTCTGACTGCCATGGAGGTAGGAGAGGCTCCTGCCACCACTGCTGTGCTCGCCAGCCATGATCCTGGTTTCTGGCTGAGGAGTGTTTCCCTTGTGGCTAATATGCAAATTGACCAAATGGCAGAATGACTGGTTGCTATAATGCGCACTGACCACCAGGGGGCAGCTCCTATGTTGAGCATCTGCCCCCTAGTGGTCAGTGTGCATTATAGCGACCAGTTGTTCTGCCATTTGGTCAGTTTGCATATTAGCCTTTTATTACATAGGATTTGTTTTCATTTGTGCATGTGTGTGTGTGTGTGTGTATGTGTGTGGCTGTCTTGCCAGCATGCACTAGCATGAGATTCTCCTTGCTGACTTGGTAAAGTGAGCAATCATGCTGAGAAGCCCATGTGGTCAGGAACTGAAGCACAAGTGTCGGGAATTGTTGGCAGCCTCTAGAACTGAGGCCAGGCCCCAACCAACACCCAGCAAACATCCCACAACCACAGGAAGTGAATCCTGCTACAAACTGATGGAGCTCAGAAGCAGATTCTTCCCCAGTTGAGCCCCCAGATGAGGACACAGCCTGAGGACCAGCCCCTTGTGAGACACAGCTATGCCAGGCCGGGACCCCAGCCCATGGAACTCGTGATAAGGTGTGTTGTTTGAAGCTGCTGGCAGCATGACAATTTGTTACCACAGTAGAAAACCAGTGCAATAGGCTGTGGAGAGTGAGAGACCCGGCTTTGATTTCTGCCCTGCTTACCAGCATTGTGACCTTACGTGAGTCACATCACCTCTCTGAGCCCAGTTTTCTCATCTACAAACAGGTGTAGACTTGGGAGAATTGGAGCTAGTGATGGAAAGCACCTAGCATGTGGCCTGGAACAGAGTAGGTACTCAATAAATAGTAGCAGTAAGGAGTTATCATGATTTTAAATTTATTTTGCCAAGTTTTTTTTTTGACACCTATCATGGATTGCTTTGGTAAATAGAAAAAAAAATAATTTTTCTTAAAATAATTAAGGGGAGAGTTGACTTATGTAAGAGCCCAGACCTAGTCAGCATTAGAGCCAGTTGACTGCCTGAGTATTCTTCCTCATACCTGAAATAGCAGCTGCAGCAGCAGCAGCAGCAACCCAAAGAGCCAGGCCCTTACCTGTACCAAATCTGCAAGGTGATGCAATTATTCCCATTTTACAGATGAAGAAACTGAGGCTTGGAGAGGTTGAGTCACTTGCCCAAAGTCCCACAGCTGACAAGTGGCAGAACTGGGATTTGCCTCCTACACCTGGAAGGAACCACCTAGTCCATGGCCTCCAAACCTGGCCTGGATTCTCCCTCCCCAGAACCCTGAGGAGGTGGCCTGGGACACCTGGGTTTTCTGGAACGGGGCAAAGGCAAGGAAATCAGCAGCGAGGCCTGGCCCCAGATCTGATTACACCAGGGGAGATCGCGTTTCCCCTGTTCCGGCGCCGTGAGCAGGGCAGAGAAGTGGGCAGGCAGCCACTTCCCTGGTTATTCAAGTAGAAAATTACAGGTGCCCAAAATAGCCTGGGCATTCTTTTATTTATGAATAAGCAGCGCGTCTGTGGAGCTGGAGGGGGGTCACACGTATTTCTTTCCACTGGGCGCTTCCCTGGGATCTGCAGGAATCCCTCTCTCAGGGGATGGGGAGCTGGCAGGACTGGGAGGGCGTGCTTTCGGGGCGTGGGTGTGGGAAAAGGAGAACCCAGGCCCCACGAGGCAGCTGCCGAAGGAGACCCCAGTTCTGAGGGCCCGCATTCCCTGGGAGTGCAGGGAGTGGGATGGCAGACCTGGGTCTGTCCTAGCCACCCCCTCCTTGTCGTAGGACCTTGGGCAAATGGCTTAACCCTCTGGGCCTTCATTTCTTCTTCTGTAAAATGGGATGAGTTCTAAACTCACAGAGAAGTTTGTTTTCTTCAGAGCATAAAATTAATACTTGTTCATTCCAGCAGTTCTCAACCTGGGTTGCCTAAGACCATCCTGCATATCAGATATTTACATGACGATTCATAACAGTAGCAACATGACAGTTATGAAGTAGCAACGAAAATAATTTTATGGTTGGGTCACAACATGAGGAACTGTATTTAAAGGGCCAGAAGGTTGAGAACCACTGTTGAAGAAAGTACAAAAACCCCCCACAACCCACAAAGATGACCATTACAGTCCCTCATTGCCCTCCCCAATTAGGTAATCAGGATTCACATTGGGCACATATCCTTTCCGTCTTCTTTCTGTGCATGTATAAAGCAGACGGCTGGGGGAGCCTGATGCCTGAGCCACTGTGCTCTCAAAATGGAACCCTCACATAGTCGGTCAAGAAACCTGTATTGGGCACGGCCCTAGGCCCTGGGCCCCAGCACCCGCCACCTCCACCTTCCTGTTTCCAGCCCTCAGGTGACAAACCCCGACTCTGAGTCCCCCCTCGAAGCCAACTGAGGGGTTGTGAGGAAGGAAGGGGGCTGGTTGAGCTCAAGGACACTGGTCTCCCCTGAATGTGGAGTTGGCTGCTGTGTTGCCCTTGGCCTAGGCCAGTGGTCGGCAAACCGCGGCTCGTGAGCCACATGCGGCTCTTTGGCCCCTTGAGTGTGGCTCTTCCTAAGCCTTAGGATTACCCTAATTAACACTAGATTGCCCAAGGAAGTCATTTTGACTGCTTTTTAATTTCAAGTAGAAAAACAATGATGTATATAATGAC
>NW_006383017.1:663793-681104 GCF_000327345.1 Myotis davidii
ACAAATAATAATGCATAAATTATTTTTTTTTCCAAGTGAGGTACATTTTTTTTGTTAATATTTACTAATACCTTGTTATATAACTGTAAATACTATACAAAATATTAAAAATTAATTTTAAACAAATTTCTTTACACATTATTCTTTCACAATGCAGTCATTTTGACTGCTTTTGGGCAATATAGGTATATACTAAATTTCAGTCTTTCTAGTGTTAAGTGAATAACAATGTACCTACCTATATAGTTTAAGTTTAAAAAATTTGGCTCTCAAAAGAAATTTCAATCGTTGTACTGTTGATATTTGGCTCTGTTGACTAATGAGTTTGCCGACCACTGGCCTAGGCTGTTGCAGACACGGGCCCCAATGTGAAAGGAGGTGGCAGGGCAGAGCAGAGGGGTCGTGCCCCAAAGTCCCTAACATACGCTCCATCCACTCTACTTCCCCCTCCCTATCGGTATGATGAACCAGCAGGGTATTCACAACGGCCCTGTCCTCGCAGAGAGGGTGCTGCTCTGAGCAGGGGGAGGTGTAGCAGGGCAGCTGCGGGACCAGCTGCGGGACCAGCCAGGCCCATGTGGCATCTGCCCACCTGGACGGCTCCTTCCCTCAGGCAGAGACTCTTGGTTTCTGCAGCTACAGGCAGGTCCCAGAGGGAAACTCAGCCCAGGGCCTTGACGACTTGATCGGGAGAAGCAGGGGCACTGCTGCTTCAGGGCTTGATCCTGGGCACTGATTCCTGGGTTCACCTCTGACCTGCTGTGTGACCATGGACAAGGCACCTAACCTCTCTGAGCTCAGTCTCCCAGCTGTGAAGTGGGGTTCACAGGGGCACCGACTTCCTGTCGTTGTGGTGAGATGGTCCACGTAAAGGACTCTGATGTGCCCGGCACATAATAATTACTAATTGAGTGGGAAATTATTATTTCCTTGAAATGAGGTTGTTTGGAGCCCTGTGGTCTGAGTTGCCCGAGTGCTCTGTGTGAGAATGAAGAAAGGGAGGCACAGGCCACATTCTGCCGGTTGTGACCCGTGCAGTGCAGGTTCGAGACTCCTCCAGGGCTCTGCTCAAAAGAGCTGACTTGGCCGTGCTCCCTCTTCCTGGAAAGTCTGCACAACCTCATGTGCACACAGCATTTTGTATCCAACTCCAAAGAAACCCACCTGTGGGCCTAAACGTGCAAGTTATCCTAAGGAAAGGACCAAGGATGCGCACCCACATATATCTACTAGGATGCGAAAGAATAAAAAAACACCCCAAGTACCCCAAAATCGAGGATTGGCCAAGCAAATTGTGACCTGTCCAAATTAGTGGAAAACAATGCAACCACGAGAAAGGGAAAGGTGCCATGGTCTGTCGCGGAGTGTGGAGAGGAAGTCATTACGCAGCTCTAACGATACAGGTGCTGAGGGGCTGGCAGAGGCCTGCAGGTCCACACCGCCTGCTGGCTGTGGTTTTATTGGATGGAAGGCCGATGGGTGATTTTACTTCTCTTTCTACAAAAATGTATTATATGAGCAATAAAGAATAAAAAGGTATTTAAAAAGGACAGGAGCAAAGTTTACTTTTTTAAATGAGAGAAACGGAGTATTGCAGAGAGTTTGAAAAATAAAGAGGAAAAAACCAAATCAGCTATACTTCCCCTCATCCCTACTCTCACCCACCTTTCTGCACTGTGTGGGGTCAGGTTTGTTTTCACTGAGGCTGCAACTCTGTGTGACCCTCCACTCCCGCCCTTCGGCAGTGGGAGGAGTTCAGGGATCTGTTTCTAAGGCTCTACCTCCACTCCCTCGTTGCCTCTCTGGGCTTCAGTTATAGTCTCTTTGGAAGGACACTTACTGCTGATGGCTGGCAGCTCCATATCACCAGTCATGACTGCCCCTGAATTCCAGCCCAAGCGAGCCGCTGACTCTTTGGCCAGATAAATAACAACAGAAATAGCAGCCTTTGGTTGAACTCTTACTGAGTGCCAAGTACCTGTTGTGTTCAATAGGTTCTTTTATTAACCCATTTCACAGATGAGGAAGCTGAGGCCAACAGAGGTCAAGGAGGTGGCCAAGGTGACAAAGTTAGTGAGTAGGGGAGCCAGTAATCAAATCACAGTTCTGACTTCACGGCCCAGCCTAATACTATGCTAGAACTGACCCCAACTGCTGACCTCAGGCCTATCATACCAAGCTCCCTGGCCTGGTTCTGCAGCCCCCATCAACCTCTGCCCCTGTTGTTCTCAATCCTACAGCATTCACACTTGCCCTGGCCCTGCCCAGAGTTGCCTGCAGTCCCCTGAGTGGTGGCAAGGCCTCTTTCCCCTTCACCTGGAATTCTGTCATCCTCCTCTTGGCCTGGCTCCCTCCTCCAGGGCTCTGCTCAGATGGTACCTCCTCTGGGAAGCCTTCCCTGATGCCAGGGTTGGGTACCCTGGGGCCATTACCCCTCTGTGTGGGGTGAGCTTGGAGGAGGCCCTGCTCTCTGACCCTCCCCATCCCTGTGGAGGTGCTCAGCCTCCACAGCTGCCAAGTCCTTGCCCTGGGATGGTGGAGCCTTTGCCAGGCAGGAGGCAGATGGCAGGAAGTTCAGGCCTTATGGCCAGTCCCAGGTCTTCATGTCACACCTGATGGCCTTTTGGCTCAGCTCCTGAGGGTGCCATGATTCCCTGCAGCCCGTGGCCCCCGGGGAGGCAGCCAGGGCTCTGTGGCCGGAGGCTCCCGGCTGGGGCAGAGTGGGCCAGGGCCAGAGGAGTGCTGCAGACTAGGCCAGTGAAGTCACCTCCCTCTCCAGTGTCCACCTGGCTGAGCCTGGCTGAGACATCCCTGGAAAAACTGCCACTGGAACTTTCCATGGACTCTGGGCCACTCTGGAGTGACAAAATCCGAAGGAGAGGGAGCTCCGAACCTCTTGCTGCTCGGGCCCAGGCCAGACTCACAGGCAGATGACAGGGCTAAAAACAGTCCCCGTGCCACCAGGTGCTGGGTGGGGTTTTGGAGTCCTGCTTGGAATTTTTTGCATCAATGTTCATGGGTAGGTTGGCCTGTAGTTTACTTTTCCTTCACTGTCCTTGTTTAATTTTGATATCAAAGTTGTCCTATATAATAAAAGCCTAATATGCAAATTGACCGAACAGCCGAGCAACTAGTCGCTATGATGCGCACTGACCAGCAGGGGGCAGACGCTCCATGCAGAGGCTGCCCCCAGCATGCAGGTCCCAGGCCAGCCAAGGTGGGTGTCTTTGGGGGCCCCCCGATTGCCCCGCCACCCTACAGATCAGCCCTGATTGACGGCCAGGCCTAGGGACCCTACCCATGCATGAATTTCATGCACTGGGCCTAGTATTATTATAAAATGAGGCAGGAAGTGTTTCCTCATTTTCTATTATCTAGGAGACTTTTTGTAAAACTAAATTGATGAATTCTTTTAATATTTAATAGAATCGACCTATAAAATTGATAGTCTTGTTTGGCTAGGTGACTCAGTTGAATGGAGCATCATCCCATGCACCAAAACGGTTGCTGGTTCAACACCCAGGTTGTGGGTTCTATACTTGGTCAGGGAGCATACAGGAGGCAACCGGTCAATGTTTCTCTATCTCCTTTCCTCTTTCTCTAGAATTAATGAGCATGTCCTCAGGTGAGGATTAAAAATATATATACATTAAAATAAACCTGATAGTCCTATGGTTTCTTGGTAGAAAGATTAACTAATGATTCAATTTCTTTAAATGTTAGTAACTATTCAGGTTATCTATTTCTCCTTAAGCCAGTTTTGTTCAACTGTATTTTCCAGAAAGTTTAGAATTTTACAGGCATAAAGTCTGCCTCATCATTCTCTGCTATCTTATAAAGGGAACCAATTTTGGCCATATTGATTTTATTATACATTTGTTTTCCACTTCTTTAGTTTCTGCTCTTATTTTTTCCTTACTTCTGTATTCTTTGGATTGATTCTGTTGTTCTTTTACCAATTTCTTAACTTTGACATTTAGCTCATTAAATCTCAGCCTTCTTTTCTATCTGCATTTAAGGCTATAAACTTTTCCTTAAATGTCATTTTAGCCGCATCCCACACATTTCAATTTATGGTATTATTATTATCATTCAGGTCTAAATATAGTCTTGAATATTTTCTTTGGTCATTTTACAAGTGTTATATATTCCAAACATATTTCAGTTTCTTTTTTGTGTTGTTGCCTTTAATCATGCTGTTGACACATGTGTCTGATTCTTTGGTACCTGGACTGAGTCTGGAACCTAGAATGTGGAGTATTTGTACATGCTCTGCGAATGCTTGAAAAAATGTATAGGCTTCTAAATATATCTTTTAAACCAAGCCTACCGCTTTCAAAAAAGAAAGCAAAACCATAATGAGATACATCTATGAGCTTTACAAAAGTGAAGATGTTGCCAGAACCGGTTTACCTCAGTGGATAGAGCGTCGGCCTGCATACTGAAGGGTCCCAGGTTCGATTCCAGTCAAGGGCATGTACCTTGGTTGTGGGCACAGCCCCAGTGGGGGGCATGCAGGAGGCGGCTGATCAATGTTTCTCTCTCATGGATGTTTCTAACTCTCTATACCTCTCCCTTCCTCTCTGTAGAAAATCAACTAAAAAAAAAAAAGTGAAGATGTTTGGAAAATAGAAAATGTTGCTAAGAATGTGGGGCAGCTGAATACAGACAGCGCAGTGGGAGGTGATTTGTTATCACCAGTTTGGCTTTTTCTAGTAAAGGTGCGAAGGATGGTATTTCAGTTACTTTTCCTCAGTTGCTATTTTTTGTTCAACCTGGTGCATAATAACTTGGGCCTCTCCACTGTGGGGGTCATACTCTCACGTAAGAAAAACTCTGTAAGCTTTTCCCCTGTTCATCTGCCTTCGGGTGATTTAATTCCCAGGCCCAGTGCCGACCCTGAGGGAGAGGTAACGTCTGGCCTCCTGACAGGTAAGAATGCATGTGCCCGCGGAAGCAGCTGTCCCACATCTTGGCCCACGCCTGGGAGACACGTGGACACTCTGAGACAGGCACAGGGAAGTAAGTGCACAGCAACATTCTCTGATGAAGTTCGGGGAACCCGAGTGGCCCCCAGCAGGGGTGTAGCTAGGTGGTCGCGGCAGGTTTGTACAGTGAGACACTGTCTGACCTTGCATATACCTTTCCCATACACACAGCACTGTGCACGGCACTCAGGAACACATGGGGCATGAAGAAAGGGAGCTGCAGACGCATACACCACTCCCATCTATGCAGAGCGGGAACCTCAACGCTGTAGGGTTCTGTGCCCTGGCCAGGAGGGAAGTGGCCTCCAGAGGGAGGAGAGGGGAAGCGTGGGCAGGGCCCAGCTCCTCCCAGGGGATGCTCAGGGGCTGTTGCCTTTAGCTAAGTGGTCAGATCCTGGGTGTTTGTTGGCCACGCTTCATCGGACCTTACATACGCATATTTCCCAAGTAGTCTTTTGTAACGAATATTTCGTTCAATTGATTTTAAAAATTTAATAATTATAACACACATTTGTTTATCTATCCAAAAACCATCTTTGAGGAAAAATGTGATAGATGTTATGCAGGGACTAGTGTATTCTCTACTCTTTCACCAGGAAAGCCTGGACCCGATTATGTGAAAGGGCCCAAGTGGGGATTTGGGAAGAAAGACAAGAACTAACCTCAGGTGTGGCCTCCCTGGGGCCTCCGCGGGGCCAGGGCTGAAGCCGGTTCCTGGGAGAGTCCTGCCGGCAGGAGCTCACAGGCCCTGGGATTTACAGCCTGTGCTTGCCCACAACGGAAGCTGCATGGACGCCGTGGCCCTGAGCAGACCTGGAGGCTGTGATGGGTGAGCCAGGGGCCAGACTTGCTCTTCTCAGGGATGCCAGGGACAGTCAAGTCCCCAGCCTGTCACAAACGACATCAGCACGAGTTTGCAATCCTGGCTTTTCTTCCTCTGCCCCAGGGCTCTTGAGGGTAGAAGGCTCCTGAGCAGGAGGTACTGAGGCACCAGGAAGGGGGCAGCTGGTCCGTGGGGAATCTCCATGCTGGCACCCAACCGTAGTGACGGTGGAGAATACAATGTGATCTTACGATTCCCGGGAGCTGAGGGTGAAGGCCCGTAAGGTAGGCACCTTTCCTAACCCCCACTTGTCAGCCATTCCCTGCGGCCTGTGCAGTCTGGCTCCCTGAGCAGACGAACAGCTGAGCGGCCCTGGGGCTGGGAATATTTGTGGAATGGAGGAGTGAGTTCCCTGTCTGGCAGCTCTGGGTTCACTTGTGCCTGTTATATGTCAGACCTGTGCTGGGCTCTGAGCATCCAGGGTGAATGACAGGTAAGGTCCCTGCTGGTTGGGAAAACCAGATGTGAAACAGTTAAAGAACCAAATGATGGTCAGTTTGGAGAAGCAAGTCCAGGACTAGGGACCGAGATGGGGTTCCTTTAGCTGGGGGGTCAGGAGGCCTCTCTGATGAGACCCGAGGGAGCCAGTCCCGGGAGGCACAGGGAACACCCACCAGGTGTGCTTTGGGCACATCGTGCGTTTGGCATGAACTTGCCGCACCTTTTACTCCAAACGACCCCAAAGTGTCCCCCAGAGCTCGGGCGCATCAGGAAAAGGCCCTGGATGGTCCCTCAGAACAGCATCACCACCCAGTTTCTCCCGAGCTTCAAAGGTTCTGTGTGTGACATCCCTGTGGGACGTGCCAGGCCTCACCCTGTGTTTCCTTGAGACCCAGCCGGGCCCTCCCAGCTTCCCTGGACAGGCCTGCTGATTTTTTTGGCCTCCTCTTGGAGTTTTAGATCACAAAGCAAAGCCCCAGCTCCTGGCTGGTTCCCTCCGCCCAGGGCCCTGAGATCCGATCGCTCCCTAACAAAGGCCCTGTTCACGGGCCGAGGAGACACAGTGTTCTGAAAGCGGATCCCTGGGGCCCAGTGAGGGCGTTTTTGGGTTTCTGCCTTCTCAAAAGCCGGCTTTGGATTTGGCCCCTCCTGCCCACCTCCAAGCCCTTTCATGATGGAAATTAAATTCGACTGAACTTTAAGTCCCTTCTCCGGCGCTGCTCCCAGCGGGACTGGAGCCACCGCCGGCTAGTGACTCGACCCAGCAAGGTGGAGATTTATTCTGGCTTGAGATGCAGTTTCATCCTGACATTTGAAAAACAAGTCACTGAGAATGTGGGCTGAGGGGCCAGATGTATCTGGGCTCCAGCCCCAGCCCTGGTACTCGCTGACTGTGAACTTGAGGGGTGAACTCAGCCTGACTGGGTTTTTGTGTTGGTGAATGGGGACCTCCTACCTCTGAGGCTGGGTTTGTGGTGAGGGTTCTGTGGGGGTTCAGTTATTGGAAAGCATTCTTCTTATTTTTTTAAATGTTTTTAAAAAATTGATTGTAGGGGGTAGGGGAGGGGGGGGAGAGATAGAATCATTGATGAAAGAGCAACAGCGATCAGCTACCTCCTGCATGCCTCCTCCGTGTGCCCTGACTGGGAATCAAACTTGGGACCTCTTGGTTCATGGGTTAATGCTCAGCCATTGAGCTATACTAGCTGGGCAGGAAGGCATTCTTATCTTTAAGAAGTACCCATTTTACAGATGAGGATAGAGGCCTGAGAAGAATTGGCTGCTTAAGCTTCTGAACCATTTGGGAGGTTTCCGTCCCTCTTGTGGGTGTAGGCCAGTGGTTCTCAACCTTCTGGCCCTTTAAATACAGTTCCTCAGGTTGTGACCCAACCATAAAATTATTTTTGTTGCTACTTCATAACTGTAATTTTGCTACTGTTATGAATCATAATGTAAATATCTGATATGCAGGATGGTCTTAGGCGACCCCTGTGAAAGGTCGTTCGACCGCCAAAGGGGTCGCGACCCACAGGTTGAGAACCGCTGGTGTAGGCCAAGGCTGTGCTGTGTGAAGTCTCTGCAGCCCTAGGTGTGGGCTGGAGGAGTCTGAAGGCTGCCCTGCATTAACTCAGTGACCTCTCCAGACTCCATTACAACCATGTGTGTGTGGCCAGCAGGTGGGAATTTGGGTCAAAGCCTGAAAGCTATGGGAAGGCAAGGAGGGGCGTGTGGATAAAGGACACCCTTCCCCCAGCCTGAGGCCCTGTGGGGGCCCTCGCACGAGCGTGGTCTTTAACTCCACCCCATGTTACTTCCAGGAGATCCAGCCCGCCTTTCTCTGGCCTCTCCTTCCTGAACTTACTGAGCACCTATTACATGCTGGGTACAGGGACACATGGTGGGCCAAAAGGCAAACACAGTCTCTCTTCCCTCATGGATAAGTCACAGAATTACCCGCGAAATTACAGCTGTGGTCGGAGTGGTGGAGACTGTTGAGATCATCATGGGATTTGCCCTCATCTGGGGAACTCAGGGTGCGAGGTGGTGCCCTGGGGTCCCTGAGGAAGCCTTTCCGCTTCTGATCTCTCCGCCCCTTCCCAGCGCCCCTGGTAATCTGCAGGCCCAATGAAACCTGAGGCTAGTTCTGCAAACGCGCATCTCCGAGACCAGCGTGTCCCCTCTCCCCGGACCGAAGCCCCTCCCCCGTGGAGCTATTTGAGATCCACTCAGGAAGGTTTCCTAGAGGTGCCAGCTGAGCCGGCCTCTGTCTTCTTTTCCCTCCTCTGATTTCTTTTCCTCCCAAGCCAGGCTTCCAGCCATAAGGATGGAGAGAAGCTTTTTTTGGAAGAGATGGTTGCAGGGAGTAAGCGATGCCATTATCTCCTTACAGAGCAGCCTTTCTTCCTCTGGGCAGACCTGGCCAGCACCTGCTCCAAGGCTCCCCCGAGGAGGTGCCCGGACTCCCACCCGCTCACCCTCCGCCACTGCTTTGTGCAGGGCCCGAGCGGTCCGCGTGCTTGAGGCAGCCCCGGGGCACCCAACTCCTGGACCAACCTCGGGGAGGCCACGGGCAGAGGAGAAGGAAAGCCCACCCCGTGGCCTTGGGGACGGGAAAGCGGCCCTTTCCTGCTTCCAAAGGCCCCCCTGCCTGCCCTCGGATACCCTCTCAGCTGCTGCCGGCACCCCTGCAGCTCTCCAACCCCACCCCTGTCCCTGGCTTCCCCGGGAGAGACATTGCAACTCCGACTTCTCCCAGGGTTTCTGGCCAGCTATTCTGAGGGCGGGTGAATGAGGTGGGGGGACAGCTCACACTGAAGGGAAAGACAGTGTCTACTGATTGGCTGGCACTAACGACCGGGGCCCGGGACCCCTGCCCTCGAAAATGCACTCAGAAGGATCTGGTGCTTGGACTAATCCCCTGTGGCCGCTGTCTTATGATCTGTAATAACTTCTGCACAAGGGGCCCCGACTTTCCATTCCGCAGTGAGTCCTGCTAGGACAAAGGGACAAGGTCAGTGCCCTGAACTCCATCTCTGCCCCCAGCTGCAAGGTCTGGAAAGGGGCCCACCCGCTCCCCAAATCAACTGCAGTTTGTCGCTTCTACCACAGCTGGGAATCGTTTCCCCGAACCCCTCAGCTCCCATGCGGGGAAACTGAGACCCAGGGAGAGAGGAAGGTGTACAAGGTGCTTCAGGCACTTCCTCACTGCAGCCTGACTCCATCATGCCAACTCAGTGCTCGTTTCACCCCCATTTACAGACGAGAAGCCGGGCGTGGACACCCAGGGAGTGAAGGCAGAGTCTCAGCCCCACCCAGGCCTCTGCCCTGGCCCGTGTTTTCCTGGAACCCGAGCCTGATTCGTGGGTCGCAGCTGCCTCCTCTGTGGAATGGGGGGGTGGTGGTTGGGTGGGATGGTGGCTCTGGGATAAGGATGCAACGTGCCTGCCTGGGTGAGTGCCCACTGACCGGGTAGATGTCAGTGCAGCCTCGGCTCGGCCACTTCCTCGCTGGTGCCCGCTGAGCCTCAGTGACCTGGTCTGTAAAATGGGGATGAGAGCAGCAGCTTCCTCCTGGGGCCTCTGTGGGGACGATGAGGAAAGTAGGTGGAGTGTGGAGCTCAGTGCCAGGTGGGGCGAGGCCTCTGCCCCGAGGCCCAGAGCAGGCAGGGAGGGCAGAGGGCTCAGACATGATATGGACATGGGTGTGGTAGCCTCTACCTCACTGGGGTGCCTGGAGGGAAAGCAGGTGAAAACACCTGGCGTAGTGGCTGCCAAGGGGGGTGCTCATTAGCTGAGACCGCACCCCCCCCTCATTTCTCACACCTTGTGACGGAATATCTGTCAGCTGTGTGGTCAGAACCCAGGACACACCTGGTCCATGAACACTTACAAGAGCAGGTGGGCGGGCCCCGGGCCTGGGACTCAGGGACCTACTGGACTGTGGGTAGGCGTTGGGCGGTGTGTGTGTGTGTGTGTGTGTGTGCAGCCTAGAGGCACCTGGTGTGAGTAAAGACTGGGAGGCTGAGTGATACGGGGAGACAGGGCTCAGGGAGGGGCCTCAGCTCTGCTGTTGTTGGGGGTGAGGGGGGCCTGACAACCTTCTCCTCTTGTCCCCAGGCCTCCCGATCCAGGCTGTTTGAGAACCCAGCTGAGGAGTGGGGTGCTTGGCCCCAGCTCCCCTTGGAGAAACAGTGTGAGGGGGTGGGCAGGGCTCGGTCCACGGCGGGGCATGGACGGGGAGAGCCTCCTAACGAGGTCCTCACACCCCACTGAGCTGGGTGCCAGCCAGCGGGAACACCCATCATCGGGGCTCACTGTTCGGAGAGCCAGCAGGGCCCGGCCGTTTGTGCGCCTCCTGGGCTCTGTAAGGACACTCTCCCCGCCATTCATCACACTCGGCCACATCTCCCTACGTCTTCCCGTCCGTTTCAGCCAGGGGACGTTCCGCTAATGTAGACGGATGCAAAGCGATGACGTCTTGGCAAACATCAGCAGGCAGAACACAGGGTTGGTTCAGGGAGATAAGACAGCTGCCTGTGGGGGCCCAGCCAGCCCCCTTGCTGCTGAAAGGCCACCTTCAGCGTCCAGAGCAGCACTAAGTCTCCCCCACAGTCCCCGAGCGCCTTCCTCGTCCTAGGGCGGAAGGTGAAGTCATCCTCCCACTTGACAGAGGGGAGACTGAGGCTCAGAGAGGTTAAGCAAGTTGCCCAAATAGGGGTCCCAGATGGGACCTGACCACTGCTCTGCCTGCTCAGAGGCCCCTTTCACGAGCGCCCGCACTGAAGCGCATTGGCTCAGAGGTCGGCTCTTTAGACTGCACTCCTGCTGCGTGGCCCTGGCCTCTTGACCATCCTCTCCAGGCCTCGGGTGGCTTGGGTAACAAAAGCACCCACCTCCAAGAGCTGTTGGAAGGTTCAATCAGAGAATGAGTGCAAAAGCTGGCATCGGGGTATTACTTAGTATCGTTTTTGGTATCAACCTCTTTAAGGCTGGAATTAAGGTCATGGCCTGGGGTGCTGAACTTAGGTAGGAATCGCCTATGGAAGCTTGGCCTGTCGCCTTCCCGGGGGAGAGACACTGGCTGCTGATGGGGCTGGGGACACAGCACCCAGACCCTGTGGTCTCTGAATGTTCAGCTTGTGTCTGAGGCCCAGGGGAGCTGCTCTTCCTAGGCCCACTGCTGCCCAAGGAGCTGTGGCCCCGCTGTGTGAGGCAAGAGCTCAAAACAGGCTCTATCTAGGACACGCTGCTGCACTCCTCTCTCTAGTATCAACACATGCCCAACGGGCCGATGTTTGCAGCTTCAGGAATATTCCAAACGGGGACATTGTTTCCACGTATGGAACTTATCTTCATTTGATTGTTGCAAAAATCATGGGAGTGGTCAGGGTGCCACTTTGCAGATTAAAAAAATGCCACATCCAAGGGAGGTTAACAGGATGAATAGAAGCAACAATGTCTGTGTTTCGATTTCTGGCCTTTTCCTCTTTCTCCCACACCCTCAAACTTCTCAAGTTCGTTCCACTCCCTCTGTACGCACCTTGGTCAGAGGCACGACCCCCTCTCTCCCAGGACGGGGCATTATGGTTAAAAGTCCAGCATCCAGCCTACCCCTCCCATGGGACAGTCCTGCCATTGGGGAATTGATCTCCAGCTTCAAGGGGGGCTCTGGTCCCACAGTCCCACTTCCATCCTTTGCCATCGACAGGTTCAGGGTTCCAGGCAAAGCCAGTGGCCCCAGGGGACAAGTCAGGAATGAGAGCATGACTTAATTTGAGCCAAGGAAATTCAAGGGAACCTTGGCTGGGGGCTTCTGGGAGAAGTCCTGGAGACATTACTGAGCCGCGGGATTTCCAGTTAGAGAACGCAGTACATTTCCTTATTGTTTAAGCTAGCTGGAGCTGGGTTTCCTTTCCTCAGAGTGGACAACATTCTAAACAAACATCTGAGTTATGGGATTTCCACAGCCTTCTCCTACCTGGAGTCCTCACACACAGTCCCTACCTGACTGGCCAGCCATCCCTGTCTCCACTATGACTATCATTATTTGCTTATGTTCAGTCTCTCCAACCAGTAGGGAAGGCTGTGAGGGCAGGGACCTTGCTTCTCCACCCTTGGCCCAGCTCTCAGCACAGGGTGGCACGTACTCAGTGTTTTTTGTTGTTTTTCTGAAGAGGGTGGAGTGGGAGCAAACGAGGATTTGGCAGGCAGAGTGATGTACCGGGAGAGAGTGCCTTGGTGGACACGGGTCATCTCCACGGCCAGCTTGGTTCTGCCCTTCACGGTGCTGAGGAAGGAGACCACTGCCTTCCCGTCTGCTTCTGCAGTTTGGCCTGGAGCTGCCAGGCATTGTGGAAATGCCCTGGTCCAGGCTGCATAGCCCTGGGCAAGTCCTTCCTCTCCCTGGGCCTCAGTCTTCCCATCTGTATAATGGGGAGGGGATTGGACCATATCACCAAGGGTTTTCCAGAGCTTTTATGTTATGACTCTGGTTAAGCTGTACTGTGGGAGGGGGTCCGAGGACAGTAGAGTGAGCTTTATAGGACAAGCTAGCGGGAGAATAAGTGGTTGGGTGCTGGCATTCCATTCCACGCAGCCAGGCCTGTCACAGACATCATACCCAGCTGCTGCCTCCAGAAATCCGGAGAGAGATGGGCGTGGTGGGGGTTGGGTAGGGGAGGTCCACGGGTGGGGGAGCTGAGGGCGCCTGGCCTGGGCTTGCTCACAGCTCTTCTCTGCGTTGGGTCCACCACTGACCAGCTTTTTCATCTGCCACTGGGGTGATATTGATACCCTCACGGCCCAAAGGAGCAGTGGTGGGCTCAGAGGAGCATGCAGTTGTGAGAGGATCGCATTCGGGGAAAGACAACATTGACTGGGCGCCCGTTCTGTTCCAGGCATGACACCATTTAAGTTTTGCAGCATGCTGGTGAGGATTCTTATCTTTAGCTCATTGAGGCAGAAGCTGAGGTCCAGAGAGGTGCAGCGATTGTCCAAGGTCACAGAGGATGCGGAGGAACTGAGTAGGGCCTGTCTGACCCTAAGCCCATGTTCTCAATCACAGTGCCCTGCATCCCCCAGGAGGGCTTCTCCCTGAATGCCGGGGGCGGGACGGGGCCAGGGTAGGCATGGCTCTCCACCTGGGGTCTGAGGCTGTCAGGACTCAGTGGGAAAGGGTACCAGGATCCGTTTGTGATGTCTGCCATGGTGAGGGAAGTGGGAGAGGCAGTACATGAGACGCATTTTGCTATTCCTGGGTTAGACCTTGTTAGGGTCTTTTCTAGGCCCAGGAAGCTGGTCTCCAAGGTGACCCTCTCCCCACATTCATGCTCAGCAGAGCTAGGATCTGGAGACCGAGCTCATTCCCCGGGAGAGGGAGAGCAGGAAGAGTGGACTGGTTGGGGCAGGGCTGGGACTTGGCTGGGAAGGCGGCTCTGGGACTCCCGTGGGGCTGAGGCCCCACACTGGCCCCTGTAGGCAGCAGTGGGCATTGTGAGGCAGGGAATGAGTCCCAGGACATTAAGGTTTGAGGAGAGTGACATTGGGGGCTGCTGAGGGAGCAGGAGCAGAGACAGCACTAGGAGGCCCCTGGCTGTTATCTGGCCACCACCCTCATTTTGCAAATCGGGAAACTGAGGCCCAGAGAGCTTCCTCCATGGGGTCCCTGATGCGTTTTACTTTAAGTTTAAAAAAATGTGGGATTCTCTGGGCTGGCAGAAAGTTTGGACTCAAGAAGAACGGGGCCAAGAGCCTGCCCCCCCCGCCTCTCCCCCTTCCCCCTGCGCTGTTCCCCAACTTTAATGTACCAGACCGTCATGGGTTGTTTGAAGAGAGAGCCCTGTTTACTGGGGCCCTTGGGGTGTCAGGCACCACCTCATTGAGTCTCCCAGGAGGGGGGACCAGCCCCACTTACAGAGGGTGCAGGTCCTCACCACAGCAGGGGGTGGAGGAGCTGGGACCAGGGCGGCCTGCCAACACCGCTGCAGCCCCTGTGGGCCGTGAGCGTGAGCGAGAATCCCTGGAGAGCTGACCCCGGAGGTCTGGGTCAGCCCCTCCCACACCAGCTCTAGGGCTGGCCCGGGGCGTCCGCCCACCACATTCTCATAACCACAGCAATGGCCGTGCTTTCCACAGACCCCCTGCGGAGAGCCCTGCTTTAAAGGTGCCGGAGAATGATGTCAAAGCATTCTGCCAACAACAGAGCACGGTGCACACTGAGCCCACCACGCGCCAGGCACTGTTTCAGGCACTTTACGTATTTCAATTCATTTAATTCTCACTGCGAGCCTCTGAGGCAGTGGCTGCCATTCCCCGACCTGACAGAGGAGGGAGGGAGGTACCGAAAGCTTCAACAACTTGCCCACGGCCCTATATCTGGTAACAACCGGTTAGCCAGCTTGACGATAAGGATCCTATTTTTTATGTTGCCCCTGCATTCACTGGTACCAACAGGCCCTGGGGCCTGGGAGGGGGCCAGGGACCCGTGTGCAGGGAGGTAGAGCCATGCCCACGGGTCCTGAGTAAGAGCGGGGTGCTGAGGGGAGAGCCAGCCCCCAGGTCAGTTCCAGAGGTGGAAGGACCAGCCACCGGCCTTGCCCTGAGCCCCAGCCAGGTTTCTAGATGCAGATCTCGGACGGCGAGCTCAGGGAGGGGGCGGTGGGCAGTGCCTGGCTGAGGCTCTGAGGAGCTGGCAGGTGGGGTGTGAGGCTCCCACCTGGCAGATCTGGTCTCCCTTCCCGTGTCCAGGGCCCCAAAGGACCCTCAGGGCTCCTACCTTCTTCCCCTGGGTTGCTCCCATGGCACGAAGTGGGCACCAGGCCTGGGTGGGCCTCGGGGGCCAG
Source organism: Myotis davidii (assembly GCF_000327345.1). Classification (NCBI taxonomy): domain Eukaryota; kingdom Metazoa; phylum Chordata; class Mammalia; order Chiroptera; family Vespertilionidae; genus Myotis; species Myotis davidii. The sequence goes on from NW_006383017.1 coordinate 678,945, forward strand.
GCTGGGGGTGGTCCTGCTGGTGCTGAGCTCAGGAGCTGGGGCCCGAGGGGTTCCCTGGGCCAGGGCCCCCCGGCCTCTCACGGATCATGCTCCTTGGGCACAACGGCGCCTCACAGCTGCTCCAGGGCCTGCAGCTCCTCAGACGGGCTCAGGGCGATTGGCCTTGACAGAGGGCCTGGTGTCCCCAGGCGGCCCACACGCCCTCCTGAGGGTTCTGTGGTCGTCACCACCAGCCCCCGGCCTCTCTCTCAGGGAGGAAACGGAGGCCGCCGGGGTTGGGGAGAAGCAAGCAGTCCTCTCACGCTGCAGCCGGCAGCTCCGGGCAGCGGGTGACATCTGGCCGGCCCGGCGGGCAGGACTTGGCCTTCTTGCAGGAGGCTGCGTGGGGCGCCGGGGCACGGGCTGGGCGGCTTGCGTGGGGATTGAGGCTCAGGCTAAACAGCCCATTAGTAACAGATGGAAATCACTTGTGGCCGGGCTGTCCCAGGCAGACGCTCTGAGCGCCGAGCGCTCCATTCAGGGCAGCGGCCGGCGGGGCGGGCTGCGCGCAGGCAGGGGAATATCTGGAGGCCAGATTCCAGGCCAGGGGACAAGCTCTCAGAGTCCCCCCTGGAAGTCCCCTCCTCCGCCCTCGCCAGCCCCTTCCTTCTCCCTCACCAACACCGGGCGAGATCAGGGCTGGAAGCCCATTGGCCGCAGCTGTTTCTCACCGTGGTGTGGGCCAGGGCGCATGACTGAGCCTCAGTTTGACCTCCATCCGCGTGTGGGGTCAGATCGTCATACCGCACAGCGTTGCTCTGGGGGCTGGAGGGGAGGGCGCGTGTAGCAGACGCCATTGTTTTGTTAGAGCACAAATCGGATCATGTCATTCCCTGTTTTGTAACCTTCCTCTTGGCCACAGAGCCATAGGATGGCCCCACCCTCGGGGCTGTGAGGATGAAATGAGGCGATTCATGTGACTCTGCACAGAGCCCGGACACCGGCAGTTCCCACAGAACTCAGGTGCTGCTGTTAATACCATTGATGGTAAATCCGCGGCCCAAGGCAAGTCCAAGGGAACCAACCCACTCAGCACAACACTTTCCCAAGAGCTGGGCGGGTGGGGGGAGACTTGAGCTTCCCTTCCTTCTGGCCCAGGGCCTGGCCCAGGGGGGTCGGGAGGACTGCGAAATGGGTGTTGGTGGTAGAGACAAGGGCAGGCACACCAGCTCCGGCTCCGCCCGTGCCCCCGGGGGCACCAGGTGTTCGCGGTGCACACAGAATCGCCCTGCGACCTCATTCCCGCCACCTCTCTCCCTGATGGTTCCCGGGTCACACCACTTGGCCCCTCACCGCAGGCCCTTTGCACTTGCGTTCTCCCTGCCATCTCTCTCCTGGGACTCCATCTTTTGAAAATTGCATTATTCTTTCCTTTCTAAGCTTCAGGCTTGATGCTCACCTCCTCAGAGAAGCTTTCCCTGACCCCCAGTGCAAAGCAGCTCCCCAGACTTTGTTTATTGTTTTTTTTCATAGATTTATCAGCAACTGAAATGATATCCTTTCTGTTTCCTGTTTCTCTCCCCCACCTGCAGTGGCAGCTCCACAAAGACTGGGACCTGGTCTGACTTGTTCCTCAGGTTACCCCTGGGTCTAGAATAGTGGTTGGCGCACAGCCATCGCTCCGTAAACACCATGGAGCGGATGGGAAATGATGGAGGATTAAATAAAACAGCCGAAGCATGGAGAGTGCCTGACACAGCCCCAGCTCATCCCAAGTGCTCCCTGCACAGCCACGACTACTGCTGTTGTTATTGTTGTTGCTGTGCTCCCTCCACACCCGCGTCCCCTCCAGCCAAGCAAAAGCGTGGCTCCTGCCTTCTCCCGGTCCAGCCCCCGCTACTGCTGCGCCCTGTCCTTTCTTCCTGTCCCAGCCATGGCTGGGGCCCAGCCTCTGATTTCCCGTAGTAAGAAGAGCACCCCCCACACCCCCCAGTAGTCAAGGGCAATGGCTGAATGGGCAGTCAGACCAGCAGTAAAAATGCCGCAAGTCAACCTGAAGATCCAGCCCCTTTGGCAGCCATCCCAAAAGTACCCACCAGCTTGGCTCTTGGTGGGGTGGGGGGAGTTAAAAGGAATTTCATATTTATTAACCCCTTCTCCCCCCATCTGCTTGGAGTCCTG
>NW_006383017.1:681132-686922 GCF_000327345.1 Myotis davidii
ACAGAAAGCCTGGTTGACTGGGGGCCTCCATTGGCTGAAAGTCTGAAGCCTGGCTCTTGGCGAGATGTGGGTCCGAAATGCAACATTGGACCTGATGCCATGGGCGGGAAAAGTGGGGTGGTGGTCTCGGAGCCTCGTCCAGGGCCTGGCACGGAGTTGGTGGTGAAGGGTCCAGGACCAGGCGTTCCAGGTCCAGCTCCGCCCTGTCTCACCGTGTGGCCTACGCACAGCTCTTCGCCTCTTTTCCCCATCTGCAAAATGGGGATAAACAACGGCTCCTTCTTGACCCATGACTTTGTAGAAGGAAACCATCTTGAGAAATGTGGGAGGGGTTTGAAGAGGAGTTCCAAATCTCTCAACGACGCTTCCTCCCCACCTCTCCCAAAGCAGTGATGGTGGGTGTTTTGATTCTGTCTTTTTAAAAAAAATTTGGGGTGACATTGGTCAACATGACCATATAGGTTTCAGGTGTGTGTTTCTATGTTACAAGATCTGTATATTGCACCGTGTGCACTGAGAATGTTGATTCAGAGGTTCTGAGAAATTTTCAAATGTCTTCAGCGGCATTCAGGAGGAAGAGGAAGGGCAGGGGGAGAAGGAGGAGGTGGTGGTCGGGGTCAATGCTCACCTCAGAATAGTTTTAGGGAAAGGGTTTCTGAAAAGTCTGTTTCCTGTAGTGATGGAGATCGACTGGAATGCCAATCCTTATTCTGAGGCTCCTTGGCTGTGTGACTTTGGACAAGTCACTTGACCTCTCTGAGCCTCATTTTCCTCATGTATAAAGGGGATAACAATGGCCCCAACCCCACGGGGCTGTGAGGATGAAATGAAGTACTTCATGTAAAACTCTGCATAAAGAATGTTTGGACAACAGCAATGCTCCATAGAAGTCAGGTGCTGCTGTTACGATGCTGTTAATAACAGCGATGTAAACCCCCCGCCCATTGGCAAGTCCATTAAGCACAAAACCTTTCTTAAGAACTGGTGGGCGGGGAAACCTGGCCCCCCTTCCCTTTCTATCTTGGGCTCCCACCTAGTGGCAAGGTCTAGAACTACAGCCACTGGAAACGGCTTGCTGTGTGTGAACCCTCACCGCCCATCCTCACGCCCCTGGCAGACAGCAAAGGCATGTTGACCAGGAGGTCAGGGCAATACTAGCCCCACATTCTGAGACCATGGGCAGCTTGTAGAGATTCCAGATGATGACATGTCCACCCTGATGATGAGAAAATCATTCCACAAGTCTTGCCCATTTCACTTCCTGAATATCCCTAGAGCTGGTCCTTTTTTGTCCATCCCCATGCCATCTCCTGGTCCCGGCCACCTCCCTGTCCCCCTGGGTGAGGCCAGCCTCCTCCCTGGCCTTCCTGCCTCTACTGTCTCTACCCACAGCAGCCAGGAGGGATTAAAAAAATGCAAATCTGGTCATGCCGTTCCCCAGCTTAAATCTCTCACTGTCCCTGAGGCCCCTGGACTAAGTCCAAGTCCCCTTTCCCAACCCACAAGGCCTTTCAGGCTCTCATTCCTGCCCACTCGGCCCTTATCACCTGCCCTCTGCCCTTCCAGGCCTTGTTCATGATGTTCCCTTGCTTGGCACACTCCTCCTTCCCCTCTTTGCTGGGCGAACTCCTGCGCATTCCCGAAGCTTCCTCCAGGACGCCTTCCCTGATTCTGCAGTCCTTCTCCCAGTGTGGCCCTTTCCAAGCCAGGCTGCTTCTTGGTCTGCTCTCCCCACCCCAGACCACGAGCAGGGACTGTACCTGGGTCTCCTCACCACAGTGTCTCCAGTGCCACCTAGTTGCTGACACCTAGCAGGTGAGGAACAACTGTGGTGGGAGGAAACTGGCTCAATGATACAGACAGCTCTCTGCAGCCATTTTCTTGGGCTCTGACCTGCCCCAACCTGAGCCATGGGGGGTCCCTGTAGTGCCCTGGGAACAATGTTGAGTTTGGCAGATGTTGGCCACTTTGCATGCCCACCCCAGGGCACCCCAGGGAGCTGGTTCTAGCATGCTGCCTCCCCGGTGGGCTCTGGTGGTGCCGCTGATGGCCTGTTGGGCTCCTTTCCTGTAACCCACCAGGAGGATGACCACTGAGCCTGCCGCGGGAGGGGAGGGGCGGGGGCGGTGCATGGCCGGCAGTCCTGGCCTCGTGCTCCCAGTGAGCAGCGGCAGGTGCCTCCCACCAGCTCCGCGGCAGGCGCAGCTCCCTGGTTCTGAGCTTTTTCCCATGGAGAGCTGGCTTTCAGTGGCAGTTCCTGCAGACCCGTGGTCCCATCTCCTAGCCCAGGCCCAGGCCCAGGCCCAGGCCCAGGCCCAGGCTCAGACCAGCCAGGGGCCATGCCCACGGCCTCTCTTAGGACGGGTCCCCAGAAGCCAGCTCCAGGAAGAGGATTCTTGGGAAGTGACTTATTTAGGACAGGCCCCTGGGGACATGGGTAAGGGAGCGGGCAGCAGGATGGGGAAGGCGAAGCAACAAGCAAAGGGGAGCTTTCAGGCAAAGTCCCAGCTTCTGTCTGGTCCCAGGAGGAACTGTGCTGTGCATAGAAGTCACTTTTATGGGGTATTCTTGCTCGTGAAGAAAAGAATTCAAACATACAGAGGTGGTTTATGGTGATAAAGAAACTTCCTGCCACCTCCATTCCAGAGCAGGTGTCTGGTCAGAAGTTTTCTATTTATTTCTATTTTTTGACAACGTTTGGTGATGTGGCTATTTTATCAGTTTCTTGAACCCCTGAGAAATGGATATAACCCCCATTTACCAAAGGGGGAACTGGCTCAGGGTGGAGACATGACCTGCTCACGCCAGCAGGCGGCAGAGACGGGGGCCGAGCCAGCCGGCCCAGCTGTGGTGGGCGACTGCAGATGAGAACAAGTGGGTCAGCTGAGAGGAAAGGAGGGGCTCGGTCAGGGGTCAGCTTTCCTCAGTGAGTCCTGGGGCCGGGAAGGAAGGTGTTGGGGTTCAGTGGGAGCCCCTTGTCAGCACCTGGCGTCCAGTGTGGGCAGGGGGCCTGGCCACTTGGGACCACATGGGAGGAATGGAGCACATTTGTTTGCTTATAAAGCTGCAAGCACGGCATTGGATATTGACGTGGTGTCTGTGTGAGTGGTTGGCTGGGCTGCCAGCAGCCTCTCCACCCTTCTAATCCCTGAAGGCGGGAGGAGGGGCCTATGGAGCTGCCCGGGTGGCTGGCTGGGCTCCTTCCTCAGCCAAGCCTGCTCAAGCCACCAGGCTTTTAACCTTGATCTTGACCCCACTGCGCATGCAGCCCATGTTCCACCCGCTGTGGCCCTGTCAAAGCCTCCCACACCCATTCTTCTCCACCCCAGGTCCCGTCAGCACATTTGAAGCCGGTCTGTCCCCAGGGCTGGGGGGCTGTGAGCCAGACCAAGGGGCATGGGGCTTCAGTTCTGTCCCCAGGGCTGGGAGCTGGGAGCCCACACCGGGGGTGGGGCGAGGGGGGGGGCTTCAGTTCTGTCCCCAGGGCTGGGAGCGGGAGCCCTGAGCTGGGAGCCCACACCAGGGGCGGGGCGGGGTGGGGGGGCTTCAGTTCTGTCCCCAGGGCTGGGAGCTGGGAGCCCATCCCAACGCGCTCGGGGCTTCAGCTTCTGCGGGGCCACTGCTGGGGCTTTCCGCTTCGGGGTGGGCATCTCCACCAGCCTTGCAGTCTTCCTGCCACACATGCCAGGAGCCCGAGTGCCAGTGCTTTCTGCTCCCAGGACTTGGTCTAGGGCCCCTGGCCCTTCTCAGAGACCCCAGGGCGGGGAAAGCACCGGATCTTGTCGGTCTCGTCGCTTCAGTGGGCGCCAGCGGCTGGCATTGGCAGCTCTGGGCCAAGGACTGTCTGTGAAGCTGAGATGACCACGGGCACTAGCAGCCCTCCAATAGTGACTGGGGGAGGTGGGGGGACGCATAGGACCCCGGCTCCTGACGCTCACGAGGAGATCTCTGGGGTGTGCCCCTGGGGTTCGCTCCACTCTCTCCCACAGTCTCTACGGGCTCCTTCTCTTCTGTTTTCTAGAATCACTTTCTAAATAAACCTAAGGGCTGCGCCTGGGTACTTGGTGAAGACAGCGGGGACGCCCCCCCCTGACTCCTGCCTTCCAGGCCCCTGCTAGATCCCCCCCCTTCCCTGTCCTCTCCCTCTCATTCCAACAGCAGGTGCATGTTCTCAACGCCCAGCCCTCGGCTCTGTTCCTGGGGGTCTCACACCCTCTGCTGGGACCCACGGCACCTTTCAGGCCGAACGGAGATCCCTCCGCCACCAACCTCCTGCCTGGCTGCAGACCAGGTCCCGGAAGCTGTCACCACCTGTCTGAACGTGGAGCCCAAGTAACCCCAACCGAGACCATTTCCATCTGGGGGAGAAACGCTGCACACCGAGTGGCCAGAAAGGTCATTCAACGTGAGCAAAAATAGAATTTAATTCTGCCCGGCGGGCAGTCCGCCCTCTCTCGGGGCAACGGTCAGAGTTCCCGAGGGAAAGCACCTGTTCTCTCCACCGACAGCGGCTCCGGAGGGACCCTCCAGGGCTGGCCACCTCCGGGCGGGACGGCTGCCTCCGCCCATCGTCCTCTGCCCATCGTCCATCGCCCATCGGAGCTTGTGTTCGCTGGGAGAGGAAGCTGCAGAGAGGGCGGGATCCCCAGCACCTTCATGCTGCTCGGCCGGGTGGCCTCCCCCTGCGCTGCCCGCTGTCCGCTGCCCGCTGCCCGCTGTCCTTCAGCTCCATCCAGTCCCGCTGGCGGCTGCCAGGAGGAGCCGCAGCCCTAAAACACCTTCCGGGGCACACAGCCCTCCAGCTCCAGCAGCTCCGGCCAGCCCTCGTATTTGTTCGTGTCGCGGGTGTTCTTTAAGTACTAGAGAGGCGAGGAGAGGGAGAAATAGCGATAGAGGGGGAGGCTGCTCAGAACGCACACCTGCACTGGCCTGGTGCTTTAAAACCTAAATGCTTTCACTTCCTTCCTCCTCACCACTGCCCCCTGGTGGGCAGGGCTGGGTGTTACTAGTCCATTTCACAGATGGGCAAACAGAGCCCCAGAGGGGGTGCAACTTGCCCAAGATTTCAGAGATGGGATCACTGACTGTCATGGGGTGGTTGTGGGGACACCAAGAGTGGGGTTGGGGTTGCAGACTTTAGGCCCTCTCCCAAATTCTCCATCAGCCTCGCTGGAACATCCAAAATAATAACAACAATAATAAAAAAAAGCATACTAGCTATTATTAAATGCTTGCTCTATGCCAGGCACAAAGTGTCTTATGTAGTTAATCCTCACAGTAGCCCTAAGAAGTGCATGCTATTGTCATCCTGTGACACAGATGGGGAAACTGAGGCACATGGGGCCAAAGTAACTGCTTACGGCCACCCTGCTGGTACGCGGTGGAACCACTGTGTACTATTAATTCACATAAATGATACATGCGCCAAGGGGATACAGTCAGTTAAGATTGTGTCTAAAATGCCCAGGCTTAGTTTTTGGAAGAAAAACTGTAAATGGCAAGTTCTACGGTTGGAATAATCATGGCTAACCCTCAGGAGGACAGAATAGACTCTAGATGCTGCTCCTCTAAAACCCAGTTCCCAGGTGTGGCATCAAATGATACGATGGCTTTCATCCATCATGGTCTTTGGTTCATTTTAGAGTGATGGGTCTCAGTCAGCTGGTCATAAATTTCAGGGAAAGGATGGTGCTGAGTCTCCCTCTGCTGTCTCGGCCCAGTCTGGATGGGTCTAGAGAAGCTGTGCTATAAGGAAGAACAGCGTCTGCCCTGCATCTTCCTAGAAAGTCC
>NW_006383017.1:686967-690477 GCF_000327345.1 Myotis davidii
CCCCCTGCCAGGTACCTCCCACAGGGATGTTCTGGGGACCCTGGCCCCTGCCTCCTGTGTTCTCCTCCCAGAGGGTATAATAGAGGCTCTTCTTTTTTACCTCCAGCTACTTGGTATAATTTCTCATTTTTTAAAAGTAACTTCTAATTAGAATACATTCTCTTAGAAGCAGATGCCTATGAACCAGGCCCACCTTTTCCAGACAAGGCAAAAACTTGCAGCCCCATCAAGGCCCCCTCCCTGGCCCCCTCCCTGGTTCCCTCCCTGGCCACCTCCCTGGCCCCCTCCCTGGCTCTCTCCCTGGCTCCCTCCCTGACCCCCTCCCTGGCCCCCTCCCTGGCCCCCTCCATGGCCCCCTCTCTGGCTCCCTCCCTGGCCCCCTCCATGGCCTCCGCACTGGCCTCTGACTCTGCACCAGCTCTGGGCTCTGGATCTGGGCTCTGCCTCCGCAGCCCCTGCCCCTCCAGGCTGCTGGTCGGTGTCTGGCCATTGCAGCGCCTCCTCCCTGCCATCTGAAGGTTCCCACCCACAGAGCTCTCCAGGCACAGCCTGGGCAGCTGTTCTGAAAGCAGCCAGGACAGGACGTCTTTGTGGAGGCAGCAGACCTGGATGAGAAATCCACCTGGCTCACTAAAGCCTCTCCAAGGCTCTGGATCCGCCTCCGGGAGCTGGGACAATAACTGTACCCACCTCATGGTGGCTGTTCGATAGGACCCTGGGGGGACTTGCTCCGGTGCCTGCACAGAGCAAGTGGTGGCAGAATGCTAGGCCTTCTTATGATCAATCTGCTCTTGTCACTCTCCCTCTTAAGCTTCCCATGGCTCCCCGCTGCCCCCAGGACAGAGTCCGTGCCCCTCAGTGGCCCTACATGTCTGAATCATTGGCCTTAACACCCTGTCTTGGAGCTGGGCAGAGCTGAGCACTCTCATCACCGCCAGGAAGGCCTGGCCAGTCCCTCAGGTTTCAGAGTTGTCTGGGCAGGGGATGCACAGATGGGGATGCCTTGGACAAGGGAGAAGATGAAGCATTTCCCTGGGGCCCCCCACCCTTTGTTGACCCCCCTTCCTATGAGCGCTCCTTAAACTCCACCTCTGGGGGCCTCTCTGACCCCCTCTCCTTGGGCCACCCCAGGAAATGACCCTGGATCCTTTATGGGGGACCCCTCCTGACTCCTCCCACATACTCAGGTGGGTTCCCCCGAGTCCCCTAAATGGTCCCACGTCACCCTGTCCACAGGGAACTCAGAAGGGCCCTCAGGCTCCTTTGGTCCAAACCCTCCCCTTCACAGGTGGGGAGACTGAGGCCTGGGAGGAGGGGCTTGGCTAAGGGGGGACTCAAAGCCAGGCATCCTGACCCCTGTGCTGGGCTCCCCTCTCCCCATCACGCAGGCTGCGTCTCTCCATCCATTTCTCTTTCTTCCAGGCCTCGCTTGCCGGCACCCTTCTTTTCTCCTCCCCCTCCTTGTTGGTGCTCATCCACGTGCCCAGGAATTTATATATATCCTGGCAAAATGGTCCAGACCACGTCCTTCTGGGGTGAGCCCATCAGGCCACCCTGACCTCTGGGGTGGGTGACAGCCCAACGGCCCTCCCCACACTCCCCTGTGTGTCCTTCCCAAGCCACCCCCGGCCTGTCCATCCATCCAGGCCCTGCCCCTCACTCCCTGGGACGGGAGTCGCCAGGAACCCACCTGCTCAAAGGGGCTTTTGTTGCTGATGTCTCTGGCCCCCAGGAAGACCCAGCTGTCCCGGAAGCCCAGCTGCTTCGCGTAGGAGCTGCCCAAGTTGGAGAAGAGATTCCGGAGTTCATCATTCATCCTGCAGAGGACATAGAGGGCGTCATCGCGGCCCAGAGAAGGGGGAGCACAGGAGGCCAGTCGCCAGGAGGAGCAGGGGGCGCGGGGCAGGGCCGGGCCGGGCGGGACTCCTCCCCGAAGGCCCCTGGGGGAGCTGGGAGGTGTTAGAACGGTTGACTTCTGTTTACAAATGCAACCCGTGTTCGTTCAGAAAATACAGAACATCACAAAGTAACAAAAATGACTTACAGCCTCACCCTCTTGACATCATCATTGTCAAATTTTCATGTATTTCCTTCATGTCCTTTCCCCCATGTTTTGGGGGATTATACCAACTCTTTTGTAACCAGCTTCCCCCCTACTTAATACTAAGGGATGAACTCCTGAAGCTAAGACAAAACAGTGTTGAATGCAAACTGCAATCAAACATAAAATAAAAAACACTAAAGGATGAGTATTCCTCCATGTCCTTAACTGTTTTCTGCATCACCATCTTTGATGCAGTATATCCTCCTAGGTATTTATAGAAACGTGTCATATGTCACCACATGTCATGATTTCTGTAACTATGTGTCCCGTTCGTCATGGTTGTACCCAAGGCTGCAATGAACTTCCTAGAACATCTCTATGCGCTTGTCTGGCTATTTCCTTAGGAGAAGTTGCCAGAAGACGGGGCTGGTGGGGGGCGAGAAAGGGCAAGGAGGTTTTGGCTCCCTCCCCCCCAGCGGGTGGAGGTCCCCACTTACTTGGTCCCCGGGTCATCGTAGGAGGCCACTAGCACCAGCACGTTCTCTGGAATTGCTTTAAGGAATTTCACCAGGAGCTCAGGGTCTTGGGGAGGAAGGAAAACAAGAGAAAGACTGCTGGCCATTCTCCCTCCCACCTACTGCCCTGATGACCCAGGAGTGGCCCAGGTGCTCCCGCAAGGAGGGGTGAGGGCGCCCTTGCTCAGGTGGTCTGGGCCCCGGTTATGGAATTTGCAAGTTCCCAGGCGATTCTGATGTGCAGCTGGGAGAGAACTACTGGAGGAAGGGCCTGGGGACTTCCACTGGGGGACAGAGGTCAGTCGACTCTCAGGAACTCGGGGCTCTTTGCACACCCCCAACACCCCCTTCTACGGGGGCTAAGAGCCTAGCTTGTCTGGGCTGACTTAATTTTTTAAAATAAGTATAGTTAACATATATTATATTAGTTTCACATGTACAACACAGTGATTTGACATTTATATACCTTATGAAGTGATACCATGATAACCAGTACCATCTGTCACCATACAAACTTACTGCAATATTATTGACTATATTCCCTGAGCTGTGCATTGCACCCCTGTGACTTACTTAACTAGAAGTTATAAACGTATTCCCTGGCCCCATTTTCAGCCATCCTTTCCCCCTCCCTCCCCCCCCCATCAACCCCCCGAAAATCATCAGCTTTTCTTTGTGAGTCTGTTTCTGTTTTTTGTTTGTTTTTAGATTCTATATACCGGTATAAGTGAAATACAACACAGTGATTTGACATTTATATACCTTATGAAGTGATACCATGATAACCAGTACCATCTGTCACCATACAAACTTACTGCAATATTATTGACTATATTCCCTGAGCTGTGCATTGCACCCCTGTGACTTACTTATTTTATAACTAGAAGTTATAAACGTATTCCCTGGCCCCATTTTCAGCCATCCTATCCCTCCCTACCCCCCCCCCCCCCC
>NW_006383017.1:690512-694482 GCF_000327345.1 Myotis davidii
CCTGTCCCCATTTTCCTCCATCCTATCCCCCCCTCCCCCCCCCCCATCAACCCCCCGAAAATCATCAGCTTTTCTTTGTGAGTCTGTTTCTGTTTTTTGTTTGTTTTTAGATTCTATATACCGGTATAAGTGAAAATCATACGGTATTCTTCTCAGTCTGACTTATTTCATTTGGCATAATATCTTGTAGGTCCGTCCATGTTGTCACAAATAGTAAGATTTCATTCTTTTTTTTTATGGCTGAGTAATATTTCATTGTAATAATCACATCTTTTTTATCTGTTCACCTATTGGTGGACACTAGTTGCTTCTCTGTCTTGGCTATTGTAAACAACGCTGCAGTGAACCTGAGGGTGCATATGTCTCCTTGGGTTAGTGATTTGGATTTCTTCGGAGGGCACACCCACTAGCCTGCAGGTAACTGGGGTCACAGAGAGAGAACTTAGGCTCCTGCAACTCTCCAGTTCACATCAAGGAGCGGGTCCCGTCCCATTTGCGCCTTCATCACCTCCCTGCACTGTGAAATCGCTGCATCTGACCCCGGGCAGGCCTTGGCACGGGCTGGGCTGGGGGATGAGGAGGGCATCAGCTCCCTGCTTCTTTCAAGGACACTGATTTGTTCCTGTTGTGCTTACTTTTATGACCAAAACAGCAATGATGTCTTTCTACTCAGGGCAATGATATAATTTCCTTTTAATAATTAAAACATAATATGCTAATTAGACCGGACGACCTTCCGGATGTCCTTCCAGATGACCTTCTGGATGAAGCTGTGGCGGCGGGGGCCAAGGCAGAAGCAGCCGCTGCGGTGGTGGGGGCTGAGCCCCTTGCACAAATTTCGTGCATCAGGCTTCCAGTTTATTTAGATTAGAAAAGTGACACAATTTAAAGGAAAATTCTAATAATGCTGACGGCTCTCTGGATGTGGAGCAATTTGCTCAGGGGCCTGGCTTTGCTCAGGGCAAGGAGGACTGTGACTTCCTAGGGGGTGGCCTGTGCACAGAGAAGCTCAGCCAGCATGTCTGCGCAGAGAGAGAAGAGAAGACGCTGCGGAAAGACAGCCGGGCGCCTCACAGCTGTCCTTTCTGGGCCCAGGAGGCCTCGCCTCTAAGGACCCCTGTGGCCTTAAAATAAACACCCCATCTAGCAGAGCAAACTGGGCCCTATACCTCGTCCTGAGCACGACGGCTGCACACATGCCTGGCCTGCAACTCCAGCCCAAGCAAGTCTTTGCGTCTTTGCCGGAAGGTCTTCTCTGGCCTCCACATTCTCTTTCACACCCTGGGGCAGGTCAGAGTGTGGAAGTGCCCCGGAATGAGGGGTGGGAGCCCCCAGCTCCCTTGCCCCACCGGGCCATCTCTGAGGCGTCTGTTTGAACACTATCCCCTGAGGTCCAGTGGCCTGCCGTGTTCAATCGCTTGATAACACACTGTGCTGGCTGCTTCCCCTTCCCCACCTCACTTCTCCACTGACATTGTTTGAGATCACCATGTTTCAAAGGCCACAGGACGGCGTGAACCCCCACCACGCCTCCTTCTGGGTGTCTTCTGTGGAAACAAGAGCCAGGCCCTCCCCTTCTCCCCCCCGCCCCCGCCCGGCTGGCACCCCAATAGCTCTTTCGCCACAGGAAGGAGCTCAGCCCACCCGTGACCTCATTGCCAACAGAGGTGCCCACTTACCTCCGGAGTACATGTCGAATATGGCCTGACTCAGCACCTTCCCCGTGGTTCCTGGGGTGAGAGAGCAGAACGATTACTTGCTGGACTGTGTTGTTCTGCCTGTCATTTGGTGGAAAACGAGTACTTTTCAGTCTAAGGTCTAAAGATGGAATAACAATGGAACAGAACCAGGTCCCGTAGAAAGCATGCGGGACTAAGGTGCCCCGTAACGTCGGGGCTGAGGTGAGTGGTACAATATAACGGGGGAGGGTCTCTGGGATCGAACAGAACTCCACTGATCTGGGTCTGTGTTCTGCCTTTCCACTTCCTAATGCACCCATGAGCATTCTGACCTCATTTTCCCCCCCATCTGAACAATGGGCTTTGGGAACTAAATAAGATGTCTTTACAGTAGATAGTCAGCATACAAGATACAAGTTAGCTACAAACTAGGCATGAAAAGAACCACAATTGTCATCTTTATTCCCACCTACGCCGGAGCTCTGCAATTGGAGTCCTCTGACTCTGGAAGGGAAGGGATTTGCTGAACGGAACTCGTGTCCTGAGCTCAGTAATCTCAGTTGCCTGTTGTGAGTTTTGCGAAGGGTCCCAGACCCACGGAGAACAGTGTGCTCTGGAGGAAACGTACAGTCCCGCTCGGTGCCACTAGATGGAGATGTTGCAGAGGGGATGGCAGCTCTCCAGTCTCACCGGGGGTCCTTCCCCCTTTCCACCCAACAGGAGGTCCAGGATTCCTGAAGAGGGTGGGCCGGGCCCTGGTAGTGAAGGGTCTCCCGCTGGGTGGGGGGGGCGGGGTGGGGTGGGGGAGGGAGCTCACATTGCAGCTCCTCCCGGATTCTTCCAGCCACTGATGTCCAAGCCCCAGGGGCACCTCACCTGAGCCCCTTGGAAGGGGAATGTGACCCTGTTAAACTGAGACCACGTGCATTTGCGGAATTTTTTGGAATCAGAGGGAGGAGATATAGTTTGAACAGTTCCTAAAAGGTTGCAAAGCACCGACCTTTAACAATCCTTGTGTTGTTCTGGCTCATTGCACAGGGGAGGCCCTGGCCCTGAGAACTGATTCTGTGGACTGGCACAGAGTTGGCATACAGTAGGTGCTGCATACATGCTTGGAGACATTTCTAGTCTAAGGAGGTAGTTCAGTTGAGGATTTAGGCCTAGAGCCAGCCAGATACGGGTTAAAATCTAGATGATGCTATTGGTTGTGCAACCTTGGGTAAGTCGCCTAACCTCTCTGAGCATCCACTGTTCACCTGGAGCATGGGGACACTTAGCTTCGTGCCATTTCAGCATGGTAATGGGGTTAAATGAAATAGCTAGCACATAGTAAATGCTCACTAAACGTTAGCTTTTACTATTGTTGATGGTTGTTTTTGTCTTTGGACTTTGTGAGGGGTGAGGAAGGAGGCCCCAGCCTGAGCCTCTGTCATCAGAGACTTTTTGAGAGGTCTTCTCGGGCAGGGGGCGCAGTTTCGGGGAGAGAACACCAGCAGGTTTCAGCCTCGTCAGCTGTGGCCGGAGCATTTTCTGCAGCCTGAAGGGGCTCCGGGACCAGTCCCAGCAGCCTGCACGCCCTCCCTCTGGGCAGGGCCACCACTGGAGTCAATCAGGCTGCTCTCTCCTCAAGACTTTGGGGGAGACCTACTTCTTGGCCTCCTACCCTCCCAGCCCCCACCCTTCCTCAGCTCCCAGGGAGTTGTCAGGCTCTGCAAGGCCTCTGGGAAATGCACCTCTAGAAGTTCCCGTCTCACCCCGTCACATTCTAAGTGCGGGAGTGTGGTCACATGCCACACACAGCTTGACCTTTCCCCTCCTGAGTGCCCACTGTGCCCTTTCCCCCCTGCCCTGCCCTTTGTCCCAGGAAGTGGCTCTTAGATCCAGGGAACTGGCCCATGTTCCCCATCTAGGAGCTGAAGGCAGAGCGGGGGGTCTTGGCTGGGGCCAGACCACCTGGTCCGGACTTGAATCCCATAAATAACCCCCCTCCTGTAAGGCGTCCCTGTTTCAGGCTTGGCCTGCAATTGGCCTCCCGTTCATCGCCTGCTGGAGAAGCAGGGTCAGTGATACAGGGCCTCCCCTGGGTCTCCCTGCCTCCAGTCCCCACCCCGCCCTTCAGATAGGAGAGAAGTTTCTGGAATGCAGGGCTGGGCCTCATGCTCTGCTCAAAGCCTTCCTGAGGTCGCTCACTGCCCTCTGCTTCAAGCCACACGTTTTAGTGGGACGCACAGCCCCTCACCTTCTGGCCCTGCGGCCTCTGCAGCCTTGCCGCCCACCGCTGCCTGTCTCCG